>NC_051180.1:42976167-43297671 GCF_013339695.2 Rhipicephalus sanguineus | reverse complement strand
GATACGCACACGTCACTAGGCAGACACATAGTACGCACATTCAATTCAATACAAACACAATTCATTAGCATGTATAAAACAATTCACGACAGACGCATACGTACAGACGTTTACACATACCCCTCTAAGAAGCGCTGGCCCTTATATAGTCACTGAATTACAGTGGACCATGGTGGCACAAAGATGCGTCATTTTTCTTCAACTCTTTACGATTTCATGGCTGCGTCGCAATATACGCCGACATTATTAAATAGTAGCTATGGCTTAGCCAAGCGCACCAGTTAATCTAAAGCCGCATGATAATGAACAATATAATTACAAAGAGTTGATTAATTTAGTGCGAAAACGACCATATTCAGAACCGTTCATACCATTCCGACGACATTTTGAAGTAGCGCCATCTTCCGACAGCGGCCACAGATGAAATTTCTCTGTTTGATTGCTTTATTTTGAACAGTTACTGTGCGAGGGCGCAACATCGGCAACATAGTTCAGACGTTCAGATTCCGTCGCGTCGACTTCGTTGAGTGGTTTGGCGTTAACATCTGTTCACATTCTGTTCATGCGTTGACCACAAGCATGACGATGGGCCATGGATTCTTTCAACTGCTAGCCCTTCAGTGACAATGCTTCTGATGCGGTACGGCCGTCTCATTTGTGTATACGTACGTTACAACGCGGGTCGTGCGAAGAAACAAGACAAGATGGCCTCGCACCGGACGGTGGTCTTTCGAGAGCGATGTCAGTGGCTCTTGGCGTCGCGGCAGCTCGATTACTTGAGTAGAGAAACTGGCGCTACACCGCGCGAATTATGGAAAAGAACGCTACCCACACTACGTGTTCTGTAATATTTCAGTACGCTGTACCTACATGCTGCTCTGCTACTGTTACGTCACGGTATTCGCCTGGCGTGTGAAATTGTGGTCATTGTGCGACAACTGTGTAGTTGTCGTTGTGGCGGTGGTTCGTCTTGCGTTAGATTTGGAATACTCTTTTCACAAAGGTGAGTGAGAGTGTTAGTGATTACCCACTGTGCACAGCTGTCATTAGAAGCGCATTTTGTGTTGAGTTTCGCACGCCAAAGCAAAATCCTGAGAACTAGAGATACATACTGCACGCGTGCATAAGTCGGTCCTAATTCTCAGTGATGGCATGCGTATCCCAAAACGCATGTGATTGAGAATTTTGGCTTAATTGACAGAAGTCATTGACTCATTTTTCAGATATGTGCAATTATGATGCAGGTTAACGTTAAAATGCGGCCACGGCGGCCACATTTCAATGGGGGCGAAAGGCAAAGAACACCCATGTGCTTATGTTCGGGTGCACGTTAAAGAACCCCATTTGATCGAAATTAATCCGTAGTCCCACACTGCGCGTGCCTCATAATCATACGGTGGTTTCGACTCGTCAAACTCCAGCAATTATGTGTTATCGTACTTTCACGCATGCACTGTTCAGTGGTATCACGTTTGCTAAAATGTAAAAATTAACCTTCATGCTTTATATTGCTTGTTGTATTGATAAGTGCTATAAGTGCTGTGTAAAACTAAAAACGCGTGCTCTAGCCAAGTATGTTAACGCTGAAAAAAGTTGAATTATTGGTGTACAGTCTAAGGTGTTCATTAAACCAAGACTGTTTTGTGAAGCGGGACTTACTGTATTTATGACAAGCAGATCGTGCGCAAACGTATACAAACAACACGAGACACACGGAAGTATGCGGCGCATCGCGCACACGCCGAGCCTATAAAAAAAAAGAAAAAAAAACGCCACACGTTACTCAACACATAGAACAAAAACAATGAACGTCACTCGTGTGTTGCTCGCATCAATCCTAGGTACAAGTATAATTGCACGCGACTGGCCGAGATCGGTAGCACTGGATTGTCTGGTCTGAGGCTGCCGAGTGAGCGCGAAAGGGCGGCCGCTCTCCGCAGCACGGAATCACGATGTAACTCGGCGTGCGCATGCGCGCGCGCGCAAGTCACGTGGTTCAAGGAGAAAAGTTGCTCCCTTGGCGCTTGCCGCAAGAGGGCGCGACGAGTAAATCGTCCGCAAAGGAGAAAGTCGCGGCTCCGGAGGAGGAACGGAGCCCGTTGCTCCATTCTCGCTCCCTTTTTTTTTAGAGTGAAGAAGATCTGTGAGGTTCACTGGTTGTCAGTTAACATTTTTGGGGGCCTCCAAATTCTGCGAAAGACAGTAAATTATATAACCTAAATTTTAAAACTTGTCAAGACAACAGACCACCTTCGGTGCGACCAGGTTTTTGAGCGCCTTTCATAGACGATGCGAAATGCTGTTTTCTACAAAATGTCTTTAATGACACCAGTACCACAAATACAGGATAGTCAATGCTAATGGAATACAAAGTGGTAATCTCCCTTATGACGCAGAGTGCCAAGAAGTTCTTTTTATGAATGTTTGGCTCCTTGCGTTGCTGTTACGTCAAAATATGCTATTGAAACGTTCCGTATGGTCATTCCAATATTTCCTATGTTTCCGTAAGCAATCTTACGGAAAAATATGGAAAATATTTGAAAAATATAGGAAAACATATGGATTCCGCATGGAATTGTGAGAATGGCATACGGAACGTTTCAGCAGGGTAGCGGCTCGGTACCCTTGGTGCACCCTATTTGACCCTAATATGACTCATAATATTATGACCCTAATGTGACCCTCATATACCCCTAATATGACTCAACTATCCCGCCAAGCAGCATATTTGCGCTTGTGAATGCTATAAAAATTGAGCACAAATGTAACAAAAGCGTACTACCTCATGCCGAATGTTCTTCAAATGATAGGAGAAATCACAGACAACAAAACAGAAAGTCGGGCTAGTTGGTCTTGATTCATAACGTATGGAATTGCACAGCGCGGAATACACGACGAAACACTTGAAGTCCCTGTGTGCTTTTTCAAATGTTTCGTCCTGTATTCCGCGCTGTGCAATTTCTTACGTTATGAGAAATCACAGGTTGCTTTGTCTTTAGGGGATCCATGTATCCATTTTAAAATTATTCGCGTCTTTCTTTGTGATACTGTCAGTGAAATACATGCACTATACTCAATCCTGTATACAAAGAGTGTACACCTTCATAAGACGAGTTAGAGTTAAGTTCCGTGTGACGAGCTTGTGATCGTTAATAATGTTTCTGTTTGCTTCGCCACTCTGAAATATATGTCCTCCTAATAATTGCGAAGTTCAGTTGTGAATCACAATTGCTTCTGCAGAATGCCGCTTCCGCAGTGCGTGGAGGTCAGTCTTTTTCATGTACGAAATGTATGAATAAAAACATAAATCTTTTATTATTTTCTTGTGTCGAGTTTTGGCTTCGAAATCAGCCCCCCAAAAAGCAAACGAAGTTAACAAATGATTGCTCCAGGCAGTCTTTTATGATAGGCTCTTACATGTGTAACGCAACGACACGTTAGGAATTTAAAAGCGAGTGCTTCCACGAAATGAGGAAACGTAACATTTTAACACCGAACATGCAGTTTACGGTTTGCTTTGCTTTGTAATAGTTCGCATTGTGATTCCTTGGCACTGCCAGAGTCCTTCTTGAAGGCCTCTGGCACTGCTATGCACGGGCTATGTCCCATGGTACCTTAATAAATGGATACACGCTTGTAAGGTAAACGCGGCAGTAAAACAGGGCTTCGAAAACACCGCACGCTTCAGCAAGGTCTGCTCCACAATTTGGCCAATGTCGCCGCTCGGCAAGCGGCCTTGCAAGAGCACAAGTTCAAGTTGCGTTTAGAAAGGAAGGCTTCCGCGGTAACCTTCTCTCTCCTGGCTGCGCATCCTCCCCCTTTATCTTCTGACCTGATCAGTGATATCATCAAGGCATTTGTTTGGTTTGTGAATTATTTTCAGTAGGATACGTGGCAGCCGCCAGTGGAAGAAGCAGCGCTGCCGCAGCGTGTCGACATGCGACCGAGCGTTCCGGGGGAAGTATCCCTTTCAGTCACGAATTATGATGCACTGTATGCAAATGCATCAAATATGCATGGCATGATTGCATGGCACTCAGTATTACATTCCAATTAATAAAATAAAGGAATGTGTTGTTTTGTGCGAGTTTCGGTAATTAATGTTAATTAGCGTGTAATTAAATATCTAATTATTCTGCAATCTGTCAGCTTCAATCCTTGCATAAAAGGAATCAACTATTAGGCCCAAAATGCATGCACAGTTTGTTTTTTGGTTGTATGCTTTTCGAGCGAAGAAAAAAAATACTCTTGACGTTGGTCCTGGAACGTCGCACGTCGAACGATCGTCGAACATGGTAGTGTATCTAGCAAAGTGATCATCTGCAGCAATAAGCAGCATAATTAAGGTAAAGAACCACTAGTTGTCCACTCAGGAAGCCTGCACGAATGTGCTCGCTACGTTTCAGGCCATTTGAAGAAACACACGGCGCGTGATGCGACTTCGAAGTTGATGTGTACATTTGTACACACCGTGACTGAAAGGTATGGGGAGTTTCCGCCTCCTGATATATCATCGTCGAAGACTGCAGTGTCCGCTATAGGTTCTTTTCTCTTTCTTGATATGCAAGTGGTGGGTAAGTGGTGGCGCCTCTTCAATGTGCTGTAGCTTGGTGGCGACGCTGAGATTTCCTTCGTCAGTTACGTTCGGCGAGATGGCGCCAAATCGTGTAGATGGTTTCATTCCAGTTTCCATAAACCAGATTGAACAGCGCCACCTGCGTTGTTTTCAGCACTGCTAGAAGCGAACGTTACATGTAGAAAGAAGTAGGGACATTTTTAGTGGGGCATTATGCCGCAATGGGCTTTGATTACACTCAGGTACAAGAGAGAGAGAGAGAAACGAAGGGTAAAGGCAGGGAGATTAATCAAGCTTTGGCTCTGTTGGCTACCCTACACGTGGGGTGGGGGTCAGGGGGGATATATAAAATAGAGAAGAAAGAACAAGTGTATGGAAAATAAGAAATGAACTCAAATACAACTCATCTAACACAACTACAAAATTTTAACTTAGCGTATGGCTTTAGTTGACAGCGCAGTTTTATAGGTCTGAAATAGAACGCGACGAGTGGATGGCGCTCTTCCAACACGGAATGTGATATGCTTAGCCTTGTAGTACGTCCGAGACACGCATTCGAACTTGGGGGGTGGCATCAGCCGAGCGTGTTCAATGGGCGTTGGTTCGATCAATATAGGATATTGGTTTTGGCACGGCCTGTCTGGCACTACGGGAGTAGCATGGAATGTGAAACCATAATGGGTGAGCGTATAGCGAGGGGCGAGAAGTGGTAGCAACGAGGTCTCACGTTGAACACGTCGATCCCGCCTATGATTTCGAGGCCTAGCCTCTTCCGCGGTGGCGTACTTTGTCGGTCTTTCCCATCCGCGACTAGGGCCTGGGGCCGTATTCTGAGATGATTGCGAAATGCGGCAGTGTCGCCTTGCGTGACGCATGGTCTGACGTGTTCAATAACTGAATCAACTGCTTTATCATGAAGTCATCACTGCACTGGCCGTTGGTGATATCGAACGTCTCACAATACAAGAATTAGGCGCACTGTACTAGCACAGAGTGACCAGAGTGTCGCGTTTTCGCGTGTACCGGCTTCTACGAAGTGACAAGGCTGGACCCTGGCTATTTGAGATAAGAAGTGTTGAAAGTGCCTTCCACGTTTATTGTGTAATTGTTTAAAGCACAGTATGTTTAAAAAAGTCAGTTTCGCCACAACGACGAAGCAATGTATGCGATAGCAAAAACTGGAATGTCACACGAAGAACGAAAAGCAGCTCGATACTGCCAGCGCACCACTGAAGTACAAAGAAGGACGCCCGAAAAGAACGCCACAGGACAAACGTGAACTAACAACTGTCACAGTTGTCACGTCTTTGTGCTTGAGCAACGCGCTGCAAGTGTCGACAATGGAGAATCAGACGCTGTTATTTCTTTTTCTTTTAAACTGCGGCGCGCGGAGTGACCTTCCTGTGTCTCCTGCCACACAGGGGCGTCTGACGCAAGGTGTGCCTAGAGATACTGTAGCATATACAGTAACTCTAGGTGTTCCCGGCAGAGTGTCGGAACGGAACGAAAACCGAAAACGAAAAACGAAAAAAAAAAAACGATATTTTCGACCGGAACGAAAACGTAACCGAAACTTTATCTATTATTTCGTTCCGGAGTGAAACTGAAATTTTTTCAATCGTTTTTCGGTTCACGAGAAAACTTCGCAATCCGGAGCAACTGAGCTCATGCAATGTGAGCACATCTAAGTGTACAGTATTAGCGCGTACCTCAGGCAGGAATTCTAAGGCAAAGACATGTTGAAATTGTGCGAAAAACGACAATAGTGGCAACCAGAGACGTTTATATTAACGCAAGTGGACTTTTGCACGCCTGTCACGTAGGCCAGCGTAGAGAGGGCATTGTCGGCGCTGAAGTTTCCTACAGCGCAATCTGTTATGAGATCAGAACAGCTGATCTTGGCGCCATAGTTGTCCGCCGCCGCCGGTGTCCGTGATATAAGAAAAAATATCGCGTGGTATAATATATCGCGTGATATAAAAAAATTAAAAGAGAAACAAATTTCTAGGAACGGGTGGTATTTCTACCCGCGCTCTCTGCGTGGCAGTCGGGTCTTCCGCCACAGTGCACTCTTAGAAGAAAGAGCGTCGGGGCACTCCCTTTGTGAGAGTTTTGGCTTGTCCCGCTGGGCACTCCCTTTTCCGGGGTGAAACAACTCCCTCTAGGCAGGGAGTGATTCAACGCCTCCTCATGGAGTACAGTACTCCGTCTGCGATAGAGTGAAAGCACTCCTCCGAGGGAGTAAAGCTATCACGTTGAAACAGCTTTGAAATAAAATTAATCGAGCACAGAAAATGGCACATTCATACGCGCACACATTCACGCAATCAAAACACTTAGAGCGCTCGCAACCAAAACGCATACATTAGAGGATTTTAGTCTGTCCGGCACACCGGTATACTCAAATGCTTTGCGTGTACCAGAATACCGGGTGTGAACTGCGCATACGCACGCCCGGTAAACATGGCCGCGCCGCCGACAGCGATTGCCGCCCACCTCGGATCTATCAAGTGGCGGTCGCGCGCTCTGTCGCTCGTTATCTCCGAACTGATGCTTTATTTGCTTTAGGTTCACGTCCTTAAACTTCGACAGCAAGGTATTCGTGTCGATTCGGCACCGTTTTCGAGAGCCATACTCAAATAATCAACGATGTAGGCTTAGCGAGTGACAATCCCGGAATCTCGAAGGTCATACATTATGTGTCGGTTAGTAGTTTTTACCCTCCATAGCTGGCGCAACTTGACGTGGCGGCAGCTACGGCACACAAAGCGGCTGCGAAAAAGAAAAAATTTCGGCACTCGAACAGCGTTTTACGGAATAATTTCTGTAATGCGTAGCTCTAGTGGTAATTAGAAAATGTACATCAATGTAAACATGCACATATGACAACACATACAAATCGCACACGATACAGGAATCGAACTCATGACCACAAGCACCGAACGCAGACACTCTAACTACTACGCCACGGAGCCACCTCGTGCTTCGTTGACTTTTCACGGCCTTATATATTTACAAAGTAGTTTGCAACGAGAGGGTGGAGCTTGCTACTTCTTTTTTTGCATCACCGGCGTGTGTTTGCGCGTGGATTAGGTTAGTAAATAGTTAGCGTGGCGCCATGAACTCACGAAGGCCACCGTTAGCACCTTCAGCTCCGACTTCTGTTCGTTGTTTGTCGTGCCGCAAGAGAAATGATAAACGTGTGTTTTTTGTGTGTTCACCATACATCGTGGATGTCTGGCTCGCCCAAAAATTTGCTCATACCGGCGTGAAAAGTACCTTTAGATAGCGAAACTCACGTATGTGTATTCTACGAGCGTGTGCTGTTGGAGCAGTTTTGGTTATTTTTGCCGCGAGCTGCAAGTGTCGGCAGTGCGTTCTCAGCTGTTCGAAGACCACCATATGTCGCATATTTTTTGTTACATACGTCGATGTCAGAGTTCCAAGGGTATTTTAGCGTGCACCTATACAAGCTCGTGCATTTATTGCGCGTGTAGGTGCTGTTGCGATCTGCACGCAGGGTCAGCGGCACCTCTGAGCAGTTAGACGAATATTTGCGTGATGAGCACTTACGCGCGCTGAAGCACGACATACAGTGCTTCTGAATTAGTCATAGTCAGTATTTAATTGCTTTTATACTCGGAGACTAGCTACCTTTTACTAAGTAACCTTTACTCTTCCGTATCACGCCGCCGTTAAAATGTATGTCGAAGGCGTCCACCAAGGTTAAGCACGATGTCCATTAATTCGCGAGTGACATGTCACCCTTAAAATAGAAAAGATAATACTGTTGCGCCTCTGTATTGCGAACGTCCGCGTGTAGTTGGCACTACTCCTGAAGAGAATGTGCAGTACCTATTAAAAAAAAAAAAGGCATTATTGTATGCCTCAGTGAAACAGCTGTTCTTCAGAAAATAAGGTGTCATTTTAATTAGGATATTTTTGTCACGGCAGGACACAACTTGACTTTTTCGTGATTCAGGATTACACATAGCACGAACATGAGTGCAGCAGATAAATAAAAACTGAAAAAAGTGGGTGCCATGTGCACTCCTACTACCTCGTGTACCTGTAGTTGATTCCAAATCTACAAATTATGCGACCATTGATAAATGATCAACCCATCAATGTTCGATCACAGTTGATCTGTTTTCGTTTACTGCCTGTCGCTTATTTGCACGATGTTTTGCAAGAATCACCGGTTAAACCCATCTGGTAACGCAAGCATTATCTGTAGCATGCAGTGGTTCTCAAGAAGGGGGGGGGGGGTCAGCGAAGCCATTTCTGGGGGTCCGCGAAACGCATCTTCGAACAAAAAAGAAAATACGCCTTTTTTGAAGAAACAGTATGTCCAATGACAGCGGCCCCCACTATTTTTTGTTTTGCTTCACCGCATAACGGTTATGCATTGCGGCGGAGCTCACTTATGCTTTTCATGAGATGGATGGATGAAAGAACTTTATTGTTTGTCCGGCAGATTAACGGCCCGGGCTCAGGTCTCCCATGTCGGGACGTGAAGGCCTTGCCTCTCCGCCGCTTCACGGGCCTGCTGGACTGCCCAGAGTTGGTCGGCGAGCTTGGAGCTGCGCAGAGCGGCTTCCCACCTCGCCGAGAGAGCATCGGGATTAATACGTTTGGCTTTAGCCTCGCATTCCCAGAGCATATGCTTAAGCGTAGCTGTGTCTGTCTGGCAGACCTTACAGATGCTGGTGTTATAGATCTCGGGTATATTCGGTGATATAACAGTGGATTAGGGTAAGTGTTCGTTTGCAGCTGTCTCCAGGTAACCGCTTGAGCTCTGCATAGATTGCCACGAGGCGGAGGGTAGCATCGCCGGGCCAAGTAGAAGGTCTTGGTCAGTTCGTTGTATCCCGTAAGTCGATCCCGGTCCGCGAACTCTTCGACAAGGCCAGCTCCTCCCGCACGGGTTGTTGCGTCGCGTGCGGCGGAGTGCACTGCCTCGTTAAGGTTGGGGAAGTGCGGGCAGACTTCGGCCATATGGGCGGGAAACCAGATCAAGGTAGCCTGAGAAACATGGCCGGCGTTCGCGAGATGGCTATAAAGCTTTTACTGCAATTTTCTACCACATGTGCTTTTCCAGGCTTGCATATTTGAAGAGAAAGCGTAGCGAGAAACAGCTGAAATGTGGCGGCAGATCGCACAACTTAGTGACAAGCTGTTGAGATTGAATTGGCGTGGCACTTTAGTTTGACCATTCTTTGCCACGGAGAAACGCAAGGCACCTATTTCACGCTGCATGTTGTGCTAATTTATAAGCCCTCACACCCCCCTCCTTACTTCTCACTGCAAGGGGTCCCTCATCACTTCCACCAGTCCACAAGGGGTCTCCAAAACATCCATGGCTGAGAACCACGACCTATATAAGAGCCTGAACAATTTATTTTACATGTACAAGGACTTTTTTGTTTGAATTTATTACAAATTCTTAAAACTTCAAATGATACAATAAATGCTGGTTGTAGCACTTTATTAGAATCAAAACAATAACATTCACAATGTCAATGTAAATTATACATTTTCATCTACCACAGAACCTATGCTCATTATTGAACAGATGAAACAACATACACAATGCAACCTGAGCACTAATTCACAGCAGTAAAATATTATGAAAGTATAGTTCGAAAATTCATCACAAAGCAAGACACATACACTTCGAAATGCCAGTATGCAAGTACAATCCAAAGAGATGGCATGCACAGCAGTGGCGTAGCCAGGGGGGGCACACCGGGCCTCCCTCGCCCCACCCCGCCCTCGAAATTTTTTTTTTGCTATGGCATACAGAGCCCAAAATGACAACTGAACACCTCTGCCTGCCCGGCTCCCACTTCAAATCAAGGAGACGACCCCCCCCCCCCCCCCGGAAAAAAATTTCTGCCTATGCCCCTGATGCACAGAGAACTTGGTGTCTGCTTACACATGAAGGCAACTCGATAAGTAATAAAGGCTTGCAACACTTAGGCATGGTGGTGTACCATTTTTCTTATATATTGCATTAGTTTGCCCTCAGGCATGAAAACATGTTACGCATGATTGTGCAGTTCAATGTTTTGTATAAAGACCTGTGGTGTAGACCATAGATCCATCTGCTAAGGTTTGTAAACACAGTCACCTTTATTCACATATTTTTAAGAAATAATGTAAATTTATAAAGTTAAGCTTGGGAACATGGCATTATTTCGCAACCCTATTCACCCGTATTATTATGCATAAATAGTAGACCAATGGTTACAATATTTACATGCCAGCTAGTGCCATAAAATGCGACCGGAAAATTGGTTCCTCGTCACCTTCAACAGCTCAATTTATGGCTCATGCAGAAGTGCCACATTGAAAATGAATCCGCGAATACCATGACAGGAAAGTTACCTCGGAGTTAGGCAATAACATGCTTTGAATTAAAAATTGCCCATCAATACTGGTGGTGGCTTGGCACATTAGAGGACATGCCATGAGGTTGAATAAAAATTGAACAGGGAATAAATAACGGCTGTAAAACAGTCAAGAACCATGATTAGTAAATTAAATGAGTTTACATTCAGCATCTTTTCAAGCCATGTAAAATTTTCAAATGCACACTGTTATTGGAAAGTTTGGACTCAGCACCGTGCATAACACACTGCAGCAGTCCAAGTGCTGACAATCCTAAATACTGAGAGATGTACAAGATCATCAGTATAGTATACTGTAAGGCACAGGAGTGTTCACAGAAGAGATCGTCTTGTAGAGAAACAGGTGGGCCAGAACTGTTGCTGCTTTGCCAAAAGTGTTCAGTCTTCCTGAAAAAGATATCAAGCAAAGAAGTCCATTAAACTTTCTGCATCCATACAAAATACCCACTTGTCTTCTCTTACTGCAGACTTCTCCGAAAAAACAGAAAAATACAAAATTAAGAAGCTGCCAAGTATTTTCTTGTGAGATATGCAATAAGTGTGCAGCACACTTTCATTCTTGTAATATCTAGAAAGACGCAGCATTATAATACAGAAAGACGAGGCTCAATTGCTTGTCCATGTTTTGCTGCCATGTTTTTATACACCTAGCAAAAGAACAAGGTACAATAGCTAGTGTGCAGTGTTGCTTGTAGTTTTGTGGAGGCAACTCCTATTACAAATAATTCATTTATCCTCAAAACTTAGTGCATGTTCTCCCAAATAAATTATTTAAAATCCTAGGCTAGACGGGACAAAATATAGATATATAGTACTTATGAGGCATGCCACAGTGGACAGCCTCGATTTTTTAATTTACATTTAAATATAAAACTCTGTTAATGCCAAAGCAACATCTAGATGTTGTCCTTCTCACAGCACTTTGGACTAAACCAGCTGTGCACATAGCACCTGCCTGTAAGCACTGCACCATCCTGCTTCTGCCAACTATGAAATGCGTGCATACTGAAAATTTTATATGCTGCTTACTGCTTGCTGTTACCTTAAATATCCCCTAGCCAACACAAACTAGACAAGCAATTAATATAACTATCAAGGAGAAATGAATGTAAAAATTTTCCTAACAGTGATAACTTAAATCACAAGGCGCATGCAGCCCATCCTATGTTAGTCCTGTTGTGACTCACAACAGGACTAACATTTGTGTCGCAAATTGTGAACGGTTTTGCAACTACCGAACACAAAAATAAAGTTAAACACCATAATAACAATGCGCTAGTGAGCTTCAATGTATATCGATGTATATGCCACTTCATTGTTAAGGTAATGCATCACAATACTGATCGTTTGAAGCAAAACGGGAATGTGAACTAGTTGGCGGGTAATAGGCGAGGTTCAAGTTTAGGCAATAAAGCTTTCAGTTGTGAGTAAGCGCTCTTGATGTGCACTTTCTTGTCCTTGTCTTCTTAGCACTGCCGTTATATAAGTACTGACCATTTCGCCAGGAACACTATGAATCCCTCACAATACAGTCAATATCATGCTACAGGTGTCTATTATCGAGGCACTCCACTGTAAATTAAATATAGTGTTATAGGCGTGACAGAGAGCAGGTGCAGATTCTGCATACTGTATCGGATGATTGAGATAAGAGCTACCATGACATTGGACTCAAAATAGTGATACTCGCAATGTTTCCAATGTATCAATGACTTGCTTCATTAAACACAGGTATGCACTGCACAATTCAGAAATGGATTCTATTTGATCACTCTCTCCTAACGAGATGACTGCTACCAACCCAGGTTCTGTGAAGCATCCAGATGATCTCCAAGAGTTCTTATCAAGCTGCTGGTGTCCACAGCTGCATAGCGTTGCATGTGCCATTTTGAGCACCATCTGCAAAGAAAAAAAAATGTACAGATTTTTTGCAGTGACTCACTATTTCGTGCTGCACTAAACAGCTGTAAAGGACACCAATACCTAATTCAGATAACCGGCCTAAATTCAGTTAGACGTCCATGCATGTAACAATCTTTTAACTCTCAGTTTATTATCCTAATGCACTCGAACACCAAGAACTAATTCAGTACATAATACAAAACTGGCAGAGTAGATAAAGCGTTTTTTTTTAATCTCAGGGAAAACAGATTCCAGAGCTTTTTCATTGCTGCTCCCATTTGATGTTAACATTGAAAGTGCTGCTGTGCTTCTTACGCAAAAGTGAGCTTAGAGACAGACTTTACGAGGCATCATACTCTTCTTTCCTGCTTTGTTCTTTTTCTGTAAAGGTTCTTTTGTATTATCCTTTATTCCTCGTACCTTCTTCCTTTGCACAGCATGGCCAGCCAGTTTGAGAAGTGGATAACCTGCCTGTCTTCCCATCTATTTCTTTCTTTCCTTCCTTGATTTAAGTCTTGCAGCATTTACAAATATACACACCAAGTTCAGTAGTGCAGTGTTGCCAACTGCACAAACATTCATAACCTACAGCCAACCTACAGCCAACCACAAATTTCACTGCCTGTGCGAGACTAGAAAGCAAATACTTGTGGTTTCAAGTTCCCTCCACACCTACCATTTCGTCAGAAACACAGCATTTGAGTTTCTGATAAATTAAGTTGTTTGCCGTGTATCATGCTAATGAAAGAGCTCAAAACAAAGCATGATACAGCAAGGAGTAGGTGCACAACAGCACATCCTTTGAGAATTTGCGATAGAGTCATCTGGTGACCTGTGTGCCATTGTCTACTGCTTCTGGTGCTGCACTAAACACAATATTCACATTCATCAAGAAGCATGAAGGTAGGAAGCTTACATATGACTTAAAGAAGTAAACCATAAGAAATGACGTAAGGTGTTCTGTTCTTGCTGAACATTAGTTTTTTTTAACTGTGATAATGTTTAATGGCTGCTTAGCCTTGATTCAAAGCTTCATAATAGTCTTATGAGAGTCACATTTTTTAAATTATTGTCCCTCTGCCATCAGTATTGCATTGAGCTGACTTGCACTGTGACTGAATAAGCCTGGCACAGCTCGCACATCTTCAACTCGATGAGAATATCCACATGAAATTCAGGAAAGTTCAAGATGTCACTAATTATGTCACAAAATTGTCACGAATTAAGTGACAATATCGTAAAATGCACGTGCTTCACCATAAACGCTGTCACTTAGCAGACAACTTTCACATAATATGGCCATAATCATATCTCTGCAGCATAATTTATTCGTTCTAGTCCAACCTAATGACGTTATTACCCTATATATGGTATGCTGGTTCTTTTTTTGTCTTAGAGACGAACAAAGTGCCCAATGCAAAATTGTTATCGAAAAGTATTCCCACTTACTAATATTAGGGAGTTTTGGAATAGCGTACGCCAGGCCCGTAGCCACAGGGGAAGGGGGCCGGGGAGCGAAATTCTGATGGAGGGGGCTGTTTTACCGAAAATGAATTATGAAAATAGGCGTTTTTCTAAAAAAGTGAAGGGCGCAACGAAGGGCACCGGAAGTTTCGCCCATCTGTTTTCTTTAACGTGCACTGACATCGCAGAGTACACAGGCGTTTAGCGTTGCGCCTCCACCAGGGGCGTAGCCAAGGGGGGGGGGGTTCAACCCCCCCCGAAATTTTTCAGTTTTGCTTGCGTATATAGGCACGCACACATACAAAAGCACGCACGAACATACATAAAGTATGGTTGAACCCCCCGCCCCCCCCGAAAAAAATTTCTGGCTACGCCCCTGGCCTCCACCGAAATGCTACCGCCGCGGCCGAGATCGAAGCCGCGACTTTCGGGTCGGCAGCCGAGCACCGCAACCATCGTACAACCGAGGCTGACAACTACAATAACTGAATCAACTGAAAACAAAAGTTAGCCTTAATGCACACATGACGGAGTGATAACCGCGGCCTCTCGCTTGTTTATATTTTCTGAAAGCACGCTGCCGTATTCACGCTTTATGGCAAGCAAAGAAATTGTATAGCACAAATTGTCTTCACTGAGGCGTACCCGCTCTTCGATAGACTGGCCGTGCGAAGCGTGTGCCTTCACAAAAGCTTTTTAAACGCGCATCAGGCATCACACGTATGTGCGCGCAATGCTTTTCCATTCTGCTTTTTATTGTACTTTCCACGCGACACACTGTGCAGCACTACACACGTGAGCGACGCGAAACTGAGAACACAGAAGCACCACTTACCGTTCGCATTTCCGACTGTGCCTAACCAGGTGCTGGCCGAACACGAATACACGAAGGTGCAAGCACGCTTGAGTCTTCAGACCATCATGAAACCAACACGAACACGCTCACAGTACGCGATGTTGCACTGCCGTCGCTAAATGCCGTTCACGTCCAGCGTTGAGATCAGAGTCTCGCACACACAGGACACGGGCACGCACAGCCGACACAGCTGAGCAATTCGGAAACTTCGATGACCGGGCAACGGGAGAAAATGGCGAAGGCAGCGACGGGCGACGGCGAGACTTCGACGTGAGCACGCATGCTTCTCCTCTCCTGGTGCGCGCGCGCGCGTGTGTGTGTGTGTGTGTGTGTCCGGTGTCGAAATTCCGGTGTCGACGGCGTCGGCGTCATTGGTTCTGAGCGAAAAAGCAGCGTTGGTTGGTCGTGAGCGAAAAGTCGAGGTAGATGCAAAGAGACAGAGGGCGTTTTCACTTTGGCTTTCCTTGCGGCACTGTGTATACGTCTCCATCGAGAAGCGCAGGCAAGCTAGCGATTGAAAAGGCGATAGTGTGTGTGTGTGTGTGTGTGTGTGTGTGTGTGTGTGTGTGTGTGTGTGTGTGTGTGTGTGTGTGTGTGTGTGTGTGTGTGTGTGTGTGTGTGTGTGTGTGTGTGTGTGTGTGTTTGTGTGTGTGTGCGTGCGCGCGCGTCAATGCGTGTGTACGAATACCGCTGTCGCGTTTTAAAGGCGAAACTAAGAGTCCCCCCCCCCTTTTTTTTTTCTCGTGCTTTCTGTCCATAGCATTTTATTGCGTACGCTGCGGAGTGCCGTCTCTAGTCAGTTAATAACTAGGACCTGACTCAGAGTGTGCGTACGTGTGAGTATATATAATCGCGTACATTTATGATCGCAGATTCTTTGTGCATGTCAGCGGTTTTCGTCGCGATAAGTTGACCAGGAATCCATCGCCGTCACTTCTTCGATTGAGCTACTGCCAAAGATATTAGACTGCACGAACTTTTCTTTACAGCTTCTTATATTTGGAGAGTTGCAAGACTAAAACAAGCTCTGAAACAAGCTCTTATATGGCAAGAGAGTAAAACAACCTTTTACTCTCTCGTGGGATGCAGGAGTGAAACAGGCACTTTACTCTCTTTCGCCAGGAGGAGTGAAAGGCCTTTTCACTCCTCCTGGCCAAAAGAGAGTAAAGCGCCTCCCCGAGAGAGAGTATAATGAGATCTGTGGGAGTAACACAGCTCTGTAACTCTCACTGCAGGAGTTTCAGTTTTTAGAGTGTGCCACGCTGGTGCTTGTAACTCCTTCGCGAAAATACTCTATACAGGCGTCATGTCGGGCAAGGAATCGTGTTAATATATGTAATATAGCGTGACAGAAGAGTAAAATAACAACCAGTCATCACACAATGCTAATAGCGCAAAGTGTGTGGCCTAATGCTTGCCAACAGTGTTGCGTAGTTGCCCCACCAGAATTGAAATGACTCCGGAATCATTCCACATTTTCGCGACCCCGGAATGGAATGGGGACAACGCTTGGAGGTATGGAATGAGAATGGAATTAAGCGCCTTTTGCACGGAATGAAATGAGAATGGAATTACGTCTTTTTCCGAAAATAGAGCGCGTTTTCGTCTACGTGCTGCTTTTCAAACTTCAAACATTAGTAAGTCAGAGTCTCGAAATTAACGATAAAGCAGTATTTTTAAAATGGCTTGGCTGATTACAAGCACGGTACATTTATAAGCAACGCGCCTACTAGAAACCAAGTCGTAAGTTAGTGTACAAACAAATGCGTTATCCCAGCAGATACCGAAGGGAGAAACAAGTTACCTCTGCGCGGTGGTTCCCATTGATACCCCCACACGAAAGTGGCGAATACTCTATGCACAGACTGATCTCTATCTCACGAGCAGTTTAGTACCTGACACACGTAAATACCCTTTGCGACAAGGAAGACATTACATACCTGCGCACAGGCGAACACAGAAAGTTCGCCTCACCCCATCTATGCTTGCGAAGCGCGCTTGACAAGCATGAGTGCTGATTAGTAGTGCGGCCCAGTGTTCCGTATTTGATACAAATGCACAAGGTGCCCGAGCGGTGCACTGCTCAAACTAATACCAGCAGATCTAGAGGGTCTTATTCCCCATTAACCAAATCCTAGTTTTCTCCATATCCACCACCGCTCCAGACGCGTGACAAAACTGCTTAGTCTTCTTGAATTCTCCTTTTGTCAGCATAAAAATACGCTATATCGTCATTTCAGCATTCACACAATTAAGCATAAACAATATTAAAACAGCACCATTCGTTCAAACACGCTGACTATGCCAATACTATAGGTAGCGGGAGAACTGCCCCTATGGGAATTAGTAGGGTGGTTGTACTGCACGAGATATGTCACCAAGCTACTATCCCTCGACCTTGGTAACGTGTTTTGCGTGTTTTTGCAGTTATTAATGAATCTGACGATATCACCTTTATGGGGCGTTCATTCTTAACTCGATAAAACTATCAAGATGCCTTTCCTACGTTGAGGAATTACAGGAATGGAATTGAACTGCCCGGCAATTCTCAGAGTGCAAGTGGGCTAAGTTTTTTCATTCCGAGGAATTGAAAGGAATAGAATTGCGGCAAGTTCTAATTCCCCGCAATGGAATTGAAATGGATTGGAGGCGCCCATTCCGCAACACTGCACCCACTGCAAAGTGCTCAGCCATAATTCTTTAACATCATCAGTCACAGCACAAAGTGCACATAATGCCTTACAGATGTTTTGCGTGTACTACGAGGCTCCGAAGAATGACGAAAAATGGCAAAGTGGGAACTTCACTAGTTCAGAAAAAATGGGATGATTTATGGCGTAGTAGATACCTTCCATGTGCACTTGTATTAATGCCCCAAGAGACTCTCCAACGGGCTCTACAAAGTCCGCTCTTACAGCATTCGTTGTGACTGTGCTGTGTGTTCCGTGCAGGCCTGGCGATCCTTTTGTCAGAGCAGCGGTCTCGCACAACAGAGAGTACACTCAATAACGTGCTGCTTCTGAGATCGTGCTCACTCCCTTGACACAAAGCATTGAGCCCGCTAAAAAAAAAAATCGTATTTGTCTTTTGAGAAAATATATACTATGACTTTGAAAATAATATTGGTTTGTGCTAGTGGTACAGTTACTTCTGCTTGTCTGAAGAACGTGTTTTACTTTGTCCCGCTTTCCTAAGAGGAGGGAAAGTAACTACATCACAAATCCAATGTTCTTTATGATAACATTTAACTTAAAATGTTTGCATATAAAAAAAAAACGTTACGAACCGTTACGGAACATTTTTTTTCGTTCCGGAACAGAAACGGAACGGAACGTTTTGCGGTGGAACGAAACTAAAACCGAAACGAAAAACATTTCGTTCCGACACCCTGGTTCCCGGTGTTATTTTTTTTTTCTTTCGGTCCATATCACGAGTGGCTGCAGAAATCGGTCACTTTGTCGTGCACGTCTCAAGGGCAGTTTTCAAATTGAAAGGAAATAGAGGAGCGTTGAGTGGTAGAAAACATGCTCAAGATTTTCCGAGACCTGCGTACCACCAGCGGTAAACGGTGTATATAAATAGCTCGCCATTATTTAGCCGGCACGTGCATTGCGCGTGGTTGAGTTTAACGCAGTGCGCTGGGGAGCGAGGGGTCGCTGGTTCGAATCCCCAGTCGGGTGTTTCAGAACTTTTTATTCTGCTTTATTTTGCTTTGTGCCTTGTTATATATATATATATATATATATATATATATATATACATACATATACATATCCGGAACATGACGGTGACGGCGACGGCAAAAATTTGCCGAGAGTGTCCATATAATTTCTATCGCAATAAATTCAACCTTGTGTGAAATGTATTTTTGTTGAGAGTTTAACATGGCGTACCCAGAGAGTTCAGCCAGGGGGCGGAAACTCCCTATACCTCCCATGGGACGCGCTCTCGCATGCTCATACGCTGCAGCAGCGCCGCTTCCACCACTGGTGGCTGTCGGGCATCTACTAGAAATAATTCACAAACAAAACATTTCTTTCATGACGTCACTGATGAGATCAACAAATAGAGGGAAAGGGCGCGAAACTGAGAGGAGGAGGGTTGCCGCGGAAGCTCTCCTCTCCCGCATCGCAGGCAAGGGGAATGTGTTCGTGCTCTTTTGCAGGTCCGCTCGGGCGGCCAGCGGACCTGCAGTTTAGTTAACCATTATTTAAACTTTGTTCGTGTGTTGTGAAGTGGACAAACTAAAGCTGACATATTTCTCAATAAAACAAAACTCGATGAATACAAGTAAAATTTTAATCTTTTTTTTTTAAATCACGCGTCTCGTACTAAAAAAGAGAGACGTACACGTAGTGTGAAAGTGTCAATCTGCAAAAGCAGGTTTAATTCACAACTGAAATATGTACATAATGAGCAAACAATGAACCAAGAATATCCTAATTAGGGCGAAAACTATTAACAATCACGAGGAGGCCACCTCGTACTTGACTCAATCACGTCTGTGACGAAGGTGCACATAATTTTCTTAGAGAACTTGAGTACCAAACAAGACAGAAGTTCAGGGAAAGGTGCAGGCTTGAAGGGATGAGAAATCGTTGAAGAGGGAACGCTGCTGGAGACAATGTTTCGGCAATATGACTTGTCTTCATCAGGGCAGCAGCATTGCCTTGATGAAGAAGAGCCCACTTGTCAAAGCGTTGGTTCCAGCGACATTCTCTCTTAAACGATTTCTCAAAGCATCAGTGAGTCCATTACATGTATTTCGGTGACAGTACTAGAAGCAAATGCCCACAAAGTTTCCAACTGGCTACATGCATTTCCATGAACAAGAAGGAGCCTATAATTGCTTCACATCATTTGAACTACATGCCAAAAGTAAAAGATGAACTAACTACGCAGCATAACCAACACGCATTCAAACCTCTCATTAAACGCATTTTGCCGGCAACAGGTAGACTGTCGTGATGACGAATTAGTCTAGCTACACTGCGCCTAATCAATCCGGTCAGGCTGGCAGAGAACTGGGTTCACTCATGAACTCGCGCAAAATGAATGCCTGGTCAAATAACGGACCCAAAAATTTGTGCTCACCCGTTGTCACTAGGAAACCTGAGAACCTTCGCGGAACTAGAAATCCGTGGGTTAACACACACCAGAGCCGCGCAAACATGTGGTGCCCCGAATTAGCCGTCTTCGTCTAATGCATGGTTGACCTGCTCGACGGGGCTCACTGCGGCTTCCCTTCACTGCACGCTACATCAAATATCTTACCTTTCCTGTATTCATACTTAGCACGCCAACCGAACGAGATAACCGAGCGTGATCCAACTTGTGGTATCGCTGACTGAGTGGCAAGGGCGAGCGAAGGCCAGCGCTACGAACACAAGTCAAACAGTTCGCGCGCTTCGCCCAATTTACAATTCACAAAATAAAAAAAAATAAAAATTCAAATAAACAAAAAAAAAGACTTCTTTACAGTACAATCAAATTTCTTTATTTGTAAAAAATCGTGAAAAACAATAAATGCACGCCTACTTCACTTCGTTCAACCAGATCTTAGGATGCCCGGCAACCGCTACGAGCGCGCATGTTCCTTGAAACCGAAACTGGCGCTGAGTTTCCGGGGCTTGGTTCAGCTGCGGCTTGCGCCGCAGCGACAGCGTCTCAACATTCCAACATAGAGTCGATTGCATGACGGAGTACCGTCTGGCCGGGAAAGTACATTCTGAACAAAAAAGAGACGCTGACTAGACCAATTGTAGGGTATGTGCGCAAAGATCGGACGAACACAGGAAAAAACGATGTAGACAGAAGGAGCGCAAACTATCAACTGATTTATTAAATGCGAAGGATTTCTTAGTGAACCTCTGGCACTTTGAGCGTTTCTATCTACGTATCTATCTATCTATCTAGCCGCCTACGTCTGGGTGCTCTCATGATCGCCTCCTTAGCTTGGTGTAGACCAAAATTTGCATGGGAGGGTAAGAGGATTTGCCGAATATGATTGCCGGGTCATGACATGAATAACAATAAAATCCTGTCGCGTACGTCGTCAAACCCTTTCCACTAAACACGTGTGGCACATACCCGTTTACCACGGGCCGCGGTGTACGGTTATGCGCCACAGGTGACTGACAGTTTATATCTACTCAGGAACGGCGAGAACAGACATTGGTAACTTAAATGCTAGAGCGTTAAGAAAAACCAACATCGGCAGCGTTGACTCAACGAATGGAAAAATGAAAATTAGGATCCCAGCAGGAATCGAACCCAAGCATTCTGCGTGGCAATCGTGTATTCTACCACTGAGTCACGCCAGGTCTATAAACTGGTTTGGAAAAACAGCCTACGCAGGCGTAATATCGGTGCAACGTCAATTGTGGTTGTGGTGCTGGCTATCTAATTTTACAAGAAAGCAGTAAACACTACATGATACTCCTACGATACAGGGTGCCCCGCCACGGTGGTCTAGTGGTTATGGCGCTCGACTGCTGACCCGAAGGTCGCGGGATCGAATCCCGGCCGCGGCGGCTGCATTTTCGATGGAGGCGAAATGTTTGAGGCCCGTGTACTTAGCTTTAGGTGCACGTTAAAGAACACCAGGTGGTCGAAATTTCCGGAGCCCTCCACTACGGCGTCTCTCATAATCATATCGTGGTTTTGGGACGTTAAACCCCACATATTATTATATAACGATACAGGCGTCATATCAGATTAACGTCTCTAGTTCCAGTGTTGGCTCCTCTTTCATAGCAGTCTAATAAACATTACGTTTGTATTCCTATGATTCAGCAAGCTATATTGCTCGACCCCGGAGGAATACATTAACGAAAGTTACATATGATATCGACATCACCGAACCGTTAAGTGCACTTCGTCTACCAGAACGACGCAGTGTCCTCTTAATTTCTTACGAGGCTGGGCGATGGCCTCATGCTGACCGAGGATGAAGCCAGATTGATTGACAGCCGCTTTGTAGACTAGGCTACGTAGGCCACATACGCCCAGGTAGTCTACGAATACCACAAACACCATCCACTGATGTTGGTCTACGTAGCACTATCCAGGCCTACCAGCCTCGATGGCCTATACCTCACCAACGCGAAGGGTGGCTTCAGGTTCTGACATGTCGCCGGCTCTGTCCACAGACAATTTGTCGACGAAATGACCGAGCCATCCGCGAATTCCGACAGCTCTACTATACCACATACTTCCCAACACATGGACCCCTCGTCACCACGATTACGACCGAATCCTATAACAAGTCATGACCAGCTGCTGGTGCTCACTGATCACGGTGATGATGGCCTTGTTCAAGAACTGTCGACAACTTATTCCACACAAGCACACGTGTTCGTGAAACGTGTGTGCGTTCTCCATCATAAGGGCCAAGTATAAGCACTACATATCAGCTTAAGGCTTCGGGTGTTGGTAATGCCCACGTTGCCGTTGGCAGCGTTGCCCAACTGTAAACAATTGGTTATTTAACACATATGCGGCTCTTCAGCATATATATGTGTGCGTATAAAATTTATACAAATCTTTAGCGTCATTTTGTAACGTGTCGCTCAGAAAAAAAGTTACGTCACAGTCACCAACCCGCCGCATGCTTCGCATAACATCGACTCCCACGGTACGTGGGATCTGCCGAATTTTTTCTTTCTTGAAATAGCTTATATAAGCTTCTTCAAACGTCACAAGAAAAGTGGATAAGGAGAGAAAGCAAACAAATCATGCCCACTTCATGTCAAGCAAAACCTGCGCAAGAAATTGGCTTCTGCCTTATATAGGTTAACCGAAGTATCGCTTACGCAATCATCTCCCTTCTCTTTAATGATAAAAGCTTCCAACAGTTCCCGCCCCAATCTGTTCCTGCTCTTTCCTAAAATTTTTATCTTTTTAAGCAAAGGCTCGCATCCTAAGCATGTGCCGCAATGAGCGGGCAGGTGCGCTCCTTCTTTATTTCGAACCGACAAGGCATGCTCCTTGGCGCGCTCATTTATGCAACGCCCCGTTTGTCCCACGTAGGACTTTCCACATTTGAGGGGTATTTCATACACCACTTTCGTGGCACATTTGACAAAGCTTTCAGCATGCCTGATTCCGCAACCATTGCGTAGGGATTCCTTTCCGCCAACCATTGAACATAATCCGGCAAGCTTTTTGGGTGCTGAAAACACCATAGCGACGCCATGCCGATTTGCCACTTTTTTCATGTTATGGCCGACCTTGTGTATATACGACACAACAATGCGCTTCTTTTCCGGTGGGCACTCGGTGCTGCCACCACGTCTTCCATCATTTTTGATCTTCTTAAGAAGATTGTCAGCCACTGCTGTGATTACCTCACAAGGGAACCCGGCCGCTAGAAGCCTGCCAACTTGATTATTGAAACTTTCATGCATGGTATGCGGACACAATTTAGTTAGAGCGGAATGAAGGCACGGACTTGCAATCGCCCTCTTTACAATCTTTGATAGCGCAGAATCAAAAGGCATAAGCGGTTTCCTTGTGGCCGGGTTCCCTTGTGAGGTGATCACAGCAGTGGCTGACAATCTTCTTAAGAAGATCTAAAATGATGAAAGACGTGGTGGCAGCGCCGAGTGCCCACCGAAAAAGAAGCGCATAGTTGTGCCGTATATGCACAAGGTCGGCCATAACATGAAAAAAGTGGCAAATCGGCATGGCGTCGCTATGGTGTTTTCAGCACCCAAAAAGCTTGCCGGATTATGTTCAAGGATCGGTGGAAAGGAATCCCTGCGCAATGGTTGCGGAATCAAGCATGCTGAAAGCTTTGTCAAATGTGCCACGAAAGTGGTGTATGAGATACCCCTCAAATGTAGAAAGTCCTACGTGGGACAAACGGGGCGTTGCATAAATGAGCGCGCCAAGGAGCATGTCTTGTCGGTTCGAAATAAAGAAGGAGCGCACCTGCCCGCTCATTGCAGCACATGCTTAGGATGCGAGCCTTTGCTTAAAAAGATAAAGATTTTAGGAAAGAGTACGAACAGATTGGGGCGGGAACTGTTGCAAGCTTTTATCATTAAAGGGAGATGATTGCGTAAGCGATACTTTGGTTAACCTATATAAGGCAGAAGGCAATTTCTTGCGCAGGTTTTGCTTGACATGAGGTGCACTGTAAAAAGAGACCGTTATTTTTACGCCCAATATTGCGTAAAAAAGGCGGTGTCGCCATCGTAAACGTAAACTACGGTATTCTCACCGTATACCATGCCGCGCGCATGCGCATTGACTTATAGGAGAGAAGAAAGGAAAGAGTAAAGAGGAGGAGCGGCGTCATGCGCTCGCCTTTCGTTCCCCGCCGCTCATGCACGCGCGTGGACGCTGCGACGACTGCTTGGTGCGCCGGCGCACCTTGTGTTCGGTGCTCGCGAGAAACTGGGCATGCGCAGAGCGGCGCAGATACGGCAAGGAACAGCCGGCTCGGCGCCCGATGCGTCACCAGTCTCGCCATTTTCGAAGGCTCTGCTATCGGCGCTGGTTTGGAATCCGTTGGGCCACGTATCGTACTCCCGCTGCAGGTACGTCGCAATCTTTTCTCAAAACTTAATCGCGCAGTGATGCATGCGAATGATGTGTGTGCTCTGGAAGTATCAGAAAGCAATTTGACTTCACTGGCTGGATTTTGTGCACTTGCTCTCATGACTTTCTTGAATAGACTTCTTGCTTTGTGTTTGCACCGCATGCACTGCTGTATACTTCGCCTTGCATGGGTACGCGCCGACTTAGTGCGCGATTATTTTCCTTGTATGTGCCAGTGCAAGAAAGCATGAATATGAACCTTCGAGAGTTAAGGGGCTGATATGCTCCAGCGTAACGTCGGCGCGCGCGCACGCTCGGCACAGCGACGCTACGCTAACAAACGCGCAGCACTTTATAGTCCGACGCGCGGCGCTACCGACGCGTCCGGCGTCCGTCAGCGCGCCCCCGCGAGATGCGACATGCTGCATTCCGCGCCGGCGACGTTATCCAGACTGCACTCCGTCTGCGTCTCTTCGTGAAGAAGGGACGCCGAGTGCACTCAAATGCGCATGCGTCAAGGCGGCGTACTGCGTCGCTGAAGTGGGAGTATAGAGTGCTCTGTTTTCGCGTCAGCGTAACGTGACGAACCTGACGTCGCCAACTCCCGCAGCCGCGGGCTGACGCGAACGCACGTCCGAGTATAACAGAGCCTTTACAGTTATAAGGTGGCCACACACAGCACGCCGTCAATATTCGCTACATTCAACAGGTATGTAGTTATTGTGAACGGCGTGTTGCGTGCCAGCAATGTAAGGTGTTTTGAAGTTCCCACATATGCGCACTTTTGGTAGGCTGCAGTTTCGTCGAGTTCGCGCTCTTTCCATCACGAAAAGCAGAATGAAACGGTGATAGTTGCGGAAGCATTTTTTTTCTTCGTTGAAGTGCTGTAATATTTGTTGCCTCATGCTGTATAGTTATGTTTAATAGCTTTTTCTGGAGCAGCAGCTGAAGGAGGTTTGAGTTTCCACGTGTGCGCGTTTTGCTGCGCTACGGCTTCGAGTTCTGAACTGTCTTGGTTCGCGTTGACTTTCCGAGGCTGCCGTGAAAGAGAGGTCAAATGGTATCTTTCGCTTAGTACATATTCTGTTAACTGCGACATTAGCGTCGTTTTTTTACATGTATTGCGCCTTGAATGTACGCTTTTTAATGTGACAGCTCGCAGGACGATTTTTCCGAACTGCATGCCCGTATGCCTAACTGTTGGATGCTTGTCGATTGGATGAGATGTTTGTTGAAGTCATGCAGAGCAAATAAAATGGTTGCAACTGTAAGCTGTGACTTGAATAATTCATTTATTTTGTACTTAACCTGGATTATCAAAATACATTTGTATTTCAGCACTGGATGGTTGTATAATTGCAAAATGTGACCTCCTCTGTTAGCACACTAAGCAGAGGAATACACGTTGCGTTTCTTCAAAGTTCCAAAATGTGACGAAAATTCTTGAAATAAAAACTAATCATACTTGAAGCCACTTAGCATCATTTTGTTGCAGTTGCATCAGCATATGATACAGGAGCTGTGTCAGTACGCCCAATTCATTAGCACTAGTCTCATTCTTTTTTCTGACATTTAGTTGCGCACTACATGCTGAAATGAAAACTGGAACTACTTGAACTATTAAGAATGCCACTTCATTGTCAGTGCTCTTAACCCTAGATGGTGACCTGTGGAACCCAGAGGAGTACCTTCTTGTTGATCGCCACGTGTTGGGAGCGGCTAGAGAACGTCACTACAGTATTCTGCATGTTATTCACCAGTTCCTTTTCCTTTCACGTCTGTTATGCTGACAGATTGTAGTCTACTTTGGAATTCGTTCAAAGGTGTGTATTTAAATCATTCTGGAGAGCATTTTCATCTCCTTTTTGTAGAAAAAAAGCTGCTAACATAAGCATTGTTTCTTTATTGTGGTGTCAAGAGATCTGCAAAGATGGTGTCTCGTCCTTGCTGTTGTATCTGCAAGCATCCTACAGATTTTCTCTTGAAAACACCTCCCAATAGTAGCGTGCTTACCTATGGTGATGGAACTTTAACGCCGCTCTAAGGACACATGGTCATTGTCAGTGAAAATCACCTATGTCTCTTTCTGACTTTGACGACGTTTGTCTGAACGCAAAATACGTGTTTACTGTGAGAATTGTTCAAAAACATTGTCCTGCTATTTGATTTACACTCTCCGATTTGATTCAAACTTATTATTTATATGAGGGGATGGTTCCCGTGACTTTTGTTTTGAAATAGGTGGCAGTAAAAGCCTGGCAACCGTCTGTGATCCACATTCACAATTATTGCAGTCCACCTGTGAGATGGCTGGTAATAGTGACGTTTCGACTAAACGTTTGTCTTTTCTAGCTTACAAAAACTCAATTTTTAGTAACAGAACAATCTCAGGGCGCATTAATTTGCCATTGAACGCCAACTTTCTGCCCTGAGTGCCTTTTTTAAGCTCCCAGATATAGTCAGTGTTCCATAGATAAAGCACCCAACTTCGGTACTTTCTCGTTCATCCTCGATGCTAATTCTCAGCGTGGGCTGAAACAAAAATGAGGTCTTTACAATAGTCGCATAATCCACATTCTCAGGGTTGTATTAGTGTATAAATATGTACTACGTGCCCTGAATGCTATCTCATAGGCTGTTTCAGTAAAGAGACGACTTTTTTAAAAATATTAATGATTATGCCTTTATTGAGGGGTGTCGGAGGTTTAACGTCCAAATGTGACGTCCTACCATCCTGTAGCACTTCTTCTGAAGGTCTTTTCATCCTCAAATTTAAGTTGGCAGATGGTGCGAGTGAGCGTGCGTGTAACTAGTCAGCGACGTGGCAAGAGTATAATGCTGCCGCGGATGACGAAGAATTTATTGGTGCAAAAGCAACCTTGGCCAAAGAGGACCATGGCTCATGATATGTTTCTGAACTCAATGTGACATATAAGACCTATTTTCCAAGTGTTCCCAAATATACCGCAGATATGCCGAGCAGCAGGCCAAGGGAAGCTTGTACCCATTGCATCACTGGCGGACGCCCAGCCGCACTGGGGATCGAACCTCGCACCATCCGCATGTGAGTCAGATGCTTAAATCACTAAGTCAGTGCTGCAGCATAAAATCAATACTAGTACAGTGAAACCTTGCTGCGGATTAGTGGTTAACATTTATGTTAGATTGGGTGATTTCTAAGAAGGAGAAATATCTGTATAAACAACATTTATGGATAGCCTTGAGACACCGAATTTCAACATTTAGGACCTGCGTAGCTTTTTAATATATTTTGGAAATTACTACAAATCTGGGTACAAGCTCATGAGCAGCTTCATTACTGCAATATTTAGCATTGTTTTTTTCCTGCTTTTGCACAGGGCACTTTTGGTATTAACCCAGACCATGGAAGCAAGGCTGAGAAAAAAAGCAAGGAAAGAGAACCCAAAAATATTCAGTTTGACGAAAAAATCATGGATTCTGAATGGAATGTTTACGTGAGTAGCACAATTCCTGACTGCATTTTCTTGAGGTTGAAGTATTGAATACAACGGACCATAGCAGTTGTCCATACTACTACTACAGCAAATGAACTTCACTTGTTCAAACTTCTGGCTAAAGTCTAGCTTTATAAGTGTACAAAAATAAAGCCAACAATCTAAACACCATTTTTGGGCAGCTTGGTTCGCTCTATGCCCGAGTAGCTTCCGCTGGAGATGCCACTTGTGCATTTTCAAGGAGTTCTGTATGGATGCACAATGTTGCAAATGCAACCTTGCCTAAAACTATTTTGTTCGTCAATGTTGCTATGAAGACACGTCCAGTCAAAGCGAGGGAAATGCTGGCTTAGAGGAACATAGAAACCGTGAGGGATAAACTAAGTAAGCCTGTGCCATTTTGTTCTCGGACATTCTCCTTATGGCTTTTATACTGTCAGATTACTGATGGGCGCATCGATTACTTTGTCATCTGGGTAGCTTCCCTAGCTTCATTAGTTTTTTACCTCTTACTGATAAATTTAATTTCACACAGTCTTGTTAGCGTCAGTTCACCTACTTCCATTTCATTACACGCATCAGAAGTTGACAGTAGTTGATGCGGAGTGACCTGAGAGCAGCTGCGTTACCTGTTTAGGAGGTAAAATGCTTTGTGGTCCATGCAATGTAAATAGGGGGTCATCGTTTTGCAACTAGACTGCAGATGAAGCATATGTCAAATATCTATTCTGACTGTGCCCCAAGCTAAGTTCTCCTTGAAAAAGTGTCTAGTATAGAGCGACTACCTATGCAATGGCATTCATCGTGTGCTTACAGGAGGCATCAGAGAAATGGAATTGGAGAGTCTTTTAAGTAAAAATTTGTAGTGAATCATTTAGCGATTTGAAATTTTGTGATGTTAATGTTTTATTTTTTGAATCACGAGACAACTTCAGAGGATGATGGTGAAACAAAAAAAGTGAAGCACTAGGGTGGACCTAACAAGGAGTTGGAAGAAAACCTAATGTTCAACTGGTAAGGAACAGAACAACAGTTAATCATAAGTCGTGAAAGAATAGAACTGATAAATAAGTTCATTTGCTTGGCCATGGAGTTATCATTAACTCAAGCAATAAGAGGGAAACAATTGAGAAGCTAAGAATCGCGTGAAATACACTTCGCTGGTACTCATAGTCGCGGCTTTCCAGTATCTGTCAGGACGAAAGCTTGCCACTACTCACCCATATAGGACAGGATAATAGATGAGGTTGAGATTAAATGAAAGATTAACATGAAAGGGCCGGAAGAGAACAGAATAAACTATGAAATAAATACTAGTAATGATGTTGTTGCTGAAACTAAATAGAATATATGAATGGGCAGTGCATCAAGTGTAAAAAAAGAAACAGATCGTCACTTTGGATGAAGCTGTGGATTTGAAGCAATAGCAAGTGCTGTAGTGGTGACAAAAAGGACATGGGAGGCTGAAATTAATAAATCTAGGGCGCGGAGGCTGGTGCAACTACTAGGTAAGGGTTAATAGAAGGAAAGTTCGAGATGCCTTGTTCAGAGTAGACATGTTTAAGCTGATGATAGAAGTAAAGCACGGACTGAGGTACTAAGACAACTGTCTTTTTATAACCGATTTGTTCTTTCATATAAAGGTGCCGTGAGAAGATCTGTCTGAAATCACTCCACTATTTCAATGCTGCATTCTGCTGTGGCCGCTCATTATATGCTAACAGCCTGAGTACTCTAATTTAAACCTGCATAACCTAAAAGTCACATCGTAGGTAGTGTTATATAGTCTCTCCACGAAGAGCAGTATATTGTATTGTCTTACGCTCTTTTCTTTTTTGCAGATTTTTGGACACCTAAAAATGTACAAGATAGATCAAACTGTTACAAAGAGATTATGATAGTTATTTATTGTGCCTGGAATGGACATATGCCAAATGCAGAATCCAGGTGTGTGGAGAACTTTAATAAATAGCAGTATTGCCCATTTCCACTGCATTGTCTTCCTGCACAGCATAGTTACACTTCCCATATTGCAGCAGTGTCCCAATCCAAGCATGCAGTTTTTAGGCTTAGTCAGAGTGTCATACGTGGCTGCATAGTAGAAAAACAGCAGCGCTGCAACTGTGTTAATCAGGTCGAATGAATTTCACACCAAGAAATAGCGTGGGCATTGAAGATCGAGAATATCTTTTGTGTACATTACAAATCACCTAAGTTGACAAATCTGCATGAGTTACGTTCCAGTAGTATGGGCAGACAGTTGCCTATACGCAAAAGGGATGTTAGTCTTCATTTTGCACTGAAAACCTAGAAAACCAGCAAAATGTCGTTGTGCTCATTTCACAGGGCACGTCATATATTATGGCCTAGAGGTTAGAAAGTCAGAAAATGTTGGTCTGCATGTTTCACAGTGCACTCCATATTTTACAGTCTGCTACAACACGAGAAAATGTTGCTGCTGGGGTTTTACATTGTCTGACGATGAATTTACACACCACCGTGTTTTACACGCCACCGTGTAACGATGAATATACCGTGTAACCACCGTACATTTAACGGCTTAAACACTAGATAACACGAAATTGGTGCAACGTAGATTTTACGGGCTGTGGTTATTTTTACTGGAAAAGTATTGTGGAGTGAAAAAACAGTGGCCAGATTTTTCCTACACGATATCATTATATACACGGCATGCATGCCGTAAACTTGAAATACGGGTCGCAGTTTTTTTTACGGTAAAAGTCTGGCAGCATCAGCTGCCAGTGCTTTCACCGTAAAAACTACGGTGAACTTTTTACAGTGTGGGCATGATTTGTTTGCTTTCTCTCCTTATCCTCTTTTCTTGTGACGTTTGAAGAATCTTATATAAGCTATTTCAAGAAAGAACAAATCAGTTGATAGTTTGCGCTCCTTCTGTCTACATCGTTTTTTCCTGTGTTCGTCCGAGCTTTGCGCACATACCCTACGATAAGTCATGCACCAACTCGCCCAACAAGAAGTTCTTCTAAGATGACTAGACCAAGCAAGACGTTTATGACGTTTCGTCTTCCAACTCGGAAGCCTTGTTCACAATGAGTACATCGCCAGAAGGGGATCGTTTAAATGGCTTTGAGTAATTGCTGCAAAGAGCGTGCGTATATCTGGTTGTGATTTCCGTCGTCACGATTAATTCTGTTGGAAGTGGTCTGTATGATAAGTGATTCCAGATGTAGCAGTGGTGCTGTCTTCATTTTTTTTGTGAAATGCATTCCAAGGCTTCCGCGCTGGAAGCCAAAACGTCATAAACGTTTTGCTTGGACTGATCGGCGTCTCTTTTTTGTTTAGAACACCACAACATGTTGCCGGCGCGCAATAGACCACGCGAGCAACGCACAGTTCATGCACGTTCAAACCGCGAGAAACACGCCCTTGCAAAACAGTGATTAGTGAAAACACACCATGGTAATGCTCACCGAAAGCTTCAGCGTATAGAAAATTAAATACTAAAAGGAATTAAATACTAGAGGCTACCATCGATGTGACTGCAATGCTAGACTTCACAACCAACCGACGGGGATAAGGTGTGCTCGTTTATTCCATGCGTGTCAAGAGCACCGTACAGCACCGCGAAGTAGGCGGAAATATTAGATGGTGCCATCACGTTTGCGGTTTTGTTCAATAGACGATCAGCGCGCACCAAAGGCGACAATTTGGCCATTGTCGTCCATCGCGATCATCTCAAAATACGGCCCCAGGTCATGTGATATTCGCGATTTTTGAAGCCGCGCTATGTAGGCATCGAGGCGTCGTAGAGGTCAATCAAACGGGGAAGAGAAACTACACGTTTACCGAAGCAGGCGCTCTGCGCCATGTTGCAGCTTTTCTTGCGCTCCACCGCACCCATGACTAGCTCCTGGTCACGTCATATATGGCTTTTTATTTTTACCCGCGCGAACGCCGCAATGACGAAGTCGACGCGTAGTTTGCGCGCTCCCGTGATATGTTCTCTACTTCCCACAACCTTGAAACACAGAGGACTAAGCCTTTCGCCTTCCGCGATGGTCTAGTAGTTATGGTGCTCGACTGCTGACCCGCAGGTCTCGGGATCGAATCCCGGCCGCGGCGGCCGCATTTTCAATGGAGGTGAAAATGCTTGAGGCCCGTGTAGATAGATTTAGGTGCACGTTAAAAAAACCCCAGGTGGTCGTAATTTCCGGAGCCCTCCACTACGGCGTCTCTTGTAATCATATCGTTGTTTCGGGACGTTAAACCCCAATTATTATTATAGGGCTTTGGCCCTGAAAAAACAGGGGCAACATCAATCTCTGGTGTGTTACTTTTTTTCGATTGTTGCCAATAAAGCCTTAAGGGCACAGACCGGCGATCTTCCCGAGTTTAGCGCTTCAGAAAATAGACGACCTCTATTTGCCTTCTAAAGAAAACGGCCGTCGTGGATAAAAAGTGACAAAGACCTAGCTTTCTTTTTTCTAGTAAAAATATCGCATTCGAATATATATATATATATATATATATATATATATATATATATATATATATATATATATATATATATATATATATATATATATATATATGTATGTATAATGTTGAAGGAGTGGTTGACTTTGGTTGCCGTATAAATATGAGAAGCGGCACATCATGATATCAAGGTCTTGATAAAGGTCAGGCTCTGACCAACATGTCTAAATAAACGTAGTGTTCTTGAAGTGCCACCTGTCATACTTTATATATATATATATATATATATATATATATATATATATATATATATATATATATATATATATATATATATACAGGGTGTCCCAGCTATCACGCAGCACGATTTAAAAAAAGAGGAACGGCGTTACGCGAAGCGAACCTGCTGCATATTGTTCCTAGCACACTGGAGTAGCCACTGCTATTTTTTTTTCGTTAATGAGATTTAACTAATTAGTCATAACTATATTTGTAACACGACAAGTACTCACCTAATTGTCAAAATGTCAATGAGGCGTATGTAGGAATGTTCAAAGGACCTCTAACTGCGCAATTTTTAACAACGTACTAATTACGTGCTCATTTCTTCCGGCTGGTAAAGAAAGCCCGCGAAATATGAAAAATAACATGTGACTACGCTCCCACCCGCAAAGGAAACCAGCGCTCTCAAATAAGCTTACTGCGAACAACCGCTTTGCCTGTTGTCCGTTGCGAGAGACAGCGTTCCGCATTTTGGCAAGGGTACAAGTCGGGCGCCAACGATATGCGCGCAATTTCGCTGGGATTCTTTCCGTTCGATAGTACGCCACAATCATTATCCATATCTCACGGCCGACTGTTCTCACTGATAAGGCGGCAGGTGTTCTGATTACGGCCTGACTCTGTAAAACCAAGCGTCGCGTTTCTTAGGCCGGGGAGTGGCAGATAGGGCGATGCGTTTTTTTTTCTGCATTTTTCTCTTGATAACGTCTACCTCATACGGAGCCTGTTTGAGGGCGCTGGTTCCCGACGCGCGCAACAGTCTGGTCACGTGTCACTTTTCGTATTTCGTGGGCTTTCTTGATCAAACGGAAAAAAATGAGCACGCAATTAGCACGTTGTTGAATGTAGCGCAGTTAGATGGCACTTGAACATGCCTACATACGCCTAATTGACATTCTGACAATAAGGTGAGTACTTGTCGAGTTACAAATGTAATTATGACTAATTAATCAAACCTCATTAACGAAAAAAATAGCAGTGGCTACTCCAGTGTGCTAGGAACAATATGCAGTAGGTTTGCTTCACGTAACGCAGTTCCTCGTTTTTTAAATCATGCTGCATGATAGCTGGGACACCCTGTATATATATATATATATATACGGAACGGGGCAGGGGTGCTGACAGCGACGGCAGTAACCCGCCTATAATGCCCATATAAAAAATAAATGTAGACAGCTAGCGCTAAGCCACGCAAGGCTGGGTCAACGCGGAGCTAGTGAGCTGCTAGCTAGTGCTGGCTTACCTAAGTTGTTGCTAGGTCTTGCTAAGTAGCGCGAGGTGTTTCTAAGTATCGCCAAGATTTGCTAAGTTTTGCTATTTCCAAAGTCCCATCAAGCCCAACTGGCTCTTCCGTTCCGGCCGGTCCCCCACCTCGATCACCTCTCCACATTCATATGCGCGGTGTCTTTCGCAGCTGTTTCAGGGAGCCCGTAGTAGCTATAGGAGTGGCTGGTGGAAGCCGGGACTAGCTAGATCACCAGCTCCGCTCTGACCCAGCCTTGCGCTACGTGACTGGTTTTACTTTGTTTCTTCGGAAACATGTCAAGTGCCCACGTTTACTTGGTTTTGGCGGAAACATGTCACGTGGCCAGCTTTACGTGGTTCTTGGTGGGACCATGTCACATGGCTAGCTTTATATAGTTTTTCGCGGCAGCATGATACATGACTAGCTGTGACGTCATGTTACGTGATTTGGGTCGTGCGTGTAGGTTCGAATTGGCTTGGTGGGAAATGTCCTGTTGTGACGTCACCTTACGCGGTTTTGGCGGGAACATGTCAAGTGACATTATATGACGCCATCTAACGCTATCTAAGGTCACGCTACCTGTAACTAAGCTATATGCAAGCGCCGCTATGCTTCTTTCTATCTACTTCTCTTTGATTCTCTCGTTCTATCTTTCTTTCTCTTTCTGTCTGCTCTTTTTTTTTTTCGATTTCTTTTTGTGTTCATTCTAAAAAGAGACAGGGCGTGCAAACACGGACACAAGAAAGAGATCAGGACACCACAAACGCCGACTAACAACTGAAGAGACGCACAACGGCTGAAAAGAAAGAAGGCACGAAAACTTATCTGCGCATGCCCATGCAACCGGCGAACCTATCAATCCGGCACGCGTGGCGGTCTACGTGGAAGATAACTGTTAAGGCATTTGATTTCATCTTTATGCAAGTTAATCGACGGTTGGCTCACGCATGCGCTACCGCTATTCTCGATATGCCATGCTTCAATCATCAGGCGCGTTTCCTCATTTCTATGCCGGTACAACACTGCGCATTCATCGAATTTTGGCGTGCACTTACAATCTCGACAATGTAAAGATAGATTAGAAAGTGAGCCTCCTGTTAGCGATCTCTTATGTTCCAACAATCTCTGGTTAATGCATCGGCCCGTCTGTCCTACGTAGAAGCGGCCGCAGCTGAAAGGGACCTTATACACCACACTCGTACGGCAATCAGTGAATTTGTTGGTGTGTTTTACGAAACAATTATCGGTCCGCTTCTTGTCTTTTACTCGCTCATTCTTCCTCTGCACAGCGGCACAAATCTTACCTAGCTTATTGGCAGCCGTGAAAACAACATTAACGCCGTATCTACTTCCTACTTTCTTTAGCCTGTGAGATATGCAATGAATGTACGGAATACCTACGACACGTTTCTTCCTGTCGCTTTCTGCAACCATGCTCGGACTTAACACAATAGACTTCTTTAAACGCTCAGCGACCGTGGCCACTGCATCACGAGGATACCCTACATCTAAAAGACGCGTAACCTGTGCGTCTTTTTGTGTCTGTTTCTATCTATCTTTCTCTCTCTGTTTATCTCTTTCTCTCGCTTTCTATATTTTTCTTTCTTCCCTTTCTCTCTCTCTCTCTGTTCTTTCTCTCACCTATGAGTTATTGCATCTCACGCCGGAGAAGTCGGCGCACATGTTCTGGGAGCGAAGCAGTAGATGTAGAAGAGAGCGCGTGTCGGTTCATGAGGATGGTTTTCTGTCGGCTTTCTGTCGGCATAACGAAAAGCTTAACAGATCTGCCGTGAAACCCACTGCCAGAGAGAAAGAACCACTCGTTCATCTCAATTGGTAAAAAAAGTTCGCAAGTCAGCGTGAATCACAGTTCTGACCTAATAGACAATGTTAGGAGAAAGGGAATGTTCTTAGAGAGGGGAAGAGAGTGATTTAATTATGAGGCTGTAGATGGTGGTGACAAAAGCAGACGCACACCAAATGCGTACACGTCAAACGACGTGTATTTAGCAGTATTCTGCAGTAGTATCTTGTGTTTGCGCTGGGCACAACACACGCAATTACGGTCGTTCCCATGCTGCACTATTTTAACAAAACGCACAACTGCGGTAGAGGGTTAGGTAGTGGAGGCTTCTAGTGCGAGTGACCTCGCCGATGAGAAAACAGCACAGTGCACCCCTGTATACCTACTGGGTAAACAATCTCTGACACAGTCCTCCAGCTGTGTCTATGTTCTGAAGACCGCTGAGATTGTTTTAGCAAGCGCCTCCTTTCTCGTTCCTTGCGAATGGGCAGCAGTAAGTGTACGCAGCTGTACGTCTATTTTTCTTGGATCGCATGATGTGAGAAAACGTGGCGCGATTCGAGCACCTGGTGGCTCCTGTTTTCCACTAGGAGAGCGAAAACAGAGCAAGTGATCCAAAGCCTGCTACGTCGAGATTTTGTTAGGTGTGTAGTTAAGTGTTAACGCAGTTGAGCTCAGCACTGTTGTGCATAAACGGTTTGTTGCAAGACGGCACGATGAGTTATTAACTGAATCTCTCGGATGGCTCGCACTGCCAAACACGTGCTATTGTTGTTCTGTTTCAAGAACACTTGGTTATATCAATAACGCTGCAGCTACATACAATGCAAATTAATTCACTTGATAACACGAACACAACCTTAAAATGAAACATTTACTTTCTTATGCCAAGCATGCCGTCATGACCTAAGTTTCAGCTAATCTTGTAATATAAAAATTCGAAAAATAATACTGACGCATGCCTTGTGAGCGTTTACGTTAGGCCGACTTTAGCAGCGCGTCTTCAGGCGTTCGACAATGCCTACTGGCTCGCAGATTTAGGTGCTACTCATAAATCGCAGTTAGGGAAGAAATACGGGGTAGTTGGTCATTTGAACACTCATGCTTTATGGAAATGCAAAAGAAATTGAAAAGAAAGGACGCGTACATGCAGGACAAGCGCTTGTGTTGTCTATACGAGTCCCTTGTTTAATATTCCACGCTGTTATGGTGCATGAACATATTGAATGCTACGTTATCTTTACAAAATTGGCCTTCACGGGCTGACAGTGCACTTTGGTGTATTTCTTGCCGAACCTGTCTTGCCTCCATAAAACAATGCGACGATAACATCAGTTTGATTCTATACCAAATACTTAGTTAGCAAGAGTCGACGGTCTGAAGAAAATGATAGAACTGTAAACATAACACCACAGTTTAGTCAAGGGCTTCATTTCTCTTGTAACGACGAGTGATACAAGCCATGCATAAAAAATGCGGTATGCGACAATGACCACCAGGCCCCAGCTTTCTGTTAAATGCGATTTAGTAAAAAAAAAATGCATGTGAAACAGAAACCCGTGGTGGTATCTAAGAGGCTACAGTGTTGCATTGCTGAGCTCGGGTCGCAGGCTCGTTTCCAGTTGCGACATTCTTAATATGATGCGAGCGAAATGCAAGCGATGCTAGTGCTTAAGATTTAAAAGTCTCCTTAGAAGGTTTGAGTATCAGAAATGAACAAACTGCGCCACGCGTCTCTCAAAAGCTATTTTTGAATCATCAAAGGTTCTATCAAAGGTTCCATCAAAGGTGCCATAAAAAGTTCAAGTAGCTGAAAAAAAAGAAGGCGGGCTTTTTTTATTAGCGCCCTGTGTTTGACGTAAAAGGGCCAGAAGTGGTTGCTTTCTTAAAGATTTTTGCAACTGTTTTTTACAATTCTCTGGCGGTCAAACTTTCATCACGACTTCCGAAGAAAGCGAAGCAAGAGAACCGAATGGTTGGTGATACGTTCAAGTACAGAAATAACAACTATAACAAGACCGAAAGGAATAACTTTCATGCTATGGTGCACGAAATTCGAATATGCCAGTTACGTGTGTATTCAGACAGTAGACGGCGGAACACATTCCCTGACAGTTTCAAGCGCGACAGGGATTACAGAACGAAAGGCATGACGTGTGGTGCGAAATGTCGAATGAATCTGTCGGCCGCCAAGGTAAAGCATTTGTGCTATATATTTCGACAGTGAATGACAAATGGCGACAGACAGGATGAACAATTTCACATCGCCGAATATGTATTCTCGGCTGTCTACGTGGAGATCTACTGTTGCGATGAAAGAAAACGAGCAATTTCTCTCGCCCGTGTCAGACAGTCTGTAGGAATAGGGAAATGACGAGGTCGTGAATAGAAATAAAGAACAGGGTATATAGGCTAGCGAGAGTACTGTTTCCTTTGGTACCCCAAGCTGAGGTGAAGTGACAGAAAAGAAAAGAAAAAGAAAAAAAGCGATCAAGGTAGTAGGAACCGTGGGGGCGGAATTGAACAGCCACAGCTTAAAACAAAAAGGCGGGCGTATAGAGCGAAGCACTCCTGAAACGGCAGTCAAATATCTCATATAGCTTTCTGCGCCAGTGACGGTGCCAGCGTTGATGCCACTGCGAACATTCAGAATGCCAGCCAGTTAAAGGAGTACTAACACCAATTTTTGAAGGGGTCTTCACTCTGCCATACGAAGCTTATGTGTACAGAGACAGCTCTGTAGAAGTTTGAAGCTCAGTAAACGCTAAGATATTTTATTTTGACATGACAGTAGTTTTTTTGCATCGTACATCGGCACTGTCAATCAATCAATCAATCAATCAATCAATCAATCAATCAATCAATCAATCAATCAATCAATCAATCAATCAATCAATCAATCAATCAATCAATCAATCAATCAATCAATCAATCAATGGCACTTTATTTTCATGAACTGAAAACTGAAATGCAATAATTATTTGGGCCGATAGCCTAAAGGGGCGAGTGCCGGTCCAATATAACGGGCAACTGTGGTGCCAATTGCTGGTGACTTCAAGCCCCAGTATGGCTAGTTGTGATGACGTCAGGTACCAAAATATTCAATATGGTGTCTGTGTGTCACCACTGCAGTCACGGAGCGGAGCGGCCGTGGAACCATCACAATATTTACGTGAGCACGTGATGAGAAGCTCATACTGTGTTGCGACGTCAGGGTACAGTAGGAATCAAAATTAGCTTTAAAAATATATTGCGATTGCTTTCGCATGGTACACTCATGCTTACCACTGTATTTTCTAGGCTCTTGAAGGCCTGGACTTTCATTTGACGCAAAAAAAAAGAGAGAATTTTCGTGCCAGTAGCACTTTAAACATGTTACCTTGATAAAAAAGCTAGATGTCCTATCGAAAGCAGAGGAGCAAAAATAAGGAATGGTAACCAATGAATAAAAAGAAAAAAAAACGTAGATATCAAGATTAGGCGATATTTGTTTGAAGGTGGTCGTAAAAAGCGTCGTTGATACAGCCACCATTACATCCGAGATTAATACATATTTTAAACTTAACATTTTAAATGAACGAGGCTCAAAGATTCAACAACGCCAGTTTATTCAGCAACGTTCATTGCCAACGTTGTGGGCAAAGATTGACGCGAAATAATTTGCCCAACTTTTTCCATATTGTGCCCTGTATTTGTATTGAGTCGAGAGAAAAGTATTGTTCCCTTAGTCACTTAAATGTGATATAGTTAATAAATTGCAGTTAATTAAAGTAGTCTTCAGCCTTTCCGCTGCATCCATAACTTCTTACATATAAAGTGACAGATAAAAAAGTGCGCTCCTTTGACATGATGCAACGAACAACTAAAGAGGACCCACAGTTTGTAGTAACAGGATCTTTCTCGTGTATTTTCAAACATATGTTTATGTTATTAGGTCAAACACACATTTCTCATCAACTCAAATATGACACGAGAAGGTGCGAGGCATGTTTCAATAGAAAACGCCCGTCTTCAGGTCACTGACCTCTTTTAGTTGTGTTTATAATGGATGTATCGCGTGCAGGCAAAGACAGAGCTTTTCGCCAATTCAACTTTCTCTCTTTTTTTTCTTTCACTTCATTATGCACTACCGCGTTATTGTCGAACTCGAGGCGCGGCTGCCTCAAATATGACAAAAACAAACTTGCGTTGAAAACGACGCGAATATTCTGAGTTTGAAACATCTACAACCTTTGTTGAAAGAGAGGCTGCCCATCTCGTCATTACGAAAGAAGTGGTCGAGATATATTGTTCACATTCCATGTGTGAACAATATATATATATATGTGTGAAGAAAACATAATGACAAAAATAAGTGCTCGCTGGACAATTGCGTACTCGGCGTCTCTGCAGAACGTTGAAGGCACGTCGTCACTGAAAACTGAAACAGTCATTCAGTGATGCGATGAGCAGCAGGAATAAATTTTGTTCGCTCTTATTCCTGCTCTCGTTTCTCCTTTTACTTTATTCCCATCTGGTTTTCAAGTTTTTTTACGCTGGTGCGAGTGTCCGAAAATCACGCCGCTGGACGCTGTGTCTGGCAAGCACGAAGTTTACTCGCGAAAGTGATAGATATGTTCTGCGGTGTCTTTGAAAATACATCTGCGAGGAATCTTGTGTCTTGGTTGGCAGTAAATGTCAGCGGAAGCGCATTTGTAGTGAGCTGAATAAGGTATGCGGTATATCTTACAAAAAAAAAAAGGCAGTGACAGACAACACCTCTACTATATAATTCGCAAGGCGCAAAATTTATTCTTGTTTTATATAGAATCGCGAATTTCAGGGGTACCAATTTTAAGTATTGTCCAAATACAGTTATTATCCGTTTTAACTGCCTACTTCCTTGGCAAAGTATTCAAGGCATCATCATGAGCTGTACGAGTATAGTAGAACCTCAAACTTCGATTTAGTTAACGATACAAGGAGATACATGGGGATCTATTGAGGAACGTATACATGAATATATGACCTCCCATGCACACTGGCGTAACAAGGAGAGGAGAGGTTCAACCCCACCACCCACCTATGCAGTGCATCTGGTGCACCCAGATACACAAGAATTTCTTGCTGTTCTGAGTAGGTTGCGGACTCCTTGATTTACTGCTGGCATAGTGAAAGAAATTCCGCAGTGGAAGAGAGTGAACCACTCTAATAAATTTTGCTGTGCTAAATTTGCTCTGCCTTATCGTTTGATTATAGATTATTCGGCATGAGTAATCATTATTTAAAAGTTAGCGCCGTCTTGTCGGCGCTACTAGCATTACGAGCTAGTTAGGAGCTTTACGAGAGGATGCCAGCTGGCATCCTCTCTATCATTTCCTTCGAGCCGCTCCTCCGGTCGAAGATCCAACACCCAAACATTATCCGTAACTCTAACAGCTGGTCCCTGAGAGACCGGCGCTGATTATGCAGAGCAGTGTCCCGAGGCGCACAGACCTCAACGGCATGCGCAGGCGGCATTTATCCCGTGGCTTCAAGCGAAAACAAGGCTTCGCGAGTACTTATCGAGCGGCGAGGAACGCTTGGCATGCACGGGCCAGGTTATTCGGCGTGTCGTTGTTGTGCGCAAATCTCTATGATGTCCTGGGTCGGAGAAGGGAAGTCGGTGTTCGAAGTCGTTGCCAAGGACCTACCGTTCCTTCCCGTGTTTTTATCGCAGGTTTCGTAGAGGCCACCATAAAGAACGCGCGGTTATTGGACAGAGAGCCGTTTTCGGAAGCGCAGTCACTTTTCCTGAAAAACTGACTGAGGACACTGGTTTCGCGCAGAGTGGTGTTTTGTTGAACTTTCACACGAACTTCAAGGCGTTAGCATATTGCTTCCTTCTTCTGGTTTGGTTTAACTTCTTTTGTTTGTGTCTTTCTTGTGTGCATTTTTGTAAATGTTATTGTGTTCTTTGTTCGTACAATGTGCACATGTATTTATGCACGCTAAAGAAAAAAGAAAGAGTTGCTGTTACTATTTTTGGTGAGTCATATATAACTCTCTTTAAAGATACCCGTGAACTCTCGTTCAGAGATCACTATGTTCGGAAAAATCTACTCGCCCAGTACACCTATACAACCAACGCGTCGTGTCTGCCTGATACTCTCCACCCATTCCCTTTAACGGTGTATGATGTCTACGATGTAGACAGTCATTCCTGTCCGAAGTTGTCTATGAGACGATCGTTATCTAGACTGTAAAGAGATGTAAAGTAAAATCTGGAAGTGAATCAAGAGACCAAAAGCGGAAACCCGGTGTGAAATGAGGGATCAGAAGTTGAAAGCGGAAGTGAATTAGGAAGTCGGAAACAAAAACCAGCGGCGAATCATGAAACATTTCGCACGGTTGCCAAAAAACAAGCGTGGCCCTATAACATCACTTCTGTGACTGAAATGATGTCGGTATAATTCCTGGTAGAGCCCGGCATTAAGACATTTTTGCGTTAAAAAGGTTATGTTAAGATGTCTCGTAGTTTGGGGTTTTTCACAGTTGTATGTGTACCCCGCAGCGCACTGCCAAGGAAACGCGAGAACAAGCCGATGAAACATTTGGAATTTCGAAACATGCGTTTTTGATGTAGGCTGCGATCAAAGAGCGCGCCAGTAACACGCACGCATACACAAAGCCCGCGCCATATACCGTTCTAAAACATTTCTCAACCACAATGGATTCTATTTTATGGTCCATCTGCGTCCTCCTGTCTTGAGTGCAACTATATAACTTGCACGCATGGAAAATAATAAATCGGAAGGATGATTGCTGCGATAGCCGAAAATGTCGCGATCAGGAGAGCAGCATACGATGCTTGTGTGCACAGAGCGGAATCGATTTAGAGTAGGACAGAAGTTGAAAGTCAGTGCTCTTTTTCGTTCTTTTCTGACCTTCAATCAGCATGTGTTGCAGCGACTTTGCTCAGCCTTTCACGTCCCTACAGGAGAGAAAAGCGCTTTGACAAGACTGACATGAGCGTTCGCTAATGTTAATCCGCACTCACAATGCGTGAGCGGCTACGAAAGGAGCTTGAAGAACCAATTTCAGAAATGGCACGTTCGTGGAAGGTTGCTCAAGAGCAGTGCGCAGGTTGTTTCCCAGAGACGCCGTCTGGGAATGCGGGCAGATTGTTCTGTAATGAGGCCAGCACTGGACAGGGAACGAGTGATTGCACCTCAGCAATACGAGGCAGGAAGAGGCCTGACATAAGTTTCCTGAAAAGTACTGGTATTTATTCGTGTAAAACAACAGCAGATGCAATCATTCAAGAAAGTTAAAGAACGGTCGTGTAGTGTTTAGAACAATATATGACTCGTGACTGGTGGCATATAAGGACGGTTGCGTTGAAATGAGACTGAAGAAGTAGGCGTGCTTATACGGCGGCTGAAGAACCGGGGGTGGGACGGGGTTACTGCACAAGGCCAAGCCCTCGTGAAGTTGAAGGCCAAGCTCGGAAAGTTTCTACCTTAAAAACTTTGGAACGAGGCGCCTTTATTTTTCAATAAATAAAGTCGAAGCATGTGCCTCTCAAGAAGTATTCAGTATGGGAATGTCATTTTCAGTGCGGAGGTGATTGAAATACACTTTGTAGTAATGACGGAGCACTTTGCGCTGCAAGCTGACAGCTTGACCCGCGGAAATATGGGTGCGGTAGAAAAGCCACCAGCACAAAATGCCCAAGGGAGAAACGTGGATTGATCATCGAAGGATGAAGATTCGATTTAACCCCCCCTCCCCCCCCCAAAAAAAAGAAAACTCAAAATCCATAATCCCGCTAATGTTCCTTGAGGATCTTCGTCGACTCAGAGGCTGTTGTGTCTTCATGGAGTCTACGTTAGAAGGCATACACGAAAAAGACAACAACAAGCGATTTAATGTTGTTTTTATACGTAAAAATGAGGCAGAGAGACGAGGAATTGAGCACTACCAAAAATGAGTTACGAGTGAAACACCCAGCTGCGAGATAGTTTGTTAAATGGCTCAATTTTGATGTAGTTTCGTTTATCATATAGCTAAGCGGAGCGCTCCTAGAGAAAAAAACAAACAAACAGAACATGTTGCTTTAGAACACATAGGAAGCGAAAGCGAATGCAGTAACGCTTCAGAAGCTACTGACTGAATTCCGTTCAATATCCTAGGCCGTGGCCTTAGTGAGCCTGAAGTTTATATATTAAAAAAAAATCTCGAATTGCTACGTATCCTTCAATCCTAGAATGAAACGGGCATAATCGACGTACACTGAGGCGGCAATGCTTAATGTTTGTTCGTCTCTCTTTTTTTTTTCACTGAAGCATCATTGCCCCTGGATTATACTTTAAAAGAAGCTAAAGTTAGGTGTGTTTTCATTCCACATTACAAAAGCAGCACAATCAATAAAGATGAAGAGTGCACTAGACGAAGACAGCGCTGACTGACAGGAGGTACTTTTTATTAAAAGAACAGGTATACACAGACTACAACTGTCAAAAACCAAAACAAAACCATGTTCTTGCGGCTTAATTTGTAGAAAAAAAGGAAACATTTATGGGTTATATGTGGAAAGGGCCGCGACACTTGTAAGTCCATGAGCTATACGCGACTACTTTTCAGCGACTAAATTTGTTCCTTATTCTGAATAGATGACTAAATAGTTAATTTACTAGGTATGTAATAGTAAGCAGAATAGCGAGTTAGGCTAGTTGGTGGATGTTCATCGTAAAAGAACTGACAGCGCAACGGGTTAAACACGGACAGAAGGAAGGAAAGGACACCTTCTGTCCGGGTTTAACCCGTTGTGCTGTCAATTATTTTACGATGAAATAATAGTAAGTTCACTAAACAGTTTCCTTTATCCTAAGTGACAATAAGCCTGGTTCTTTTAAGTGGAAGACTGCGTGAAAAGCGATATCCTAGAATTATAGAAACAACCCCTCTTGTTTACCATAACAAGATACAATGAAAATTAGCATACCTAAACATCATAACTGTGCCATAAAACGCTCGTATTTCTAGATAAATTGGCAAAATATAACCTAATAATCTAATAAGCTGTAGGAAGTGCGGAGGAGGAATTTGCCTGCCCGTCGGCGACGCTGGCGTTCGCGGGCACTCAAGCGCTAGATGACGAAGGGAACGAAGTACACCGACCAAATAAAAGCTTAAAAGAGAACGACATTTCGGCTTCCATACGGAAGCCTTGTTCACATTGAGGCCAAACAACTACTAATGTCTCCTACATAGGTTTCAACACGTGACGCAAGCACCGCGCGTAGGACGAGGGAAGGTTTCCATCATTGCGATTCAGTGTCTGTCTTGTAGATTGTGTCTCGAGCGATTCGAGATACAGGCGTGACTTCCAGTTTCTTTCCTTCCTGGTGATGCTCGCGTTTGTCCGTCTGGAAGCCGAAACGGTCGTTTTCATTTAAGCTTTTATTTGGTCGGTGTACTTCGTTCCCTTCATCATGTTTCGTCCCGACCAGACGGGTTTCCGTCGAACTCTGGATTTCAAGCGTTGGAGTTCCTAGCGTACATGCAACCTGCCCGGCGTCCAAGGAGGAAAAGGAAGACTTCATTTGTGATGCACTCGCGCCCTCTCCCCTCCTCTCCCTCCTTCTCACCCTAACTTCCCTTTCCCGCGTCCTTAATATACGCGGCTATGCTATGACTTACCCTCTGCCTTCTTCTTTCCCTCCTCAATATCATATTACTACTCACCCTCACTACCCCTCCCACTTTTTGCTATAGTATACTACGCGTGGCTGTTCTATGCTTTAGCTTCCCCCTCCTCCTTTCTCTCCTCCTCACCCACACTTCCCTTTCCCGTCCCGTTGCTATACTTACTGCACATGCCTATGTTATACATAGTTTTTCCAGCGTGACAGGCGACATGACACATTAGACACCGGCAGCCCGGGCCCCTAAAGTGCTCCGCACTTAATAAGAGCATGTAGATAAGCAATCAATCAATGATGTTGGAGAAGCGACAAGGCTTGTTGGAGTTCATTAACCAGCACTTCGTGAAAGTAAGTCGGGAGGTTAGCACATACTGAAGTGAATGCAAGACGAACCATAGCGGTGCTGCACATTGCAAATCAGTATTCCCTAAATGTAGCACTAAAGGCTCAGTTGAATAGGACGATCGATAGTTTTAAAAACTATGCAGCCTCAATTATATTAGGCAATATAATCAGTTGGAATAGGCATAGCTTTTTAAGAAATAGTTCACTTGGTAATTAGCGTTTGTTCTGCGGATTAGCGCTTCTTAGGCCGATTTTTTATTTCGCACCATTTTTCTTGTTCTAGCATGTGAGACCGATTTGCTTATGCGATTGATTTATAACTAAGCAAGCGCTTCTCATGTGGGCACTTCCTTTAGTTATGAAAGCTCATCGCAAGAATTGACTTCATCGTCACCTGCGCATGTACGACTAGCAAGCGTTTCGTCACATCGAAGGCGGCAAACTGTACTTACAAAAGAACCTAACAGTTCTCCACACCAGCCACGCCTAACACCAGACCATGGGATATCACTCGAGACGTTGCCCCGTAATAAAACACAAACAAAAAAAATGATGACTACCACGGCCAATGCGCAGCAAGGTACAACCGCATGAGACATAAAAGCGAGAACCTTTTTGTAATTTCCTCCTGGAGTTTCCAAATGCTGCGTCGCGTCTACGCCTAGTGAAGAAATAGGCGCCCTGCAAAAAGTTGCGCTTGATGCTTGAATCTCGGGTGAGATTTGAATTTTAATGAGAAGCGCTCCTGAACCTATAGTGGCCGATCTATTTCCAACACCTTCGACACTCGTCTCCTTAAAGCATGCTCGAAGTGATGTATGTTCACATAGCTTCGAAATAATTTATGCAGGTACTGTGCTCGAACAACGAAGAAACAGTGTTTTTTTTTACTATCTAACACGACGTCACTTAAATTCAGTCCTAGCGCCGCCCCCGCACCACCCCACCCCTACCAAAAAAATGTTGCAGTGTAGCTCGGCTATGCCAAGATAACGTAGCGTTAGCAAAGGTTCAGCTAATTATTCTTAGCTTTCCAGATTGTCTAGGATTAGCTTCATTATCATGCTTACTGCTGCTCCAATGACACACACGCGGTATACGTATTATGTGGCACATGTATATTTATTTTGCCAGGCAACTCCTTCGGGATCCGATGAGTTAAGCTTCTCCTCTCTTCTGCGCCGTTGAGCAGCATTTGCGCTCTTTCTCCATATGGCTATACCACACTGGCAAACGGCAGTCAGAGGCGCATCCAAGCGGCTCCAGCGCAGTGTCAGACGGCGACTGCACAGCAAAGGCGAATAGCTGCGCGCGCGCCGGTGCCAAAAAGCGATGACCGGCGGCGGAGAGTCGCGTGCGGCGGAGGTGCCGGCTCCGGTGCGTGACATCACTCATCCTCGCGCATGCGCATCACGGCTCTTGAGGAGGCACGCGAAACTGGCTCGGCTAGGCCAGTGTAGCTAACGCTTCAAAAACAAATGCCAGTGGTGAAAAACGCTTTCGGAGGACAATACTGGTATGCGGGAGAAAACTGTAATATATTGCGTAAGCTGCTTTCCTGAGTTTGTCATTAGATATATGTGCATTATATGCATACATTACATATATGTGCATTATATGCATATGTGCGGATCATTATTTGATGTTAAGAATAAAAGAAGAGCCTGCCTTTCCATGTCTGTCTGTCTTTTGTAATATTTAAGGGATATGTCCTTATCCTATACGATGCATTTTGTAATACAGTTGCTTTTGTTCATTGTTTTATTCGCCCTTTTCCATGCTTTAGACAATCACTGACACTCGTTTTCTTCTCTTCACTCGAATAGCTTAAATATTTTCTTCATTTATAGTATACCTGTCGTCTAGGTCTGAGTGCAAAAACAAGACAGAGCCACTGGCACATCAGCGAGCAACGCAGCACGACTTTTTGTGATAAGATGAGCAGAAAAAGAAAAAAAAAAAGAGTCGGCCGGTAAGCGTTGATGAAGAAAAAGATGATGTCACACAACTTTTGTATATTATTATTATTTTTTACTGCCAACGAAACCTTAACGCACACCTCACTGATCGGAGAATTCCCCGAAGAACCTCAACTTATGAAATGTCGGCGAAGGCGAGAGATGGAAAGAGACAAGTGGCGAGAGAAAGTCGGGGTGGTGCGTGAACCAGGCAGGTGAACTCATCTTGATTACCTTACAAATGGACTTAATGCAAGCTCAAATGCATAATATACTTGTTGAAAGAAACAGGTCCTATGTTCTAATACGTTACTAAGGGGGTTGTGGCAGAGAAATAATCATCAATATTGAGGTCTTACGAGCCAAAACTAGGATACAATCGTGAGCCACAAGACGGGAGAGGATGGAAGCAGGGATTTTTACCAGAAAAGGAGTCCGGCTACACGGCATGTTGTAGCGAAAGTGAATAAGCGAAGTATATATCAGAGCGAGTGGAGTAAACGAGTTGTGGTCGATGCGCGCATGTGCGAGAGCGGCGCAACGCAATCAAAGATGTTCAAACAGGGCGGCAGACCTCAAGAAATAAAAAAAGTGTCCGCCCCCCTGGTTTGGGGGCGGACTAGTGATCGGAATGCTGTTTGAATAGCGACGAACCGCTACTCAAACAGCGGGCCATGATCCAGTGTTCGTAATGCTACAGAGAGATTGATTACTTTAGTGAGTGAATCTGGGGAACTGTGGTGCAACAAGTACTCATTACTTTTTTTTTCTTCTTTTTTGTGGCCTCAGACACCGAAAGCAGCATTCTCGGCCCGTTCGAATTAGTGTTGCGTAAGCCTTCGTTAAGGCGGCTTGTAACCGCATCCGACAGGGCAACGACACCTCACGTCGACGAAGTATATTTGCGGCGTGCCATTCTCTTTAAGATAGCGCGTGAGCCAGGTGGCGTATATGCCTTGTCGAGCGGTTTCTGCTAAGTTCAATCAATCAATCAATCAATCAATCAATCAATCAATCAATCAATCAATCAATCAATCAATCAATCAATCAATCAATCAATCAATCAATCAATCAATCAATCAATCAATCAATCAATCAATCCTCATGAAAAAATACCATCATAGCTAGAGTACTTGTTCAGACGGTGGTTTCATATCCTTCAAAAGGGACCTAGTGTTAGAAAGTGAGTGGGAAGTAGTGGTATTTTTAATGTGCCTTGTATACGTAATATCGTATATGTGATCATTTCTAATTATCACGCATTGACCAGGTTTCTGCGTGAGAAAAAAAAGTGAATTTCATTGTTTTTTTTTTTTTTTTGCTAGTAAGGTATTTTATTTCATGGGTCAAGCGGGGACGAGTTCTGTACCAAATAATTCACCACGTACTTTGTAAATTGGCCGGTTAATGAGATGTTTAAGCTACTGCTGTAGTGATGACGAGAATGGTTACGCGAAATAAAATGGCGCTATACTACCAATTCTAAACGCAGTGTAAAAGAAATTACGCAAATGAACGAAAATACGCATTTCCCAGAATATTTAACAACTACAATACTCGAAAGTAACAAAACAAAGTAGAAATTGGCTCTGTGCAGATGCTTCTATGGGTACACATTGCTAGCATTGTCATTTACTCTCGCTGTATACCCATGGCAAAATGTGAAAATAGCCATGGTTTCTTTTTAAATCAAGTTGAAAGATAAAATCCTTATAGCCATATATAACTCTCGTAACCTATACGAGAGTATATTGCATTTGAATACGCTGACACGACATCTAGAAAAAAAAAAAACATAGCTTGGGGTGGAACGCAAAACAGCAATGTTATGTCGCCGCACCTATGCGAAGAAGTTGCAGTGATTTCTCCGTCGGAGCGTCATTTTTTTAAGTTCTAGTGGAGGATGCACGACGAAATCTGATTTCATTTCTTCAAAAAAAAGAAAAAAAAAGGATTTTCATTCGGAAGACTGCCGAGCATCGAAACATATGTTGCTTACGTGCACTGTGTCGGCGATGTGGCTGGTGATTGGGTCATGTGTGATCTGTGGATGCGCGCTGAGTACAGATCTGACTTCATACACGCATTTCTCTTTCCGAGGTCTCAATTGAATGTAGGTTACCCATGTTCCGCAAACCTGTTTACATTGCATATGTAGTAGCATAAGCATGAGGTGCGTTGCGTCCTGCTCCCTATATCTTGCTTATATGTTTTTACATTGAAGTGTACACTATTTTCTGTAAAGTGCGGACAGGCTTTCGGTACACGAGCGCATTCATAAGTTTACTTTGACTCTAGGGGGGGGGCGGAGGGCCACTGCTTTGCGTACATGCTAAAGTCTGGGGTGGATTCAGACGTTGTTTTACATGCCCAGCTACCATAGGCGTGCGCACGAGGGCAGCAGGGGGGGGGGGCGCAAAGTCAGCTCCAGACATTGACATATGTGGGAGTGGGGGCGCTGCGATGAACCTTCGCCCCCCCCCCCTCCTGAAGGGGAACCCTGCGCACGCCTATGCCAGCTACAACCTCTGAGCTTAAGTCCATGCTATGCACTGAATAGTGCACATGTGAAGTGTGCTGGGCACTGAAGAGCACATTTATAGTCTCGGCGTTAGCTATAAAGCGGCTTCCACTTTCCGTTGTTGGCCATAAGGCTTCCATTAGAACGCTTCGTGAGGTGGTTCTGAGAAAAAAATAAGGGTTTCTGAAGTTCCTCAATATTTGAGGACGCATTTCGCTGTTGAACGTGGTCTTCGCTGTAGCATTACCGATTTCCCTTCCCTGAAGTTCATTCTCTTAGGCAGGCCTGACATGAATACCTGAATGCGATGCACAATTTATCTCTTTGATGCTGATCACCATAGTTTTCTCTACTTTTCTATCGAGCACTGTGCTACGTGCTTAATGTCAGGGGCGCAGCCACAGATGTTTTTCGGGTGGGGGGGAGGGGGGTTAAACCTCCCCTACCCCTCCCCTCCATGGCTACGCCAGTGTTTATTGCGTACATACGGCTATGCATGCTTGCTCCAACATGCTGGCTATTCAACAGCGAGGCTATTTAGCAAATCGTTCCTTGTCCGGCGAACTGAAAAACTATCGTAATCATAAACGGGTATGTGCCATAGAAATTGGGTAAATCCTACTCATCACTTCATCATCATAAACGGGTGTGTGCCACATAAATTGGGCAAATCCCACTACTCACCACTGCTCCACTAAAAATGAAGGCAATAGTAAACCCAACGAATGGCAGCGCGAAGCGACGGCGGCCCTGAAGCAATGGAAGGCCTACGCCAACGACGACGTGCCCGTAGATCTGTAAGAGGTGCGAACTCTTGGTTTCAGCGCGAGGCTCTCTCTCTGCAGTTTGGACATCCATATCGTGTCTGTGACGGCCTGTGGTTTAACTCGAACCTCTTTGTGCCGAGAATCAACGTAGAAACAACCTGGCATGACCTTGCTAAAGCCTAGAAACAAACTAGAAGCAACCATATTAGTGTTCAGAATCTTCCAGTTTCTCTGCGTCAAACCTTGCGTGGCTAAGTACAAGCGTCGCCATTTTGTTTTTGCTGTGCCCTGCTTGCCTAAGATAGAACGCGTAGTAGGCATCACCCATGATGCCAACCTCCCTGGCGCCCACACATTTATAAAATAAAAAGAAAAGCTGCAATCAAATTTTGTAAAAATCAAAACTGCAGTCGACCAACATTTTTTGTCTCAATCATAATGTAACCTCGCTACTAAGACGTCATAATTTGTTTTACTCTGCTCATTATCCCCCGCTGTTGTAGCTGTGCTACTTATTTCTCTGACTCACGGAAGAAGCTTAATAACATTTATCTTTCTGGACTCTGTCCGCCGTTATCACATAGCAACCACAAACTGTTTTCTGGTGACCTTTGAGACTATTACGGAAAGGAAATAGGCAAAATACTTTCCTGGTGAGTCGTTGTTGCAAGCAAGAATATCGGACTGGAAACCGCTTCAAGCGTTTCATGCAAATCATCGTTCAAGAAATAGCGTAGGCGGGTGCTGGAAAACGCATTATCCGAGAAGTGTGCCCCTGGGAGCGTGAAATACACGTGTGAGCGAATTCTCGCGGTTTTATGGGCGAGGAAGCCGCCGAGCACTGCAGAAAAATGATGGTAACATCGTATATATACGATTCCCCTGGCGCAAGTGCTCTTCGTTTCTTGCCGCGATGCAGTGCCGATATTTATTGCCTTGGTTTACTTTTATTCATTTTTTGTCACTTTAGAGCTAACTCATATATCTGCATTGTTCTCGTTACCAGAAAGCAATATCTGCGATTTCCAGGGAGATTCTATTTTGCTGGGCTCCGAGAAATGTGAGAGATCGCGTTAAATTGGGCATAGCTTGTAGGAAACAAGGGGCCGTGTTTGGTGTGGCATTTACTACCCAGTTGCCCCACGTTCAGTACTGCTTGAGCAGGGTGAAAATATTGCAGCGTCGATATATGTACAAACGAATCTTCGAGTACTTCGCGTCCTACGCAATGAGGAATCCAATACTAACACTCGCGAATGTTATACAGCATATGCCATGCAAAAAGGCACACTAGAACCAGAAATGTACAGGCATATTACCAGAATTCCGACCACGCGTAATATGACGGGGTATTCGTACAGGTATGTAGAAGATTGCGTCTGCCCTTTGTTATCAGGACAGCAGAAGGATAACACTGGCGGATACAAGACACGCAATGGTTATGACACTCCTGTATGTGTCTTGTTTGCGCTATTCGTGTGTATAAATCTTACGTCAACTAGCACAACGTAGCCTCTGATTCATTATAGATGCAACCAAGTGCTTCGGTACACGAAGTGTTACCTCACCGGGCGTTAACTTAATTGCTACGATCTTCAGGCAAGCCCTGTGTATAGGCCACTCCACTTGGCTGCGGAATATGCTTGACTCAAGCCCCACTGCCTGATAACGATTTGTTTACAAGACAAAAACATGCCCAAGGTTGCAAAGTATCTTTCCAATACGCTATTCAGGCGTTTTCAGCTATGGCAGTTTTTTATAATGATAGTCGCTATCGTCACATAAGGCGAAGATTTGGAAATGTCATGCTTGCCTCAAACGCACGTGGACGCAACCGCTGCAAACAGATATATTTCTGATATAACAAACTCTTATAATTAAACCTTTTGTAAAGTGTTGTAACATCTGGAAGAATAGAAAAGTGAACTAGGGACTGAAAAAAAGTACGTTTTTAGGGCGAGAAAAGTGTGCTACGTGAGTGCATATCATGGTCTGGGCTGGAAGTGCACATTTTTTAAGCCGTCTGGCTTTCTATACAAGCTTTCGGGCGGTGCTCAAGTGTGTCATACCACCGAGCACGTATTTCTTGATGCATGAGACACGCGTTATCATCCGTCACCGGAGATCATTTTTCACAATCGTACCTCGCAGTTCAAGAGCAAATTTTGAAGATGGCACAGCTTGCAGGACTATCCCCTCAGCCTCGATAGAGGTGAGCACACGAAGAAAAAATGCGGATCTCGACAACCTCTCGCATTTTCACTTTTTTTTTCGTGAAATATACCAGTAACTTTTTCACTCTTTCGTGAAGACGATAGCATCTGAGTGCGGTTCTTTCACGTACCGTTCGCCACAACCACCGTGGACAGCAATGATTTCTTTTTGAACTCGCTGGGTGATCAATCATGGACGGGACGCATTTATCTTTCTCACAATGTGCCCAGAGTGGGCGTTCTTGACAGCTGGTAGTCCGGAATAAGCACGGCTGCGTACATAAACAGATGAAAACAAGCACAATAGGAAACTGGCGGGGTGAGATATGTTGAAGTGGCCCTGTATCTGTCACCCTGTCGCAACTTTCGCAGCACTGCAGCATAGGGTAAATGGAAGTTAATTGAATAATCTGTTTCTGCTTCGCCAAGCGGTAAAACGTTTGCTTTTTTAATCATGGCCTTGCATTGAAATGTTTTCGTTGTCATGTTCTCACTTTATAACGTTGTAAGCGTATTTATATAGAAGTCTCCGGCATTTTCGAGTGTCATAACCAGATGCGCTAATTACACCAACGACATAACTCTGTGACAGACTCGCTAAGCGACAAGCTGTTAAGTCATGATATATGTTCTCAATAGATGACGCTGCTCAAAGACAACCACGAGGCATGTCGAAGCTAAATTTGCGCTATCTTTCATATGCCCGACTGTAATGTTACCACGGTATTACTGAACGAGCAGTCGGTTGTGTGAAAGAAAATGCGGCGACCACCAACTACAGCAGCAAACGAGCAAGCAAATGTTAGTTGTATAAAACTCTAGGACTGGGTGTCGGGGCAAACTGCCTGCCTCCCGGCTGTACAAGAAATGATCGCTTTGACGGCTTCCGCCTTGTATTTCTCGCCTGTCCTGTTGCGCCAGGCTGCATTGCACGGTGAGCGATTATCGACCGGCTTCTCTGGGCGTGCCTCAGTGGACAGCGCGTCCCGCGCGAACGGCGAGTGCTACCGCACCACCCTTTATTCAGCCCTCAGAGCGTTTGCCCATCTCGCGCCCACCCCCGCCGCCAATGTACTGCTGCCTTGTATACTGTTTTTTACCTTAATTGCTTGAGTTGTGGTTTGGGTTGTGGATTTTCAAGTTTGAGCTGCGCCTTTAGGCGCTGGAGATTCACACTTTCGTACAGTAGGAGGACGAATTTGTTGGGCATTAAAACGCCGCCGGCACATTGGCGTCGATATGCGATTTTGGAGTCATCTGCGAAACTGCTCCGAGCAACTGTAAGCCAGATGTGCACGACACATATCAAGCAGTTAAGCAAACGACTGGCCAGAAATAGCTCGGTATCTACTCAAACAATGCCGGTTGGATTTGTGATTGATAATTGTTAAAAAGATAATTCCACTCTGGATAACAAACTGATAGCAGATAAATTGGTTACAACTGAAGAAGGAGGACATGAAAAAGAGAACTGTTTATAAACCAGGGGGACATTTTGGCAGTCGCAGTACATGCACTTTATGAATATTGCGCCTACACAGCCAAACATTTAATGTTGCCTTCCTTAAACGTATGGCTTCTTAAAGAAACAGCTGTTCTTCATGAAGAGAAGTGATGATTTGCGTAAAATATGACAGTATCTTAATACCAGTGTATAATGATACACAGTGCATCATAATAAAAATCTGTCTTTGGTGTAGTTCGCGCGTTTTGTATGCACAGAGAAAAAAAAAAGCATTCGTTAGTTTTAGTGCTTAAAATAACAACGCTAATCACTGCAAAGCTACTGATTCAAATAAACACAATCCAGCTTCCCTCTCCTAAAGGCAAGAAAAACGCTAACTACAAAGACGGCAGTGATGGTAGCCAGGTAATAGCTATAATAACTTTGCAAAACGGACCTGCTGCCTATAACCGTATGAGGCGTCGCTCGTTAAATTCAACTGTTCAAGTAATTTGCAGTGACCCTTAAAAATGGTTGCATTCCTACCACATGAGGTTCTCGCAGTAACATCGTATAACCAATGGGTTTAGATTTAATGCAACGTCAGTGCTCAAAAAGTACGGAATTGACAGGAGAATTTTGCTGGTACTGTTTCGGTCTTGTTTGCTTGTTTGTTTTATAATCATTGCTATGTACTGCTAGGTCGCCTGAGAGATGTGCTACAGACGTATATTTAATTAAAAAAAAACTTGAAGAACATGCCTGCTTTGAAGAATGAAGTGAAGGTGACCGCTTGTTTTGTGTGTTTTTTGAACTTTGTGTTTATTTTATTTGCGCTAGTGAAGAAAACAAGGCCTACAAAGTAAGTACAACGAAGAATACTATTAGGGAAAAGTGCTGTGGGTGGGCTTTCAAATGTTATGAAAGACGATGTCAGCCACCCGCACTGCGCCATTTTCTGAAGCCTGCTTGCTCTGCCGCCATCTCTTCCATTTTTCATTTATTAATAAATACTTTTCACCACCATCACCGCTTCCATGTAAAGATCTAGTATCTTTACAATACTTTGAGGAGCACTTTATTGATATGGAATAAGGCAAGTGCTATATAGTTTGAGTCTTATTTCACGCCGCCATTCTTTTTCAGTGGGTTCACCAGGGGTCTGCACCGACTCGAGGGCACTTGACAACAAGACCATCATATACATTCGCTGCATTTTGCAAGCTTAAAAAGTAAACAATGAGATCCACGCTCAAATCAGAAAATATTTATTTAGCACGAGAAACAAGGTTAGGCTTAATTCTGATGCATAATAGCAGACACCCTCTTTCGTCACAACCAAAGAAATGGGCTATGACGAAAGTATTTTCGTTTTTTCTCTTTAAATTTTTGAATAGTCTGTAGCTTGGAGCGGCACTTAAAAATAAACTGCTGAAACTTCCTCATTGGGAAAGTAACACATTCATATTTCCTTCTTTGTGTTCCGAGCCCTCAAAGTTGTTTTCACACAGTCGCCTGTGAAATGCTGGGTGCTGTAAGTATCACTGAACAAAATGGAGCGTTTCATGGGCACGTGGGCATCATCTATTTTACCAGCGAAGTCTGAACTTACAAGTGTTACGAGCTGACACACTGCCCTCGTATCCACATGGCATCTGAGCCTGCAGAGACCTCTGGTCACGCTCCCTTACGAGCTGCGTGTTGTAGCGCCGGCGCATCTCTCTTGTATATATTTCCAAGACTTACATCAACGACTGAAGACGATCCCGAGGCGCCAGTTTTACTGCTGCTGTTTTACGGCTGTGCGAGCGTGGGGTTCATAACTGGAGCGGGGAAGTCGATCAAGTTTTCGCGTGAAATACTTTGCGTATATGGAAAGGCGTTGGGCGCTAAACGGCTGACAGAGATATTCTATTGGTGCCACCAACTCGTGAATGTTTTGACCTTGGCGGTGTTTACTCAGTATGTATATTTCTCCCTTACCCCACTCACTCGTAGCTTTGTTTTCTTTTAAAGAGATTTCATCCAACGCACGTTCCGGAATGTGTTGATTTTTCTTGTTTATTGACATGAAAGCAAACAGAGGAATTGTTCTAGCTACCGGCTAACCTTTACGTTTGGGTCCTATGTAGTACAGTATAAAAAATGTGTAAATATTGGTATTCCGCGCTTCCCAAGCGCCGGCCGTGAACGAAGGAGTGGTTTAAGTGATGCTAATAAATAATATCAAGGTCATGGAAATTTAGTGTGCGTATTTTCGCATGAATGAATTCATGTGTGTCTGATCTTTGTTCAATAGTCTTACATTTTTTTATTGATAAGTGAAATACGAAAAAAAAAACAGAAACGAAATTTACGAGATCCACTCAAACAAAAGAGAGCTCTAGCTTTCGCGCAAAGATGCCTTCAAGGCTATCGGGGCATAAAGCCATTGAAGGACCTCAGAACAAAGACTTCTCAGATTCTGTAGCAACGTCAGCAAAGCGAATACACATATTACGGCGACAACGTGGGGTGACGGTCCTGAGGCAACGGCAACAAGAATAGCGACGCGGCAACGCTGGCGCAGTGAAAACGGTGACATGACAACTGTGTTCTAGCTCAGATATATTGCACGCTAGTTTGAACTGTACGTGACGATTTGTTCATCCAGCTATATCTGGCTAATATATCTAACACCGCTGAAACATGGAAATAACAGGGAATATACCATTACTAGTTATATTTGCAACACGGTGCTTGCAAAAAGAATCTATCAATGATATTTTTAGCTGCTCGATGAGGACCGAAGTAACGCGAGACAGTATCCGATATTTATATGAAGCAATTTATTTAGGCGTATAAGAATACCTTGAAGTATGTTTAGATCACATATCTTTCTTCTCTGAATGAAAACACGTCACAATGATAAAAAAAAAGACGCCAGCCCTGCGCAGAAAGCGCAGCACAGTCACAGCGAAAGCTGGAAGAGTGGCATTTCTGGAGCCCGTTATCAACTCTCTTGTGGTTACTTATACAAGTACACTAGTAACGTACCCATTACGTCATAAATAATTATTGTGAAGTTGGGAAGCACCCACCACGACATCATTCGTCATTCTGCGGAGAAGCGAGATACCATCTGTGAGGCATTATGTTCACTCATTATGTGACTCCCGAGTCCATCCTATACGCCCTGAAGTTTGTCGGAGTTGGCGGCCGTATGTACCGCTGGATCTTGGACTACCTCACTGATCGGTCAGTCTACATATCCACAAAAGAAGGTGACACAGCCCCGCAGACAGTGCATCGAGGAGTTCCCCAGGGCGGTGTTCTAAGTCCAACCTCATTCAACATCTCTCTCATTGGACTGGAGAAGTGCATCCCTGCATCGGTCGAAATCTCTCTCTATGCAGATGACATTTGTATATGGAGCAGTGGTCGCAACAGACGTGTCCTGCGAGCGAGACTACAAAAAGCTCTCAATTCAATCGAAAAATTCTTACTCGGGCGAGGTCTAATGATGTCATCACAAAAATGTGCCGCCGTTGCTTTTACGAGGCGTGATGTTTCGCGCTATACGTTAAAGGTAGCGCATTCTCCCATTCGGTATGTGCCAAGTCATAAGTTTCTGGGAGTGACAATCGACAGGCTAATGACATGGACGCCCAAAGTTGGAATATTAAAGGAAAAAGTTGCATCATACGCGAGCATCTTCCGCATGTTATCAAGCAACGCCGGGGGCTGCTCCGTAAGTGCCCTGCTGCGAATGTATACGGCTCTCTGTGAAGGTCTTCTAAGATACAGCCTTCCTGCTTTACATGGCATTTCACAAACCAACATACAAGCGCCGACTGGAGCTCAAGCGAAATGCCTGAGAGTGTGCCTTGGCCTACCAAAAAACACATCAAGTATTGGAACCCTTGCCGAAAGCAGACGCCTATCAGCTGCAGTGCTTTTGCAGCAGGAGTTTCTTCGAGTTCACTTGCGTTATGCCACCAGAGTGCCGGGTCATCCGCTTCCTTCAGACAGCGGTCTTGTGGTGCGGAGCTTGCTCCCGCTGCATTATCAAAGCGCTTCAATGCCTACGGAGCCATCGTGGAAAATTCCTTCGTGGTCAATAATCACTTTTGTGCCTGGGTTCAAGAACAAGTGACGTACACCGAGACCAGTACTTACATATTTCACCCTACAGCACGTGGAAAACAATTACAGGGCTCACCGTCATATTTTCACTTATGGCTCTGTTACACCTACATCGTCTGCAATTGATGTCTGGATTCCATCTGTCAATGTCACCATCTCTGCCACTCTTGGTCATCGTACTTCATCTACAGCGACTGAACTGGCTGCACTACGGGCTGCTTTTAATTACATTGTAGATCAGACAGCTGAGTCTTGGGTCATCTTCACCGACTCAAGAGCGGCGCTGCTGTCTCTGAAGTCTCCACGCCCGCAGGACCAACTCGTCATGGACATCAAATATCTATGCAACAAAGCCTGCGACCTCCATCACCGCATTGCTCTGCAGTGGATACCTGCCCACTGTGGAATACAATGCAACGTCCAGGCTGATGACGCTGCCAAAGCTGGACGTGACGCCTCGAGAGAAATCATCGCGATACCTTTCTCGAGAAAAGATGCCGCGACACTCGTATCGGCACACGCTTGGCGGCTCCAGCGACCTCTCTGGACAGATGCTAATCACCAGTATGGACCACTTTACAAGATCGACCCATTGTGCAACTTCGATATGCCGCGAGACCTAAACAGGCAAGATGAAACATGCTTGCACCGCATCAGACTGAACGTCGCATACACCAACTACTTCAGGAGCAAGATTGAGCTGTCGGACTCACCAATGTGCATCCAATGTAACGTCCAAGAAGATCTACAACATGTTCTTTGTGAATGCAAGCGATACGCATCAGAGAGACAGTCTCTGAAGACGGCCTTGCATCTTCAACGGGGATCGTGCTTAGAGTTGCGACATGTTCTGGGCCTATGGCAAAGCAGCACCTGTGCGCTACGTGCCACGAAAACGCTGTTGACTTTCTTGCGGGCCACGAGCCTGAACGAAACTTTGTAAACTTGTGTGACTGTGTGTGTTATGTGGTTATCACTGTATATATCATAATCGTCACCCAGCACCTGGAGTAGCATGTCAGGCGCACAGCCAGGCAAACATCTCAAGCTTCATTAAAATGTTTATCTCTCTATCTCTCTATGTGCACTTTGTTGATGCGACGGTTGATGGCGATGAAGAATTATGGCTGAGCGCTTTGTAATGGGTTGGAAGCCTTAAACGACCCACTAGTTGCGTACTTCGCATTGTGTGACGCCCGGTCGTTATTTAACTTCCCACCACGCTTTATAACACACGTTAATGTGAGAAAGAGAGAGAGGTAATTAACTTTATTGAGACCTTGAGGAAATGGATGATGGGAGCCTTATGGGTTTCCTTGGCAACCAATAGAAGTGCACTTGCAAGGAACCCACTACCCTATAAATCATCATATTTTTATGAAGTAGGGAAGCAGCCACTATGCAATTTTTTGTCATTCTGCGGAGAACTGTGGTACCTGCTAAACACCTGTAAGGCATTATGTGCACTTTGTTAATGCTGTGGCTGATGACGATGAAGAATTATGGCAGAGCCCTTTGTAATGAGTTGGAAGCATTTAACAACCCACTCGTTGCGGAATTCGCATTGTTTGACGCCTGGTTACAGAATTCGCGTTGTGTGACGCCTGGTTGTTATTTCATTCTACTATCACACTACATTACATATGTTAATGTGGTTCCTTCCTGACATGAAACCTGTATAGGGTCTTTTTGCAAAGCAGTTTCATGTACCGGCATGGCTCTGAGGTAGAATACTGGGCTCCCACGCAAAGAGCCCAGGTTCGAACCTCGTTCCATCCTAGATATTTTTCTTATTTCGTTTTTTTTTCTTATTTCGCGCGATAGTAGTTACGGACACCGGCGGTGGACAACTACGGCACCAAAAACGGCCCTTGTTGTGATCTCATAACAGCTTTCGCTGTAAAATATATTTGCACCTAATGTAATCAACTGGACTGTTTCTTCACAGTACAATTAAGTTGGTCACGTGACATAGCCCTGTGAAAGCTCAAGCATCTGTCGGATACGCGTAGTGGTACGCCTTGAAAGTATGACAAAGTACCCATAAACCCATAAACACTGCACAAAGCACTTGCTGCCGTCGCTTATTGTTAGCGTACTAGGGGAAAAAAGTAAATAGCCAATCAGCAATGAAGGTTGTTATGAAATTCATGCGCCAGCGGACAAGTATACGCCTGCACTTTTCTATAATTTTATTGCAAAAATATAAAAAATGATAAAGTACTACATACGAAAGTAGAGTAAGTGGACCTTCAAAGAAAGGCGCTTTGAAGGAAATGCCTAACGTTGAAAACATGCGGGCTGCCTGAGTGATCCATCACAGCCAGTTGAAAAATTCGACCATGTATTATGAACCGATGGTGCAGTCTGCGGCACACGATGTTGATGAACTGAAAAAGAAAAAAAGTAACTAGCAACCGCTAAGGCACACGGGAACAATATATATGAGATCACTCTTAGTGAACGGGAACAGGCGTCTTGATGGCATGTTTACAAAATAGTGCGAATTCCTAAGTGCAAGCAAGAGGGAGACTTCTAAATATGCGTTTTGTCATTGCTACAAGTTTTTCGAGTTTTCTGTTTTGCAGATTGCTATGCGCCAGAAAATGAAATTTTGCAGCCGTTATGGTATGTATTCACTGGAAGAATACTGTCGTTTGCTTCCCCCCACCAATCCCCTACGAGTCTCTATTTAACGCTTCAGCATCATAAATATATTTTCAACCTGCAATGTATATGAACAAGTTGAGCGCAATCCATGATATCTGCGCAACGATTAGAAAATTATCTGAGAAACATCACACAAAAGTGAGAAGATAGAGCTGTTTCTTTCAACTACGCTTCTCTTCTTTACTGCGATAAAGACTTGCCCTTGGGGCATCTTTAGTGATGTGTATACGTGTGTTATAACTGTATGCGTGCTGTGAGAACTGTCCTATATATGAACTGGGTATGGTTGTAAGCCTCGACATGTCCATATTAGGTGGTACACATCTGCCTCCATCACTGTAACAGAACTGTATGAACCCGTATCACCCAGTGGTAAATGCGACCAGTTCCACGTTGAGATGACAGCAGGTGTAAAAGCCAACCCGGCCCAATGACGCCTAAGCAGGACTTCCTCAATACACCTTTGATTACGTATTTTATTGCAACTTTAATGAGTTGTTACTGTTCCCAGTTTGGCGTCCGCGTCAAAATTTGACCAATGCGCGAAATTATTTGTTAAGTGTATCGAAGCCAACTAGTTTCCGTGACATTGCAGAATAATTAAGCTTGCTGTTATGTTTTCCTGTGCGCTAAAGACATTAATTTGGAGGTAATATAAAGCCCCTGCAGCGTGAATGATGCAGTGCCACAGTCTGCGCCAGCTGCAGACTAATATAAAAACACATAAAGAAGCAAACAAAAAAGAGCCCAACTGCAAACAGCGCAGGATATGAGGATGCACGAAGCGTTCCGTGTGTGGTTCTTCTGTGCCCAATCCGCGTCTTCGTACTCTGCGTCGTTTGCAGTTTCAATATGAACAACTAACAAACTGAATATTTCCTTGCTCTCCATCCAGGTAAATCCAGGTGAACCCTCCTTGTGGGATTCATCTTGAACTCTGTTACAGCGAATGGAAAGATGAATCCCAACCAACTGGCCCAACTTGCCGTCTTCCTTCTTGTGGAACCGCAAGCCGAACCCTCTGAGCCCGCTGGTATAATGTTGACCAAACTGTTGCTTGTGTATGCGGGCAGACATAAAAAAAAGCTGTTCGAAACTTTGCACATAAGCACATAAGCATTCCTCACCCTGAGTTCGTGCAATAAAAAAAGTAAAATCTGTGTTTTACCCGTATACCATGTGATCAGAAGGCACCGAAGACGTTACAGTGTTATGAAAGTGCCCAAATCCGAAAGAAATTGAAGAACGCGTTTCGGAGCGACGACTGAGGAACTGCATGAATTGCAAAGTGAAAAAGAAAGAAAGAAATGATGAAATTGTCAACAAACATATAGGAGGGAGATTCCGCAATCTTTGCTGAGCGACGGTTTTATTGTATATCCAGGATTTGCAGGCCTACAGGCGCTCAGAATCTAGGCGCAGCTCAAGGTTTTGCTTGATCGTGTTGCCTCAAGCTAGAACCACCCTTTCTGTAAGCCGTGGTCGACGTGGAGATGTATTTCCCGCCCCTGCTTGAACCTTTTGTTGAATGTTTCCAGCGGGGCAGTTCACGTGCGTGAGTTGTGGTTTTAGAAGTGGAGTATACCTTCGTTATTTATTTGGATTTTGTCACAAAAAAGTTATTTTCTGGGCACACCAATGGTGGTTCGTTCGCAGTTTCGGGATAAAATTACTTTCGACATGTAGAAAATATAACTTAAAGAAGAGAGAATGCGGAGCGTTGTCATCGTTCTGAATCGTCCAATAGAAAATGTGTCGATGAGCGTATATAACTACAAACAGAAATAATAAAAAAACAGTTCGCTTGTATTTCACAACGTTTTACATTACGGAAAACATGCTGAAGAATTTCGATCCCGCGACCTTCGTGTCTGCAGTCGAGCACCATATCGCCACAAAACCATAGTAACGGGTTTGCGGCTGGATTAAACAAGAGGTGGTGGCTCTGCCATAGATTTTAGATGTGAAGCATCTTATAGCGAAGTTCAATCCGGTGGTGGTGGTGGTGTGCGGCGTGACCACCCTTACTGCGCATGCGCAACCCCTCTCCACTTCCCCTCTCCCCCTCTCTTCCCCCTCCCCATCCCCACTTCCCTTTTCCCTCCCTTTCCCTTTCCCCCTCTCCCCTTTCCCCCCTCACCACAGCCCCACTGAAACGCGGGCTCTACATGCCGAAACACTGCTTCGCATCGCCTCATGGTCCCCCTTAGCGGGAGATGGTGTGATTTTTTTTAAGTGGCTCTAAAACGGCGGTAATGAGATCCACTGCTTATTTGACGTTAGTGTTGTACTTGTTTTGCGACTACAAACATGATTGCTGAAGCACTGGGTACTTGGTAGATCCCTTGCGTCGTCCGAGGAGCTCACGCAGAGATATACCACGATGCTGCACTAAAAAGTCGTTGTTTCACTGTAGTTGAGTTTGTATGACCAAAAAATGCTGACTTTGTCCTTTTTACAACGCAGCAATTTTTAAAAACGCGTTTCTACCGAAAAACAAAGCAGTAAACGTTATTAGGAAATTTACCCTTGCATTACCAGGAAAAAAAAGCAATAGTTCCCATGAGAATACATTTCGTGCTAGTAAAAAAAATCATGAACCTAAAAATTGGCAGAAATCTTCTGTAGGCGGAATTGTCAGACAGTGCGTCGGTATTATTTCTATTTGCATCACTTAACCAAAATGTTTATTTATTTATTGAGATTAAGAGAATTGCTAAATAAGCTAAAGTGTTTATAGAGATTTGAAAGAAAAATTTGTCCAATCTAGAATTTATTTAGCCTTAGTCTTTCATTTTAGTGTTCCTATAGTACGTTAATCGCGACATTGTTATAATCAAGTTCTAGGCAGAAGGCTAAACCTCATTGTTAGATTTCTTTTTGTTTGGCTCAGATCTAAACTGAATCCAACACAATACAGCTGGAAGGTCCAATGGTAGTGCTGGAGACAAAAACTACGGTTTAAATCGATACTGTTTTTGCTTTGTCCGTTTTTCTTAGGAAAAGTCCATAAGCTTAATGCCGTTAGACGCCTTCCGTTTCCTGTCTACGCCTGAAGTCTGCGAATTGAAACCCCACCGAGAGAGCACTTCTAGAAACTTGGAATCACAGGACTTTGCACCATCGCACGTTTCAAGGAAATTCGAGGCCCTTAGGCAAGGAAGCGAGCTGGGAGTTTGCTTTTAGATGACTTGAGATAGCCGCGTGAATGACGTGAATTCTGGCCGATATCGAAAGAACTTTGCTTTCTCATCAGAGAAGGAGAACGTATGTCTTTTCAACATTGGGCTGGAAGTAAAATCGCAGCTTTTTTTTGTGTGTATATGTATGTGTGCAAGAAACTTACTAAAACCAGTGGCCTTAAGCAGCAGTAGGAGTTGTTCTAAATCTTAATGGATTAAACAAGTATACTCGCGCATTGTAGTAATACTTTGATAGCATAATGGATATTAAACTGCTACATGCTTAGTACAGCGCACTATGTGAAGTGACTTAATAAAATGCTCTATTGGGCGTGTTGGTTCATTCTGTAATAGACTGAGCGCAAATGGACGGGACACAAGAAGACAAGACGCTCGTGTAGTCGTCTTGTCTTCTTGTGTCCCGTCCATTTGCGCTCAATCTATCACACTATGTGAAGTGAACGTGTGGTAATAAACACTTTATGTCATAAAACATCACATTGTGTCAAATGTCTACTGCGTAGAACTTAGGTCACCGGCATGTAGGTTCGGCGTGAAGACAAGGACCTTTTCTTTCTCTCTATGTAAACCTGAGTAAAAGAATTGCTAAGAAAAGTCAAGGAATATATCTTGACCAGTATGGCTTCACCAATCGCCCACCAAAAAAGAAAAAAAAGAGAAAGACACATGGATTTGCACATTTCAGGTTAGGGGGGTATGAACATACAGACGTGATATAAAACGAGATTATGTTTTAAATCCACGACAGAACAGAAAGAACGTTTTACTGGCAACACTAAAGTAAACTACAATTGGTCGGAACTGTATAGTTTGGACCCCATAACACTATTCGAGTTATGGAAGGTATCACTATGTAAATTGGTATTCTGTAAGTCTGTCTTGCAAAACTTAATAAGTGAGCACAGAGAACAGTAAGAGTTAAGCGTTATAACATAATGACGGAATCCGAAACGTGGGTAAACGATATATATATATATATATATATAGTTGAAGGAGTGGTTGCCTTTGGTTGCCGTATAAGTATAAGTATGAGAGGTGGCACTTCAAGAAAACTTCATTTATTACGTCGACGTTTCGGTCAGAGCCTGACCTTTCTCAAGACGAAATGTTCGTGCATATTTCCGTGTTTATATGGACATCAAATGAGAGGGGAATGAGGTGACAGAGAGAGAGAAGGAGCGGGAGGGAGAAAAAGTTCGCTTAGGGCCCATCAGGAGCGAGGAGTACCACGCCACCGCCGACAGCGGAGTGCTTCGCGACAGAGCTTATACTTATGCGGCGGCTATTACTCATCGTTAAAATTCGTCGCTCTATTCTGTCCCGTAGGGCTGGACGAAGAGCCGGCTCGAGTTAAAAACAGCCGGTGTGCGATTCAAACAGGCTGACCGGAGAAAAAAAAAGGAAAAAAAAAGGAAAAAAAGGGGGGGGGGGGTTAAGTGGGTGTCGGTGAGCACTGTTGACGCCGCGTATTGTACTTTTGGGCCATGCCGAAGGAGTCTTGTATACCATCTGACTTGTTGCCGAGCCTGCTCGTTTGTCTGATAAACGACGCCCGCTTCCAAAGCGAGAACGAACACGTTGAGTGACATTAGCGACTTCCGGTCAAGGATCTACAGAACGGGGAAAAAAAAAAAATAGAGGTAGGAGCAAGAAGGAAGAGGGAGGGCGGGCTTCCACTTAGATTGATCGATTGCTGCTCTTTCCATGCGCTGTACAATACAAAGCAGGGGAAGGTAAAAGACGGCACACATGAAAGGGTGAAAAACACTGCAGGTACGATCACCGAAGGCATTGGCTTACACATGCATCTTTGCTGCGTATTTTGTTGGGTTGATGTTAGTTTCATTTAAAGTACTATTTGCGCTTTAAGGCACGTAAAACAGGAAGAGCACCCGGATGTTCATTTATTCCATGTTCAACGGTGTTGAATTTGTGTATTAAGTATGCTTCACGCTGTTCACGTTCTCTCTGAGAGCGGAAAGTTCCTTGGAGTAGTGTTACTTTAATGGAATCGAAACTGTGACCTTCTGACTTAATATGTTTGGAAAGGGGAAGGTTCGGTAGTGTGTTCACATGCGAGCGGTGGTTGTTGAATCTGATTCGAAAAGGTGTATCAGTTTGTCCAACGTATTGTTTAGCGCAGATTCCACATTCTAACAGGTAGACAACGTTTGGGGAGTCGCAGTTAAGGTCACCATGTATGGTGTGTGTAAAATTACCATGCGTACTTTCAGCTATCGTCGTTGTTTGCATGTGCTTGCACACCTGACATCTACTTTTCCCGCAGGGATGGCAGCCAACTTGTCCTGTTCTTTTTGTTTTAGAGTGTACTACATAGTCCCTCACATTTTTCGGGCGTCTGTATACCACCCGCGGCGGGACAGTGAAGAGCTTTTTGAGGCGGTCGCTTTGTTCAATGATATTGAAATGCTTTTTGAGAATTTTGTTAACATTCAGCGCGTTACTAGTGAATGTGAGAATTAGGTTGCTTCGTTCCCCTTTACTTTCTTTTTTCTGATTGTGTAGGATTTGGTGGCGGTTCAGATTCGCTGCTTTTTGTATTGCGTCGTCGATGATTGGAGGTGGATAATGCTGCTTTATAAGGACGTTACGTAGACGGTCCGTGTTCTCTTTGAAGTCCTTTGTCTCAGAGCATATTCTCCTAAATCGGTGTGCCTGGGAGTATGGGATGCTGGTTTTGCAATGCCGCGGATGACAGCTCTTGAAGTGGAGGTATTGTTGCGCGTCTGTAGGCTTCCTGTAAACACTAGTTACCAGTTTACCCCCTTCCACCCTTACGTTAACATCAAGAAAGTTAATTTCAGTTCTAGAATAAGTATGCGTGAAAGAAATGTTTTATGAACGTTGTTAAATGCATCAATAAATTTAATTAGTTGTTCTTCAGTGCCCGTCCAAATAAGAAAGATGTCATCGAGGTACCGCTTATAGAAGGCGGGGCTCGTGGGATATGTTGACAGAAAACTGGATTCAATCTCGTGCATAAATATATTGGCATAGTTCGGCGCCATTCTTGTTCCCATCGCCGTTCCATTTATTTGAAGAAAATATTGGTTGTCAAATTCGAAGCTGTTTAATTCGAGGACGATCTTGGCTAGAGTTTCAAGGACAATCGGGCGTGGAGAAGAGGCCGGTGCATTTTCCCTGTAGGATTTCACAAGAGCCTGAATGCCATCATCATGTGGTATGTTTGTGTATAGTGACGTGACGTCTAGTGTGACGAGAAAAGCACCTTCCATTATTGTAAGATTTTCAATTTCTCTCAAGAAGTGGTTTGTGTCAAGCAGGTACGATGGATGCCGAGGCGGAAAGTCCCTAATCAAGAAATCAATGTAGCTAGATATTGGTTCAGTAAGTGTCCCCGTTCCTGATATTATAGGTCTTCCAGGGTTGCCTTTTTTGTGTATTTTTGGTAGCATGTAGAAACGTCCAGGTGTGGCGCGAGCGGGAATGAGTGATTGGCAGAGCTTGATGTCTATTGCACCCTGTTTTACGAGGTCCTGGAGGGTCGCAGTAATGAATTCTTTGTGCTGTTTTGTTGGGTCATAATCAAGGGGTTTATAGAATTTCCTGTCCTGCAATTGCCGTAAGCCTTCTTTGATGTAGTCCTCCTTGTTGAGAACGACTATTCCACCGCCCTTATCAGCTGGTTTTATAACAATATCCTCACGATTGCCTAGCGCTAAAAGTGATTCCTGCTCCTTTCTAGACAAGTTAGAGGTGCCGGGTTTACTAGCCTTATAAGCTTCTATAATATCCCTTTGTACCGCTTCAATGTATATATCTAAGTGTTTGTCTCTCTGGGCGTCCGGAGTCCACTGTCTCCCTGTGGCGTGATGGAATTCTGGTTTTCTATTCTGTGATTGGTTGGAGAAGAATTCTGCTAAGCGTAAATTTCGTGCAAAATTATCAAGGTCCCTTAATAGTGCAAATTCTGCGTATCTTCCATTATTTGGACATAATGTAAGTCCGCGAGACAATACTGAGCGCTCATCCGTGGTGAGTTCGGTGTCGGATAAGTTGATGATGTTTTCGCCCGCATTCTTATAATCTTTTTGATGTCTGGGTGGGTTTGGTTTTTTATTGTGGCAGCCTAATGCTGGTTAGGTTAGGGAAGCAGTGAGGCCTCTCCGGAACCTCAACCATTGACCGAGGAACCAACATCCAAATACCGGTGCACGCCAGACGACACTACCGAGCTGAATGCTACCGGCCGCCCACAGACTGCGGAACACCTCGAAACCACCCCATCGGTGCAGGGACCCAGGACCAACGTCTGCACCTCATCGATGCAGGGACCGAAGATTAACGCCTGCACAACTCCAATTACTAACAGGTATGATCTCCGGAGGCATTGTGGCTCTGCTCGTCGCGTTCCCGCGGATTGATATAATGGCCGTGCAATCCACCCGATACCCTCGCCCTCAGACTGTACAGCGACTTCTTCACATGAAAATTCATTAAGCTTTCTCAAAATTAGAAAATTGGTAGATAAGCGCGTACGGCATGACCTTCATGTCAAGACGCTCAAAACATATATAGAAGCTGGTGTTCCACCGAGAGGCTTGCGCGTATCGCTGACTCCAGCTATGCATAATCTATCCCCGACTGAAATCATAACATGGAAAAACATTCTGAATTCGGCCTCACTGGATCTAACCAAATTATTAGTTGAACATTGTGAGAAGACGCTGCTGTCGCTGAGGGTCGAGGAACGTCGGGCTAGGGATATGGGTACCCTTTCCGCATCACAGGCCACTGAACTAGTTATTTTCGAAAGAAATCTAACTGATAAAATAGCCGCTATGAAATCTAAAAAACTAACTCGCGATGGCATTACATCACACAAGGCATCAACTGACACAGACACGCCATCTGTACCAGCATTAGGCTGCCACAATAAAAAACCAAACCCACCCAGACATCAAAAAGATTATAAGAATGCGGGCGAAAACATCATCAACTTATCCGACACCGAACTCACCACGGATGAGCGCTCAGTATTGTCTCGCGGACTTACATTCTGTCCAAATAATGGAAGATACGCAGAATTTGCACTATTAAGGGACCTTGATAATTTTGCACGAAATTTACGCTTAGCAGAATTCTTCTCCAACCAATCACAGAATAGAAAACCAGAATTCCATCACGCCACAGGGAGACAGTGGACTCCGGACGCCCAGAGAGACAAACACTTAGATATATACATTGAAGCGGTACAAAGGGATATTATAGAAGCTTATAAGGCTAGTAAACCCGGCACCTCTAACTTGTCTAGAAAGGAGCAGGAATCACTTTTAGCGCTAGGCAATCGTGAGGATATTGTTATAAAACCAGCTGATAAGGGCGGTGGAATAGTCGTTCTCAACAAGGAGGACTACATCAAAGAAGGCTTACGGCAATTGCAGGACAGGAAATTCTATAAACCCCTTGATTATGACCCAACAAAACAGCACAAAGAATTCATTACTGCGACCCTCCAGGACCTCGTAAAACAGGGTGCAATAGACATCAAGCTCTGCCAATCACTCATTCCCGCTCGCGCCACACCTGGACGTTTCTACATGCTACCAAAAATACACAAAAAAGGCAACCCTGGAAGACCTATAATATCAGGAACGGGGACACTTACTGAACCAATATCTAGCTACATTGATTTCTTGATTAGGGACTTTCCGCCTCGGCATCCATCGTACCTGCTTGACACAAACCACTTCTTGAGAGAAATTGAAAATCTTACAATAATGGAAGGTGCTTTTCTCGTCACACTAGACGTCACGTCACTATACACAAACATACCACATGATGATGGCATTCAGGCTCTTGTGAAATCCTACAGGGAAAATGCACCGGCCTCTTCTCCACGCCCGATTGTCCTTGAAACTCTAGCCAAGATCGTCCTCGAATTAAACAGCTTCGAATTTGACAACCAATATTTTCTTCAAATAAATGGAACGGCGATGGGAACAAGAATGGCGCCGAACTATGCCAATATATTTATGCACGAGATTGAATCCAGTTTTCTGTCAACATATCCCACGAGCCCCGCCTTCTATAAGCGGTACCTCGATGACATCTTTCTTATTTGGACGGGCACTGAAGAACAACTAATTAAATTTATTGATGCATTTAACAACGTTCATAAAAACATTTCTTTCACGCATACTTATTCTAGAACTGAAATTAACTTTCTTGATGTTAACGTAAGGGTGGAAGGGGGTAAACTGGTACTAGTGTTTACAGGAAGCCTACAGACGCGCAACAATACCTCCACTTCAAGAGCTGTCATCCGCGGCATTGCAAAACCAGCATCCCATACTCCCAGGCACACCGATTTAGGAGAATATGCTCTGAGACAAAGGACTTCAAAGAGAACACGGACCGTCTACGTAACGTCCTTATAAAGCAGCATTATCCACCTCCAATCATCGACGACGCAATACAAAAAGCAGCGAATCTGAACCGCCACCAAATCCTACACAATCAGAAAAAAGAAAGTAAAGGGGAACGAAGCAACCTAATTCTCACATTCACTAGTAACGCGCCGAATGTTAACAAAATTCTCAAAAAGCATTTCAATATCATTGAACAAAGCGACCGCCTCAAAAAGCTCTTCACTGTCCCGCCGCGGGTGGTATACAGACGCCCGAAAAATGTGAGGGACTATGTAGTACACTCTAAAACAAAAAGAACAGGACAAGTTGGCTGCCATCCCTGCGGGAAAAGTAGATGTCAGGTGTGCAAGCACATGCAAACAACGACGATAGCTGAAAGTACGCATGGTAATTTTACACACACCATACATGGTGACCTTAACTGCGACTCCCCAAACGTTGTCTACCTGTTAGAATGTGGAATCTGCGCTAAACAATACGTTGGACAAACTGATACACCTTTTCGAATCAGATTCAACAACCACCGCTCGCATGTGAACACACTACCGAACCTTCCCCTTTCCAAACATATTAAGTCAGAAGGTCACAGTTTCGATTCCATTAAAGTAACACTACTCCAAGGAACTTTCCGCTCTCAGAGAGAACGTGAACAGCGTGAAGCATACTTAATACACAAATTCAACACCGTTGAACATGGAATAAATGAACATCCGGGTGCTCTTCCTGTTTTACGTGCCTTAAAGCGCAAATAGTACTTTAAATGAAACTAACATCAACCCAACAAAATACGCAGCAAAGATGCATGTGTAAGCCAATGCCTTCGGTGATCGTACCTGCAGTGTTTTTCACCCTTTCATGTGTGCCGTCTTTTACCTTCCCCTGCTTTGTATTGTACAGCGCATGGAAAGAGCAGCAATCGATCAATCTAAGTGGAAGCCCGCCCTCCCTCTTCCTTCTTGCTCCTACCTCTATTTTTTTTTTCCCCCGTTCTGTAGATCCTTGACCGGAAGTCGCTAATGTCACTCAACGTGTTCGTTCTCGCTTTGGAAGCGGGCGTCGTTTATGAGACAAACGAGCAGGCTCGGCAACAAGTCAGATGGTATACAAGACTCCTTCGGCATGGCCCAAAAGTACAATACGCGGCGTCAACAGTGCTCACCGACACCCACTTAACCCCCCCCCCCCTTTTTTTCCTTTTTTTGTTCCTTTTTTTTCTCCGGTCAGCCTGTTTGAATCGCACACCGGCTGTTTTTAACTCGAGCCGGCTCTTCGTCCAGCCCTACGGGACAGAATAGAGCGACGAATTTTAACGATGAGTAATAGCCGCCGCATAAGTATAAGCTCTGTCGCGAAGCACTCCGCTGTCGGCGGTGGCGTGGTACTCCTCGCTCCTGATGGGCCCTAAGCGAACTTTTCTCCCTCCCGCTCCTTCTCTCTCTCTGTCACCTCATTCCCCTCTCATTTGATGTCCATATAAACACGGAAATATGCACGAACATTCGTCTTGAGAAAGGTCAGGCTCTGACCGAAACGTCGACGTAATAAATGAAGTTTTCTTGAAGTGCCACCTCTCATACTTATACTTATACGGCAACCAAAGGCAACCACTCCTTCAACTACTACTACAATGGCTGCTGCTCGCACTTCAGGAAGACCTGTTATTTGGAAGTACCCCTTGCATCGTCCGAAATCGGCTGTGATCGGTGACTCTCAAACCAGGTATTTGTCCAATCACTTCAATCCTCGGAATCCAGACTCTCCTGTGTTTGTGTGTCAACAGGGTGCCAGTATTGACTCTATAGCGGACCTTATGGACTTTGTGCCTCGGGGGGTGACCAACTTGGTGCTGCATGTTGGCACTAACGATGTGGCCCGCTCAAACTCCTCTACTGCCTTCGAGAGGTACGTGCGACTTGTGAGACACATAAGGACTACTAGGCCAGATATCCGCACGATATTTATAACCTTGCTACTGCCACGTGGGCCTAACCAGCGACTACACCGGCCTAACTGGCGTGCTGTGAATCGGTTTAACAAAGAAAGTCATCACTTTAACTGCCACATAGCCAATTTTTTGCCGTCGAGAGGAAGGTGTGTTCTTCCTGGACCATCAACTCTACCACTTCCCACCGTGGATGGTGCTAGCAGCCGACGGAATACACCCGAGCTTTGGTGGCGTGTCTTTGCTGGCATGGAAAATACACAACCTCCTCCTACAAGTGCAGGGACCCGTTGTGGCAGATTGGCGGGACTGCGCAGTACCCGCGGAATGTACCGATCAGCCAGTCACGGCGAGCTACGCGCAGGCGGCTTGCCAGCGACCCCAGGGCAACGACACCGAAGGCTACCGATCGACTGGCGCAAGGCCTAAAATTCGAGCAGGGACTGCAGCAACACCTCCCGCAAAACCACCTGCGACACACTCCCCCGAGGCAAAGTCGGATTCCATCAAGGCAACTCCCGGCCTCCTATCGGCGACACATAGCAATGCCACCCGAGAACAACGCCACCCGAGAACAACAACTCGACTCCCAGCAGCGCCTGCTTCCCATCACCGCAACGAGGGAAGCAGTGAGGCCTCTCCGGAACCTCAACCATTGACCGAGGAACCAACATCCAAATACCGGTGCACGCCAGACGACACTACCGAGCTGAATGCTACCGGCCGCCCACAGACTGCGGAACACCTCGAAACCACCCCATCGGTGCAGGGACCCAGGACCAACGTCTGCACCTCATCGATGCAGGGACCGAAGATTAACGCCTGCACAACTCCAATTACTAACAGGTATGATCTCCGGAGGCATTGTGGCTCTGCTCGTCGCGTTCCCGCGGATTGATATAATGGCCGTGCAATCCACCCGATACCCTCGCCCTCAGACTGTACAGCGACTTCTTCACATGAAAATTCATTAAGCTTTCTCAAAATTAGAAAATTGGTAGATAAGCGCGTACGGCATGACCTTCATGTCAAGACGCTCAAAACATATATAGAAGCTGGTGTTCCACCGAGAGGCTTGCGCGTATCGCTGACTCCAGCTATGCATAATCTATCCCCGACTGAAATCATAACATGGAAAAACATTCTGAATTCGGCCTCACTGGATCTAACCAAATTATTAGTTGAACATTGTGAGAAGACGCTGCTGTCGCTGAGGGTCGAGGAACGTCGGGCTAGGGATATGGGTACCCTTTCCGCATCACAGGCCACTGAACTAGTTATTTTCGAAAGAAATCTAACTGATAAAATAGCCGCTATGAAATCTAAAAAACTAACTCGCGATGGCATTACATCACACAAGGCATCAACTGACACAGACACGCCATCTGTACCAGCATTAGGCTGCCACAATAAAAAACCAAACCCACCCAGACATCAAAAAGATTATAAGAATGCGGGCGAAAACATCATCAACTTATCCGACACCGAACTCACCACGGATGAGCGCTCAGTATTGTCTCGCGGACTTACATTCTGTCCAAATAATGGAAGATACGCAGAATTTGCACTATTAAGGGACCTTGATAATTTTGCACGAAATTTACGCTTAGCAGAATTCTTCTCCAACCAATCACAGAATAGAAAACCAGAATTCCATCACGCCACAGGGAGACAGTGGACTCCGGACGCCCAGAGAGACAAACACTTAGATATATACATTGAAGCGGTACAAAGGGATATTATAGAAGCTTATAAGGCTAGTAAACCCGGCACCTCTAACTTGTCTAGAAAGGAGCAGGAATCACTTTTAGCGCTAGGCAATCGTGAGGATATTGTTATAAAACCAGCTGATAAGGGCGGTGGAATAGTCGTTCTCAACAAGGAGGACTACATCAAAGAAGGCTTACGGCAATTGCAGGACAGGAAATTCTATAAACCCCTTGATTATGACCCAACAAAACAGCACAAAGAATTCATTACTGCGACCCTCCAGGACCTCGTAAAACAGGGTGCAATAGACATCAAGCTCTGCCAATCACTCATTCCCGCTCGCGCCACACCTGGACGTTTCTACATGCTACCAAAAATACACAAAAAAGGCAACCCTGGAAGACCTATAATATCAGGAACGGGGACACTTACTGAACCAATATCTAGCTACATTGATTTCTTGATTAGGGACTTTCCGCCTCGGCATCCATCGTACCTGCTTGACACAAACCACTTCTTGAGAGAAATTGAAAATCTTACAATAATGGAAGGTGCTTTTCTCGTCACACTAGACGTCACGTCACTATACACAAACATACCACATGATGATGGCATTCAGGCTCTTGTGAAATCCTACAGGGAAAATGCACCGGCCTCTTCTCCACGCCCGATTGTCCTTGAAACTCTAGCCAAGATCGTCCTCGAATTAAACAGCTTCGAATTTGACAACCAATATTTTCTTCAAATAAATGGAACGGCGATGGGAACAAGAATGGCGCCGAACTATGCCAATATATTTATGCACGAGATTGAATCCAGTTTTCTGTCAACATATCCCACGAGCCCCGCCTTCTATAAGCGGTACCTCGATGACATCTTTCTTATTTGGACGGGCACTGAAGAACAACTAATTAAATTTATTGATGCATTTAACAACGTTCATAAAAACATTTCTTTCACGCATACTTATTCTAGAACTGAAATTAACTTTCTTGATGTTAACGTAAGGGTGGAAGGGGGTAAACTGGTAACTAGTGTTTACAGGAAGCCTACAGACGCGCAACAATACCTCCACTTCAAGAGCTGTCATCCGCGGCATTGCAAAACCAGCATCCCATACTCCCAGGCACACCGATTTAGGAGAATATGCTCTGAGACAAAGGACTTCAAAGAGAACACGGACCGTCTACGTAACGTCCTTATAAAGCAGCATTATCCACCTCCAATCATCGACGACGCAATACAAAAAGCAGCGAATCTGAACCGCCACCAAATCCTACACAATCAGAAAAAAGAAAGTAAAGGGGAACGAAGCAACCTAATTCTCACATTCACTAGTAACGCGCCGAATGTTAACAAAATTCTCAAAAAGCATTTCAATATCATTGAACAAAGCGACCGCCTCAAAAAGCTCTTCACTGTCCCGCCGCGGGTGGTATACAGACGCCCGAAAAATGTGAGGGACTATGTAGTACACTCTAAAACAAAAAGAACAGGACAAGTTGGCTGCCATCCCTGCGGGAAAAGTAGATGTCAGGTGTGCAAGCACATGCAAACAACGACGATAGCTGAAAGTACGCATGGTAATTTTACACACACCATACATGGTGACCTTAACTGCGACTCCCCAAACGTTGTCTACCTGTTAGAATGTGGAATCTGCGCTAAACAATACGTTGGACAAACTGATACACCTTTTCGAATCAGATTCAACAACCACCGCTCGCATGTGAACACACTACCGAACCTTCCCCTTTCCAAACATATTAAGTCAGAAGGTCACAGTTTCGATTCCATTAAAGTAACACTACTCCAAGGAACTTTCCGCTCTCAGAGAGAACGTGAACAGCGTGAAGCATACTTAATACACAAATTCAACACCGTTGAACATGGAATAAATGAACATCCGGGTGCTCTTCCTGTTTTACGTGCCTTAAAGCGCAAATAGTACTTTAAATGAAACTAACATCAACCCAACAAAATACGCAGCAAAGATGCATGTGTAAGCCAATGCCTTCGGTGATCGTACCTGCAGTGTTTTTCACCCTTTCATGTGTGGCCGTCTTTTACCTTCCCCTGCTTTGTATTGTACAGCGCATGGAAAGAGCAGCAATCGATCAATCTAAGTGGAAGCCCGCCCTCCCTCTTCCTTCTTGCTCCTACCTCTATTTTTTTTTTTCCCCCGTTCTGTAGATCCTTGACCGGAAGTCGCTAATGTCACTCAACGTGTTCGTTCTCGCTTTGGAAGCGGGCGTCGTTTATGAGACAAACGAGCAGGCTCGGCAACAAGTCAGATGGTATACAAGACTCCTTCGGCATGGCCCAAAAGTACAATACGCGGCGTCAACAGTGCTCACCGACACCCACTTAACCCCCCCCCCCCTTTTTTTCCTTTTTTGTTCCTTTTTTTTCTCCGGTCAGCCTGTTTGAATCGCACACCGGCTGTTTTTAACTCGAGCCGGCTCTTCGTCCAGCCCTACGGGACAGAATAGAGCGACGAATTTTAACGATGAGTAATAGCCGCCGCATAAGTATAAGCTCTGTCGCGAAGCACTCCGCTGTCGGCGGTGGCGTGGTACTCCTCGCTCCTGATGGGCCCTAAGCGAACTTTTTCTCCCTCCCGCTCCTTCTCTCTCTCTGTCACCTCATTCCCCTCTCATTTGATGTCCATATAAACACGGAAATATGCACGAACATTCGTCTTGAGAAAGGTCAGGCTCTGACCGAAACGTCGACGTAATAAATGAAGTTTTCTTGAAGTGCCACCTCTCATACTTATACTTATACGGCAACCAAAGGCAACCACTCCTTCAACTACTACTACAATGGCTGCTGCTCGCACTTCAGGAAGACCTGTTATTTGGAAGTACCCCTTGCATCGTCCGAAATCGGCTGTGATCGGTGACTCTCAAACCAGGTATTTGTCCAATCACTTCAATCCTCGGAATCCAGACTCTCCTGTGTTTGTGTGTCAACAGGGTGCCAGTATTGACTCTATAGCGGACCTTATGGACTTTGTGCCTCGGGGGGTGACCAACTTGGTGCTGCATGTTGGCACTAACGATGTGGCCCGCTCAAACTCCTCTACTGCCTTCGAGAGGTACGTGCGACTTGTGAGACACATAAGGACTACTAGGCCAGATATCCGCACGATATTTATAACCTTGCTACTGCCACGTGGGCCTAACCAGCGACTACACCGGCCTAACTGGCGTGCTGTGAATCGGTTTAACAAAGAAAGTCATCACTTTAACTGCCACATAGCCAATTTTTGCCGTCGAGAGGAAGGTGTGTTCTTCCTGGACCATCAACTCTACCACTTCCCACCGTGGATGGTGCTAGCAGCCGACGGAATACACCCGAGCTTTGGTGGCGTGTCTTTGCTGGCATGGAAAATACACAACTCCTCCTACAAGTGCAGGGACCCGTTGTGGCAGATTGGCGGGACTGCGCAGTACCCGCGGAATGTACCGATCAGCCAGTCACGGCGAGCTACGCGCAGGCGGCTTGCCAGCGACCCCAGGGCAACGACACCGAAGGCTACCGATCGACTGGCGCAAGGCCTAAAATTCGAGCAGGGACTGCAGCAACACCTCCCGCAAAACCACCTGCGACACACTCCCCCGAGGCAAAGTCGGATTCCATCAAGGCAACTCCCGGCCTCCTATCGGCGACACATAGCAATGCCACCCGAGAACAACGCCACCCGAGAACAACAACTCGACTCCCAGCAGCGCCTGCTTCCCATCACCGCAACGAGGGAAGCAGTGAGGCCTCTCCGGAACCTCAACCATTGACCGAGGAACCAACATCCAAATACCGGTGCACGCCAGACGACACTACCGAGCTGAATGCTACCGGCCGCCCACAGACTGCGGAACACCTCGAAACCACCCCATCGGTGCAGGGACCCAGGACCAACGTCTGCACCTCATCGATGCAGGGACCGAAGATTAACGCCTGCACAACTCCAATTACTAACAGGTATGATCTCCGGAGGCATTGTGGCTCTGCTCGTCGCGTTCCCGCGGATTGATATAATGGCCGTGCAATCCACCCGATACCCTCGCCCTCAGACTGTACAGCGACTTCTTCACATGAAAATTCATTAAGCTTTCTCAAAATTAGAAAATTGGTAGATAAGCGCGTACGGCATGACCTTCATGTCAAGACGCTCAAAACATATATAGAAGCTGGTGTTCCACCGAGAGGCTTGCGCGTATCGCTGACTCCAGCTATGCATAATCTATCCCCGACTGAAATCATAACATGGAAAAACATTCTGAATTCGGCCTCACTGGATCTAACCAAATTATTAGTTGAACATTGTGAGAAGACGCTGCTGTCGCTGAGGGTCGAGGAACGTCGGGCTAGGGATATGGGTACCCTTTCCGCATCACAGGCCACTGAACTAGTTATTTTCGAAAGAAATCTAACTGATAAAATAGCCGCTATGAAATCTAAAAAACTAACTCGCGATGGCATTACATCACACAAGGCATCAACTGACACAGACACGCCATCTGTACCAGCATTAGGCTGCCACAATAAAAAACCAAACCCACCCAGACATCAAAAAGATTATAAGAATGCGGGCGAAAACATCATCAACTTATCCGACACCGAACTCACCACGGATGAGCGCTCAGTATTGTCTCGCGGACTTACATTCTGTCCAAATAATGGAAGATACGCAGAATTTGCACTATTAAGGGACCTTGATAATTTTGCACGAAATTTACGCTTAGCAGAATTCTTCTCCAACCAATCACAGAATAGAAAACCAGAATTCCATCACGCCACAGGGAGACAGTGGACTCCGGACGCCCAGAGAGACAAACACTTAGATATATACATTGAAGCGGTACAAAGGGATATTATAGAAGCTTATAAGGCTAGTAAACCCGGCACCTCTAACTTGTCTAGAAAGGAGCAGGAATCACTTTTAGCGCTAGGCAATCGTGAGGATATTGTTATAAAACCAGCTGATAAGGGCGGTGGAATAGTCGTTCTCAACAAGGAGGACTACATCAAAGAAGGCGTACGGCAATTGCAGGACAGGAAATTCTATAAACCCCTTGATTATGACCCAACAAAACAGCACAAAGAATTCATTACTGCGACCCTCCAGGACCTCGTAAAACAGGGTGCAATAGACATCAAGCTCTGCCAATCACTCATTCCCGCTCGCGCCACACCTGGACGTTTCTACATGCTACCAAAAATACACAAAAAAGGCAACCCTGGAAGACCTATAATATCAGGAACGGGGACACTTACTGAACCAATATCTAGCTACATTGATTTCTTGATTAGGGACTTTCCGCCTCGGCATCCATCGTACCTGCTTGACACAAACCACTTCTTGAGAGAAATTGAAAATCTTACAATAATGGAAGGTGCTTTTCTCGTCACACTAGACGTCACGTCACTATACACAAACATACCACATGATGATGGCATTCAGGCTCTTGTGAAATCCTACAGGGAAAATGCACCGGCCTCTTCTCCACGCCCGATTGTCCTTGAAACTCTAGCCAAGATCGTCCTCGAATTAAACAGCTTCGAATTTGACAACCAATATTTTCTTCAAATAAATGGAACGGCGATGGGAACAAGAATGGCGCCGAACTATGCCAATATATTTATGCACGAGATTGAATCCAGTTTTCTGTCAACATATCCCACGAGCCCCGCCTTCTATAAGCGGTACCTCGATGACATCTTTCTTATTTGGACGGGCACTGAAGAACAACTAATTAAATTTATTGATGCATTTAACAACGTTCATAAAAACATTTCTTTCACGCATACTTATTCTAGAACTGAAATTAACTTTCTTGATGTTAACGTAAGGGTGGAAGGGGGTAAACTGGTAACTAGTGTTTACAGGAAGCCTACAGACGCGCAACAATACCTCCACTTCAAGAGCTGTCATCCGCGGCATTGCAAAACCAGCATCCCATACTCCCAGGCACACCGATTTAGGAGAATATGCTCTGAGACAAAGGACTTCAAAGAGAACACGGACCGTCTACGTAACGTCCTTATAAAGCAGCATTATCCACCTCCAATCATCGACGACGCAATACAAAAAGCAGCGAATCTGAACCGCCACCAAATCCTACACAATCAGAAAAAAGAAAGTAAAGGGGAACGAAGCAACCTAATTCTCACATTCACTAGTAACGCGCCGAATGTTAACAAAATTCTCAAAAAGCATTTCAATATCATTGAACAAAGCGACCGCCTCAAAAAGCTCTTCACTGTCCCGCCGCGGGTGGTATACAGACGCCCGAAAAATGTGAGGGACTATGTAGTACACTCTAAAACAAAAAGAACAGGACAAGTTGGCTGCCATCCCTGCGGGAAAAGTAGATGTCAGGTGTGCAAGCACATGCAAACAACGACGATAGCTGAAAGTACGCATGGTAATTTTACACACACCATACATGGTGACCTTAACTGCGACTCCCCAAACGTTGTCTACCTGTTAGAATGTGGAATCTGCGCTAAACAATACGTTGGACAAACTGATACACCTTTTCGAATCAGATTCAACAACCACCGCTCGCATGTGAACACACTACCGAACCTTCCCCTTTCCAAACATATTAAGTCAGAAGGTCACAGTTTCGATTCCATTAAAGTAACACTACTCCAAGGAACTTTCCGCTCTCAGAGAGAACGTGAACAGCGTGAAGCATACTTAATACACAAATTCAACACCGTTGAACATGGAATAAATGAACATCCGGGTGCTCTTCCTGTTTTACGTGCCTTAAAGCGCAAATAGTACTTTAAATGAAACTAACATCAACCCAACAAAATACGCAGCAAAGATGCATGTGTAAGCCAATGCCTTCGGTGATCGTACCTGCAGTGTTTTTCACCCTTTCATGTGTGCCGTCTTTTACCTTCCCCTGCTTTGTATTGTACAGCGCATGGAAAGAGCAGCAATCGATCAATCTAAGTGGAAGCCCGCCCTCCCTCTTCCTTCTTGCTCCTACCTCTATTTTTTTTTTTTTCCCCGTTCTGTAGATCCTTGACCGGAAGTCGCTAATGTCACTCAACGTGTTCGTTCTCGCTTTGGAAGCGGGCGTCGTTTATCAGACAAACGAGCAGGCTCGGCAACAAGTCAGATGGTATACAAGACTCCTTCGGCATGGCCCAAAAGTACAATACGCGGCGTCAACAGTGCTCACCGACACCCACTTAACCCCCCCCCCCCTTTTTTTTTCCTTTTTTGTTCCTTTTTTTCTCCGGTCAGCCTGTTTGAATCGCACACCGGCTGTTTTTAACTCGAGCCGGCTCTTCGTCCAGCCCTACGGGACAGAATAGAGCGACGAATTTTAACGATGAGTAATAGCCGCCGCATAAGTATAAGCTCTGTCGCGAAGCACTCCGCTGTCGGCGGTGGCGTGGTACTCCTCGCTCCTGATGGGCCCTAAGCAAACTTTTTCTCCCTCCCGCTCCTTCTCTCTCTCTGTCACCTCCTTCCCCTCTCATTTGATGTCCATATAAACACGGAAATATGCACGAACATTTCGTCTTGAGAAAGGTCAGGCTCTGACCGAAACGTCGACGTAATAAATGAAGTTTTCTTGAAGTGCCACCTCTCATACTTATACTTATACGGCAACCAAAGGCAACCACTCCTTCAACTACTACTACAATGGCTGCTGCTCGCACTTCAGGAAGACCTGTTATTTGGAAGTACCCCTTGCATCGTCCGAAATCGGCTGTGATCGGTGATTCTCAAACCAGGTATTTGTCCAATCACTTCAATCCTGGGAATCCAGACTCTCCTGTGTTTGTGTGTCAACAGGGTGCCAGTATTGACTCTATAGCGGATCTTATGGACTTTGTGCCTCGGGGGGTGACCAACTTGGTGCTGCATGTTGGCACTAACGATGTGGCCCGCTCAAACTCCTCTACTGCCTTCGAGAGGTACGTGCGACTGGTGAGACACATAAGGACTACTAGGCCAGATATCCGCACGATATTTATAACCTTGCTACTGCCACGTGGGCCTAACCAGCGACTACACCGGCCTAACTGGCGTGCTGTGAATCGGTTTAACAAAGAAAGTCATCACTTTAACTGCCACATAGCCGATTTTTGCCGTCGAGAGGAAGGTGTGTTCTTCCTGGACCATCAACTCTACCACTTCCCACCGTGGATGGTGCTAGCAGCCGACGGAGTACACCCGAGCTTTGGTGGCGTGTCTTTGCTGGCATGGAAAATACACAACCTCCTCCTACAAGTGCAGGGACCCGTTGTGGCAGATTGGCGGGACTGCGCAGTACCCGCGGAATGTACCGATCAGCCAGTCACGGCGAGCTACGCGCAGGCGGCTTGCCAGCGACCCCAGGGCAACGACACCGAAGGCTACCGATCGACTGGCGCAAGGCCTAAAATTCGAGCAGGGACTGCAGCAACACCTCCCGCAAAAACCACCTGCGACACACTCCCCCGAGGCAAAGTCGGATTCCATCAAGGCAACTCCCGGCCTCCTATCGGCGACACATAGCAATGCCACCCGAGAACAACGCCACCCGAGAACAACAACTCGACTCCCAGCAGCGCCTGCTTCCCATCACCGCAACGAGGGAAGCAGTGAGGCCTCTCCGGAACCTCAACCATTGACCGAGGAACCAACATCCAAATACCGGTGCACGCCAGACGACACTACCGAGCTGAATGCTACCGGCCGCCCACAGACTGCGGAACACCTCGAAACCACCCCATCGGTGCAGGGACCCAGGACCAACGTCTGCACCTCATCGATGCAGGGACCGAAGATTAACGCCTGCACAACTCCAATTACTAACAGGTATGATCTCCGGAGGCATTGTGGCTCTGCTCGTCGCGTTCCCGCGGATTGATATAATGGCCGTGCAATCCACCCGATACCCTCGCCCTCAGACTGTACAGCGACTTCTTCACATGAAAATTCATTAAGCTTTCTCAAAATTAGAAAATTGGTAGATAAGCGCGTACGGCATGACCTTCATGTCAAGACGCTCAAAACATATATAGAAGCTGGTGTTCCACCGAGAGGCTTGCGCGTATCGCTGACTCCAGCTATGCATAATCTATCCCCGACTGAAATCATAACATGGAAAAACATTCTGAATTCGGCCTCACTGGATCTAACCAAATTATTAGTTGAACATTGTGAGAAGACGCTGCTGTCGCTGAGGGTCGAGGAACGTCGGGCTAGGGATATGGGTACCCTTTCCGCATCACAGGCCACTGAACTAGTTATTTTCGAAAGAAATCTAACTGATAAAATAGCCGCTATGAAATCTAAAAAACTAACTCGCGATGGCATTACATCACACAAGGCATCAACTGACACAGACACGCCATCTGTACCAGCATTAGGCTGCCACAATAAAAAACCAAACCCACCCAGACATCAAAAAGATTATAAGAATGCGGGCGAAAACATCATCAACTTATCCGACACCGAACTCACCACGGATGAGCGCTCAGTATTGTCTCGCGGACTTACATTCTGTCCAAATAATGGAAGATACGCAGAATTTGCACTATTAAGGGACCTTGATAATTTTGCACGAAATTTACGCTTAGCAGAATTCTTCTCCAACCAATCACAGAATAGAAAAACCAGAATTCCATCACGCCACAGGGAGACAGTGGACTCCGGACGCCCAGAGAGACAAACACTTAGATATATATATTGAAGCGGTACAAAGGGATATTATAGAAGCTTATAAGGCTAGTAAACCCGGCACCTCTAACTTGTCTAGAAAGGAGCAGGAATCACTTTTAGCGCTAGGCAATCGTGAGGATATTGTTATAAAACCAGCTGATAAGGGCGGTGGAATAGTCGTTCTCAACAAGGAGGACTACATCAAAGAAGGCTTACGGCAATTGCAGGACAGGAAATTCTATAAACCCCTTGATTATGACCCAACAAAACAGCACAAAGAATTCATTACTGCGACCCTCCAGGACCTCGTAAAACAGGGTGCAATAGACATCAAGCTCTGCCAATCACTCATTCCCGCTCGCGCCACACCTGGACGTTTCTACATGCTACCAAAAATACACAAAAAGGCAACCCTGGAAGACCTATAATATCAGGAACGGGGACACTTACTGAACCAATATCTAGCTACATTGATTTCTTGATTAGGGACTTTCCGCCTCGGCATCCATCGTACCTGCTTGACACAAACCACTTCTTGAGAGAAATTGAAAATCTTACAATAATGGAAGGTGCTTTTCTCGTCACACTAGACGTCACGTCACTATACACAAACATACCACATGATGATGGCATTCAGGCTCTTGTGAAATCCTACAGGGAAAATGCACCGGCCTCTTCTCCACGCCCGATTGTCCTTGAAACTCTAGCCAAGATCGTCCTCGAATTAAACAGCTTCGAATTTGACAACCAATATTTTCTTCAAATAAATGGAACGGCGATGGGAACAAGAATGGCGCCGAACTATGCCAATATATTTATGCACGAGATTGAATCCAGTTTTCTGTCAACATATCCCACGAGCCCCGCCTTCTATAAGCGGTACCTCGATGACATCTTTCTTATTTGGACGGGCACTGAAGAACAACTAATTAAATTTATTGATGCATTTAACAACGTTCATAAAAACATTTCTTTCACGCATACTTATTCTAGAACTGAAATTAACTTTCTTGATGTTAACGTAAGGGTGGAAGGGGTAAACTGGTAACTAGTGTTTACAGGAAGCCTACAGACGCGCAACAATACCTCCACTTCAAGAGCTGTCATCCGCGGCATTGCAAAACCAGCATCCCATACTCCCAGGCACACCGATTTAGGAGAATATGCTCTGAGACAAGGACTTCAAAGAGAACACGGACCGTCTACGTAACGTCCTTATAAAGCAGCATTATCCACCTCCAATCATCGACGACGCAATACAAAAAGCAGCGAATCTGAACCGCCACCAAATCCTACACAATCAGAAAAAAGAAAGTAAAGGGGAACGAAGCAACCTAATTCTCACATTCACTAGTAACGCGCCGAATGTTAACAAAATTCTCAAAAAGCATTTCAATATCATTGAACAAAGCGACCGCCTCAAAAAGCTCTTCACTGTCCCGCCGCGGGTGGTATACAGACGCCCGAAAAATGTGAGGGACTATGTAGTACACTCTAAAACAAAAAGAACAGGACAAGTTGGCTGCCATCCCTGCGGGAAAAGTAGATGTCAGGTGTGCAAGCACATGCAAACAACGACGATAGCTGAAAGTACGCATGGTAATTTTACACACACCATACATGGTGACCTTAACTGCGACTCCCCAAACGTTGTCTACCTGTTAGAATGTGGAATCTGCGCTAAACAATACGTTGGACAAACTGATACACCTTTTCGAATCAGATTCAACAACCACCGCTCGCATGTGAACACACTACCGAACCTTCCCCTTTCCAAACATATTAAGTCAGAAGGTCACAGTTTCGATTCCATTAAAGTAACACTACTCCAAGGAACTTTCCGCTCTCAGAGAGAACGTGAACAGCGTGAAGCATACTTAATACACAAATTCAACACCGTTGAACATGGAATAAATGAACATCCGGGTGCTCTTCCTGTTTTACGTGCCTTAAAGCGCAAATAGTACTTTAAATGAAACTAACATCAACCCAACAAAATACGCAGCAAAGATGCATGTGTAAGCCAATGCCTTCGGTGATCGTACCTGCAGTGTTTTTCACCCTTTCATGTGTGCCGTCTTTTACCTTCCCCTGCTTTGTATTGTACAGCGCATTGGAAAGAGCAGCAATCGATCAATCTAAGTGGAAGCCCGCCCTCCCTCTTCCTTCTTGCTCCTACCTCTATTTTTTTTTTTTTCCCCGTTCTGTAGATCCTTGACCGGAAGTCGCTAATGTCACTCAACGTGTTCGTTCTCGCTTTGGAAGCGGGCGTCGTTTATGAGACAAACGAGCAGGCTCGGCAACAAGTCAGATGGTATACAAGACTCCTTCGGCATGGCCCAAAAGTACAATACGCGGCGTCAACAGTGCTCACCGACACCCACTTAACCCCCCCCCCCCTTTTTTTTTCCTTTTTTGTTCCTTTTTTTTCTCCGGTCAGCCTGTTTGAATCGCACACCGGCTGTTTTTAACTCGAGCCGGCTCTTCGTCCAGCCCTACGGGACAGAATAGAGCGACGAATTTTAACGATGAGTAATAGCCGCCGCATAAGTATAAGCTCTGTCGCGAAGCACTCCGCTGTCGGCGGTGGCGTGGTACTCCTCGCTCCTGATGGGCCCTAAGCGAACTTTTTCTCCCTCCCGCTCCTTCTCTCTCTCTGTCACCTCATTCCCCTCTCATTTGATGTCCATATAAACACGGAAATATGCACGAACATTTCGTCTTGAGAAAGGTCAGGCTCTGACCGAAACGTCGACGTAATAAATGAAGTTTTCTTGAAGTGCCACCTCTCATACTTATATATATATATATATATATATATATATATATATATATATATATATATATATATAAGTATGAGAGGTGGCACTTCAAGAAAACTTCATTTATTACGTCGACGTTTCGGTCAGAGCCTGACCTTTCTCAAGACGAAATGTTCGTGCATATTTCCGTGCATATTTCCGCGGGACCGGCCTTCGTCGGAGTCCGACGAAGGCCGGTCCCGCGGCCGAAACGTCAGTCCTTTACTGAACAATTTTTCCTACGTGCTTGATTTTTTTCAACTATATATATATAAATATAATATATAATATATATATATATATATTATATATATATATATATTATATATATATATATATATATATATATATATATATATATATATATATAAGGCTTAAATGCGGAAGAGTAACTTCGGTTGCCGCAAGGTTATAGGTATTTTAGGAGTATATGCGCCTTCATAAAAAACAGCTTTATTGTCGACGTTTCGATCGTCTCCAATCGAAACGTCGACAATAAAGCTGTTTTTATGAAGGCGCATATACTCTTAAAATACCTATACCTATAATATATATATATATATATATATATATATATATATATATATATATATATATATATATATATATTATATATATATATATATATATATATATATATATATATATATATATATGTAGTTTCGTCAATATGCAAGAAATACTCACGAATCTAAAGATAGTTATTAGCTTTTTATTGGTATCGTTATGTTGCACTATGTTAACACAGAACCAAATAATACCAACGGATGCGAAACATGTGCCGTGCTCTGAAAACGTATTGGAGTAAAATTCGTTAATAGGGCAATAGGGTCATAGCGGGATGACGGCTTGTGTTTGACGGGGCAAGGAATGCGTGTAACGCAATAATGTGATTTACATATACTTCAATCCCTTCTCGTTTACGTGGCTAATATGTCAGACATCATGATTGGCTGGTATCTTTCCTTACGATCAGTTAAAGCTTACGACGGATTTTTACGACTGTCACCTTCATTTTATTTTATTTTTCTTTTTTTTTTGGCGCGGGGCAGGTACTGAGGCATAGTGACGTAATCTGTCTAGATTACAACGACCGCCAAACTTTCTCTTGTCGAGCGCGGGAGATTTGTTCACGTCTCGAGCATGCATGAATTTATGTGTAAGTTATATGGGCCTTAAATTATAAAGTAGGTGACACGCTGCGGCACGTCATGGTCACTTAAGCAGTGCTGGGCTCTTGACACTTTCGCAAGCAGAGCTTTACTGCTACTTGCTGTTGAGGTTCCATAAGCCAAATGCACTGACCAAAATCAAGAAAGAAGACAAAGAAAGGAAGAAAGATAATAGAAAGACAACATATATTATTGAGAAGTAAAGCGCACGATGCATCGAACACCGGCAGACGGTCGAGCCTGTGTGTGTTCTTTTTCTAGCCTCGCCATTCAGCGTGTCGTTTTTTTTTGGGGTGGCTTTTAACTATTCCTAACCAGACCTCAAGGCAAATTTTATTGCCGATAAAAGGTCACATGCATTTTAAGGTGTGCTGCAGTACGCGCTGAGGTTGACAGCCTGATTTTCAGAAACTTTTAAACCGTAAAATTAATGTCAATATTACGGCGTTTTAAATCCTTTATGGTGTCCTATATTGGCATAATATCAAAAAATGGCTGGTTAAAGGGATGCTGTAAAACCGCACGTTTTTTGATATAGTGGCGGTGGTATAAATAACTAGAGGCAAGCTTTAGAGGAGGTGCTAGATGATGGGCACAAACTGCGGAAGTGAACGTTCTGGTATTTATTCCTCTTCGCTAGCCGGAGTCACATGTACGTGTGTGAAACCGCACTTTTTATTACATTTAGAGCAGTTCGGCTCGTAATTTTGTCTTCAGCGCCGGTCTATCGGTCCGCCCGCCCGTCCGTATCTTCCATTACGCTCACAACGACAGTGGTTGCACGCGTCATCTTCAAGACGTCGTCAAACCACCTCCATCTCCATCGTCGTCCGCCATCTCGGTTTTACATTCTTCCGCGAGCGAAAGAAAACGAAACTTTGGCTATAACCAACTCCTCATTTTTTATAGTCCGCCGGCTCGTATTATGGCAATTTCAAACTCTAATGTGTGTTAGCGAAGCATCGTTGGTATGTTATCTAGAGAGCCTTATCCTTTTAAGAAACATTGACAGCTCGAAGTTCATCTTCTTTGTTTACTTTTAGTGCGTCAGCTCTGTTGCCCTATGTATTCCAAGGTCACTCATCGCGTCGCTATGACCTTGAGCCGTCGGAGCGCAATTGTGGCAAGCGTGACGTCACGCCACGTGATCAGCTGCGGCGTCGCAGCTGCGCTCGCTCGGACCCACGCGGCTGCGGTATACCACGAGAACAAGCGGAGGTTTAACGATGAATTGTGTGCACAGCCTTTGCAAAACCAAGCCACACACACATTTCCCTCGTGATAAATGGATTTACTAGAGTTAAACCTTAGGCAGTTTTTATTGACCAACTTGGGCTGCAATGGAAATTAAATGTTTTCCTAAAATATTTCTTCTTGTAAGTTTAAGTGTTTCTAGATCTACTGAATGAATATAGAATTTACCCTAGCCAATTTCGCTCTAGATTTACCCTGACTGTAACGTTTTCTAATATTGAGAAATATTTTCGTTGTCATTGTTACTATTCTGCGAAAAGACTAATTATAGAATTGATATAATTAGAGAGCGACTAAACCCTCCTTTTCTATTTCACAGAAAGCGTAATGAAGGAATGAGTGACAGCATCGTTTTAATTGTCGCGGAGCAAGTTGATTAAGAAGCAAAAATACGAACGGGGACGGTGATGATACGGAATAGACCGATCTCACCGCGAGTTGCACTACGCCACCGCTGCCGCAGTGCATGACGGTACTTGGAGTACTCTGTACGTTCAGCTGCATATAGCTGGTGCATCGGCGAGCTGCATTAACGAGTTTTAGCGGCCGTATTTGGATGAATCGCAATGGCTGGGTTCACGTGCTGCGTGCTTGGATGCTACAACAGCAACCTGAAGCAAAAGGACTAGGATTTTGCCTGTTTTCAAAGGATGTCAACTTGTCAAGCTCGGACAGGAATTAGTGCGACAGTCAACGAAGTCGGACGGAGCGGCAACTACCGCGCACTTTCAACGTATTTATTTATTTAATTATTAAGAGTTTATTTATTTATTTATTTATTTATTTATTTATTTATTTATTTATTTATTTATTTATTTATTTATTATTAGAGGTACATTCAAGGCCCGAAGGCACTACAGAAAGGAGTGGGGAAAACAATATTTACACGTGCAGTTAAAAAAAAGGAAATTACAGGGCAACTTGTACCGCGATCTTGAAATCTTTTTCGTCCATTATGCAGGCGATGGAGGGGGGAAGGCGGTTCCAGGCGGCCCTTGTCCTAGGAACAAACAAGTCATTGCGCAGTCTGGTGCGGCAGGATGGTATTGTTCAAAGTGTTTGTGAATTCTGTGTGTCTAATGCATGGTAATTCAGCAGCGCTCTGTTGCGTCATAACAAGCTTTCTGCGCCACTGACGGGCCGATCACTGACAGCAAAACTTCGTACAACGTGTGCTCGATCCCCTCGCGGCCAGCGGCGACAGATTTGATACAACGTACTTTCGGGCAAAACAGAGATCTCTTTAATATACAGCGATACATAAACCGACCTCTCATTAAAAGCGATGACGACTGTCAAGCGTCTAGCATGAACGAAACCTGTGATACAAGCCAAACGTATAACTGCATGCTAGGTACAGCTCGCGCAATGGAGTGCACAGCGAAAACTCCACCGTACCGGCATGAGAGCCAACTCCGCCTCCAGGACTACCCTATTCCTTTGATAATGTGACGTTATCGCGAACACAGCCTAAAGCAGCGACAGCGACAGCAAAGCTTCGCTTCTTATTTGAGTGTAGGCGGTTCTTAATAACGTACCTTACACTGCAGCTTAGAAGCGGTATAGGCCTAGCGACGATATCGGCGCCGAGCCATCGACTGAGGCTGCCGCCGCCGGCCTGAGCGGGCCACTGCTCATCCGCCGCATTGTGTGTGTCACCAGAACCTCTCACTGGCTCATCCATCCCTTGTGCAGCAGGAAATATTTTGTCGTTCACAAGATTTCCGTGACGTTAAACCTTTGCAAATGGCATGCGGCCAGTCGTCGCCCTGCGGACGCGCTTCTAACCTGCTTCACGGCGACCTTCTCATATTCATTCACGTTTACCGCATCACTGTGATCGAAGTCCTGCGTTGACAATACAGTGTAAATTGAAAGTACTGCTTGAACAAAAAAGAAGCGCAGAAAAGCTTTCTTTTTTTTTCTCGTCCAATCGGTATTTTTTCCCGTCTTCGTAGTCACAGAGAGCTCTATGCAATTTGGGCCAGTTATTTTCCACGCATTGTAACTTGTATCGCTCGCATGCTGACGTTCACTAAAGAAGATTTTTGCTCTCATGACAACAGGAACGTGAATTCTCGTCTTTTTTGTACTAATACTTATTCAGTGAAGCGACGCGAGCGCGTCAACACGATGAGACGATCTGGCCACATGTAAGGGTTGTCTCCTGTTCTTTTTTTTTAACGCTAGGATATGCAGTTGTAACCTGAAGTAAAATAACATACATGAGAGGTCCGGACACAGTTGAACACAGCGTTCAATTGTCTCCTGTGCCGAGGATTCGTGCCAAACGGCGATATACCCGCAGCACGCAGCAAGTAGCCGCACCAGCAGTGCTCAGACTACTCCAACTAAGATGGCGGCAGTGCCGCTTTCGGAAACTCGCACATGCGCAGATCATCTGGTGATATCGATCTATTCACGTAGGTTCTTACCTTCATATTAAAAAAATGTCAGGATCTGTTTTTTTTTCTTGATCTTTTGCTCCATGCGGCTCTTTTTTTTTTACTAAGTACGGAATGGTGGCGCGCACATAACCTTTGTGCTTTTAATGTAATTTCACGCAGAGTGTCTCCCCCACATTTTTGTTTCTTCCTGCACTGATCGTATAGGCCATGCAGGTAGCCCACTGGTGGCGCACAAATGGACATGAGAATAGCTCCTAATTGTCGTATACATTTGCATGTAAAGTGGCAGGTGCGTGCGCGATACACCTCTCGATTTCGCGCAAATTATGAAAATGTGCTTCATTGCCGCGTCGGCCACTCTATGTGCAAGAACTCATCTGGAATGCCATTACGTGCCCAGTTGCGGTGGCCAGATACGAGCTGGAAATTTCAGTTTTCAAGTGCGTAAAAAAAAAAGAAGCGATATGCTCATTTGAGTGAGATGTAAAACATTTCAGGCAGAACAGTCGTCGTCCGCGCCAGACTACTTTCGAGAACAGTTAGCGGCGTAATGTTCAATAAGGCACGTGTGCCGATAGAATATGGAACACTAACGTCTACTCTCAATAAAAAAAAATGGTTACTCTTTCTGGTGAGCGCTGACGCCACTTATGTAGGTCTCTTTAAAGGTACACTTTAACTATCGTTTTGAGGTCATCGTGCTTTTCTCGGAGAGCCGTGGAGAGCGCGACTTTTCAAAAGATAGCCATATATCTGGCAAGTCATGACTGACCAAGAAGTCTAACAGAGAATATATATATTTTTTCTTGCAGTGTTTCTCTTTTAGCCATAGTAGAGTAAATTGTACAGAGGACGTACGTTTTCTTGTTAGGTTCACCAATTTCATTTGTTACATAGGCATTTACTGCGAATAAAGCCAGGGAAATAAGACGCGATTGTAATAGTTAAAAAAAAAACTCACAGAGTCCCTTATATATTTGCCTAAGACAACTCGAAGGCTAAAGCTATCTTCGTCGTATTTTTTCTCTCATTCGATTTATTGATTCTCCCCCGCCCCCCTCTGAAACCTTTCTGCACCTAACGTGGTTTTGCACTGCCTCCAAGATCGGAGCCATTGTAAGCTTGTTGCACCTCATCTGGTTTTGCACTACCTCCGCGATCGGCCCACTTTTGACGAAGTGACAATGCCACATGACGTCATGATGATGGCACAATTTTTGGCGATTTGCGGCGTCATGATTACGTCATGTGGTGACGTCATCACGTGGTGATTTATTTGCTTCACTTGACGCCGCCGATGGCGGTCGCCGACGGTCAATCTTCGCGTTTGATGAGGCATCCAAGGCTTTCGCCTTAATAATTGGAAATGTCAATTTGCTGAAGAAAATGGAAATGAAGAAAGTGTGTGTGTGTGTGTGTGTGTGTGTGTGTGTGTGTGTGTGTGTGTGTGTGTGTGTGTGTGTGTGTGTGTGTGTGTGTGTGTGTGTGTGTGTGTGTGTGTGTGTGTGTGTGCGCGCGCGCGTGTGCGTGTGTTGCGCGCTGTCCTTTGGCCCCATCTTCTACCCTATTCCATATTACGCACTAGCAAGAGAAACGCGGAAGCATCATTAGTATGAGGACTGTCGACTTCAAACTTATTAGTAGTTTCGATCAACAGTCATTGATGCAGCTCTCTGCGTGACCGTCGAAAAAGAAATTCTGAGCGGCTCGGAAACTACAGGAAGTGCTGGCGCAGCTTCCCGCGCTGATGATGGACGCTGTCAGTTTTCTCGAGTGCAACGAATGCAGGGAAAGGAAAAAGGACAGTTAACCGGGTTCCGTTTCTCATTCTCTGCGAGAACTGCTGACGCCTTCGGCGATCGAGGTGATCCAGCAAACGCAAAAACTGTTATCGACCGGCTCCATCTGATGTAGACGCTTCAGATGATAGTCACGGCTGCTCGGACGGCGATGTCGAATCGCATTAATCTTCCACGTGTCTCCTTCGTGCAGTGCCTGCCCTTGGAAGCCTTGTCCCTGTCGTCGCCATTGTCGCCACAGCGGCTGCCGCTCGTCAGTGGCTATTGTGAAGGACGAGAGCCACTTTGCTCTGGCGGCCATATATTGGCCGCATTTCAACGGGACAAAATTGCAAGAAAACACTGTGTGCACTTAGACGTAAGTACACGTAAAGGAACAACAGGTAGTCAAGGGTAATAATGACTGTTGGGGTTTTACCTCCCAAAACCACGTTATGAGAGACGCTGCAGTGGAGCGCTCCGGAAATTTCGACCAGCAGCGGTTCTTTAACGTGCACCTAATTCTAAGTACACGGGCCTCTTTAGCATTATCGCCTCCACTAAAATGCCGCCGCCGCGGCGGAATTCGATCCCGTGACCTTCGGGTTAGCAGTCGAGCACCATAAACATTAGACCACCATAACAGGTAGGTATCCAAGTAGAATAACTTTATTCGGGGAAAAACAGATATATATGGATGAATAGGGAGCTTGCTGCGGACAATTTCCTTGATCCAGGGCTCCGCTGGCATTTGCTGCACGAGGTCTTGTTGTAGCGCGCTTTGTGCATTCAGGTTAGAACTGGCGAGATGTACGTTCTCACCATGCTCCGGATAGGTTTGTCTTGAATTAGTGATTATTGCTTGGTGTGTTTGCATGATTGCTTCTTGTAATGGTGACGATCAGTCCTATGAAATGTTAGAGGGTGTGGCTCACTGAACTAATCCAAAGTGTCACATTATGGCGTACCTCATAATCATACCGTTGGTTGTGGCCAATAAAAACCAGGTATTTAAATAATGCTATTTTCCTATATGACTGAATTGTAAAGAGAATAAGAACATCTTGTGAGAGGAAGATAAGTATTGGTTAAATATATAAATAAGTGCATTTTATGACGGTGTGCCTGATTCATGTTTCCTACACCGAGGAACATCATTGCATACAACCTTTACCCTCGCACGATGGGAATTAGACATTGCATGAAAGCGTATCTCTTTTTATACATATTTAAAGCAAGCGCTCTACTAAATTATAGAAGTTTCTTGTGTGCGAATATTGGGAATAACAACTGTGTTTACGCGTTTTTGTTATTCGATGGCAATTTTAACAGCGCAACTAAACTTTTGCACAGCCAGTTCTATTTTTGTCCTTCAATTTTTGGTGTTATAATTTTCCCAAATCTTTAATACCACATTTTGCTGAAATAGCCATAAAGTTGGTTATGCTAGTTAATGTTCGGCAGGCTCGGACTTCCTATTGCTCGCTGCCTGCTTGAAGCTTTTGGGAAACTTTGCCGCCGTTGCTAAACTCGCGGAGCGTGAGCACTTACCGCCGATAGTATAGAGCATAACGGTGAACTTCGACGAATCCCCACCACTGGGATCCACGATTGCATCAGCCCCAGTTCGTTCCGTTAAGCGGCTTGGCAATATTCGTGTTCATGAAATAGTGACGAGAACCTGGGTTGGTTCTGCATCAGGCATAAACGAAAACTTGATTTTACGCATATACGCGAACGACTCGGGCTAACGTCTCGGCGATCAGAAAGCAAAATCCCAGTACTGAGAACTTCTTCATTTCACATAATATTACTTGCCTTGGTGCCACGTTTTTAATACTTTAGCGCGATGCTCAGTTTGGTTTACGATCCTTTGTGTTCAGATTATGAAAGCGCGGTTTTTCTAAGAACGGTAGGATTCTTTTTTTTCTCACAATTGTTCCGCTACTGCTGAAATACAACAATAAAAAAAATGAGATACGGTCCCTTTAGCATTTTCCTAAGACGACTCCAAGGCGTAAGCCATAGTCTTGTTCTGCTTATCAGTCGATTCCACTGACGTAGCCAGGGGGTAAAGTAGCGCAAGGCTTGAAACCGCGAAACTGGACGATTCTGAAGCCTAATCTGGTTGCTTCTCGGTTGTTGCTAGGCTTTAGGTAGGTTAGTCACGACGCGGATGTCCTAACTCCAGAACCGAGCGTTCGCACCTCTCATAGATCTGCGGGCATGTCGTCATTGGCGTAGGGCTCCCATCGCTTCGGGCTCTCCGCCGTTGCCCTTCCCGTTCCTTAGTATGGCAGCTTCGCGCTAGTCGTACCAAGTCTTTCTATCTTCTTGTCTTTATTCCCATTATTTCGCTCCATTTCTCTCTCTCTCTCTCGTTGTCTATATATCTTTCCCTCTTTCTCTCTTAGTGAGCAAGTGGTGGGTAGTGGGATTTTCTCCTCCTCATCATCAGATCTCTCTTCCTCACGCTCACCCTTTCCCACCCCCTTGCTACACTGTACTATACAAGGCTATAATATGCTCCGATAGCGTGCCTGGATAGCCGAGTGGTTAGCACGCTCGCCTTCGGATCGATGGTACAAAGGTTCGAATCCCGTCTCGTGAAGAATTTTTTTTGGCAAGAATTTTTCTCTTTCTCTTTATTTCTTTCTTTCCGTCTCTGTGTTTGTTTCCTTCTTTCTCTCTCTTTCTCTGCCTCTCTGCACTCGTTCTCAGGGTTATTACATTCCACGCAGTAGCGATGAGTAGTGGGATCTGCCCAAATTATGTGGCACATACCCGTTCATGATGGTGGTAGTTTTCTGATAGGCTGCATATTACGGCTAGCTTAAACAGTTTCCCTGTTAAAATTTGTGGCTACGCTACTGGTCGATTGCATTGATCCTCCACAATCGCAGTGGGCGGGGCTCCAAATATTTCGACCAATCATGGCGGATACAAAACAGAAACGGAGCGGAATGGTTTTAGCCTGTCGCGCACCTCTTTTTATGGGAACTATATCATAACGTGTTCGAAAAACTGCCGTCCGAAGTTAGTTAAGTTCTTACTCAAGATGTTCTATGGGAGACCTATAGGAAATCATGAAAAGCAGCCTACAGGGTCTTTTTTTTGCTTTTGTATAGAACAGATTTTCTTATAAAACGACTGTGACAATAAAGCAGCTGTAGTCTTCTCATAAGAACTCTACAGCGTGACGGATATACTTTACTGCTGGAAAAGTTACATTGAAATGACTGCGTAAGAAGAAACAGTGTTGCATAACTTGTTATTCTGAACTTGAGGGCAGTTTTTTATATTGAAAAGCTGTGGCACCTCACAATTTACGGTATCACCATTTCGTTTCGAAATCAAGAAATGTTACGTAATTTTAGATAATCATAATCGGATTTCAACTTCCCGCTCTGCAGAGGAGCGCTCATTCGCTTTGCAATACTTTTTACCATTTTCGATGCATACTTGACAAGCAGAAAAAGTAAGGGATGATGCAACGGGTAGGATATTTTTGAACACATTTTGGAATGCGACGCAGGATTATACGTCTGACTTCTCGCAGCAATCTGCTGCCCTCGAAATGTATTTGAAAACATTTGTTCCGTATTATATTCAAAGCAGGTTCAATAGCGGAAAATATTTCCGCCTCGATGATGCCTGCGAAAATGACACGCGCTTTGCAGCCATAGCCTACGTATGATAAATTTGTATTGGCATTAAAAAAAATCACAGCATATCCACGGAGTGAATGATGATGAGTGGGCGAAGCTGCGGAGGTTCATCGGTAAACCGTGAATCTTCCGTGAATTCTGCCCAGTACATCATCACCGACGTGAGATCGGGCGCGTTTATACTAAAGGTTCGATGAGTTATGACGACTTGCAGCTCACTTTAATTTTACATGTACGCTGTGAATTTTCATTGTTTAGAAAATCATTGCTTTAGAAAACATCTGGCGTCTTTCGTTAAGCAGCTGGCGTCTTTTCGTTTTGCTTTAGAAACATCTGGCGTTCTTTCGTTTTGCTTTTAGAAAACATCTGGCGTCTTTCGTTGGTTTATTTCATCAATCAACGGCGTTTTGAACAAAATTTTTATTGTTTAATCACGCACAGGAGAAATCTCACCAGGCATTACCTTGGAGGTAAACAATGGCTGCTAATGGGAATGAGAGACAGAAGAAGTCGGCTTTTAGCTAACACTTACACTTCTACGTCTACTAACGTTTCCTACTGGAACATTCCAATGGCTGCTAATGGGGAATGAGAGACAGAAGAATTCGGCTTTTAGTTAACGCGCACGCTGCGAATTTTTTATTGTTCAACAACGCACAGGAAAAATCTCCCACCGGCACCACCTTGGAGGTCAAAGCGTAAGACTGGTTACGCACTACGACTACTACGACCAAGGTAAATGTAAATGGTAGCGAAGCTTTCATAGAAGCCCATACGTTCAGAAAATGGCTGCTCATCAGCTGCTCATGGGGCTTAGCGCCATCTGTGTGAGGAGGGAACACTTCCGGCGGAACAACAAATAAAGCGGATGTGACGCAATATCCGGTAAAAAACTGACGTCATTTTGTTGGCATTAGCGCGAAATTTCACCTCAAAATATTTTTCTTAGGCCCCTGATTGCTAAGGACTCGCGCTACGGTGAGCTGGTAAGCCCTTGGCGAATGCGCGTGAAGCCAAAGATAGCTAAACTAATATCGACCCGTGACTAAAGAGCGGTGTTTAAGTGTACCGTCGTGCAATTCGCCTTGGTTTTACCAGGAAACTTTATTCTCTGAGCTTTTATTCTGCGTTCGTGTCATCTTCCACAGCGTGAATAAAGTAGGCAACAGCGTACCTCTCATGTTTGCAGCGTCGCTTATTTGCTTCGCAAATGCGCAGGGGACTTAAAGAGCTCATTGCATGTGTGCTTCAGTTCTAACGAGAAGAAATGACGCCTGGTCACGCCAAAATAATGATATTTCAGTTTTATTCAATGGTAACAATAACGCAATTTAACACACCCTACACAATGAGCAACAAATGTCATAATAAGTACAAAAAGTGCGTACACTACGTGAACTATGTTTTGCCTTTTGTTCCGATAAATTAACCTTGCGTGTAACGTATAAAGACATGCGAATTGTAGCGCGACAGATAACTTAGCGATCTCCTCACCGATAACAGGAAATATAGTAGGCACCGCGTGTTCACGAAGGAAACCGGGCAGCAGGAATACTGATCTATGAAAATCCAGCAAGCACACTACTCAGAACCGTTTCCCCGGTGTCTTATCTAGAAGAGAGGGCTCGCCAGGCGTACGCGTGTTGCTATTGCATCCTTGGACACCACATCGTTTCCGCGAGTACCGAGGAAAGCGTTCGGCGTGAAATGTTAGCCGCCTCGTGCCGTTGTCCGTTGAACACCGTAGCCAACACGTTCACCAACGACGAAACGCACTTCGCAACTTCGCGCACACCAGAATCAAATTCTCACCACAATAATTCACAGAACGCATGCAAGTGCGAAACACGAGAACACCTGACGGGGCGTGTCGCCGCAGACGAACTTACGAGCGCGCCTTTCCATACACGGCAAGGGCTGCACTGAATGACAATGACGTGCGCCTCTCTTCAGGGGGCGCTAAGAAAAAGGTTTTTCGTAAGAATTAAACACTGTCGTACATTCTTGGCACATTGCGCCTACATAATATTGTTCGGGAAATAAATGTAATTTGTAAAACATAAAGATTGCTTTACGTTTGAATAAAACTTGGTTTTTCGCTATTAGTGTTTGTTCCCTCCAAACATAGTCGCGCTTCAATCGCAGCACCCATAACTCCCCTTGCTGGTGTCGTTGGCAATAGGTTCTGAACCGTTTTTCGCCCGAAGCTTCGTGACCTATTTGAATCGACCTTGCTACGACTACGACTACGAGGCACGAACGGGTGCCGCCTTAAGGAGCTTCGCCCCTAAAACACCCCCTATAGTGAAACCAAACCAAAGTTTAAAATTAAGTTAGCTTTCTACATTCATTCTAGTATTCTCTCCGCAGCATTCTATACTACTCAAGCACTATCCATTCCATAGTTGCTCCTGATGCAAGTGAAGAGGATAGTTTATACTTTTTCTATCCTGCCTTGCCTTTGACGGTTCGATAAACTTTCAGAAGTCAGTGCCATCGCCAAATTTAGCGGAGTCAGGGCCCGCTCAGAATGAACTGCTTGCGAGCGAAAATAACAGCTGCGTTCTTCTCACGCGTGCCGATCTCAAACAAGGGAACCCTAATCGCGTTTTCTAGAAGTTTCTTTTGCATCGATTCGTTAACAATGACATTTAACGTCGCTAAAATGCACAGTTGGTTATGAAGGACACTGTACTGAATTAATTTCGACCACAAGAAGTATTATGGAAGACCATACACTCAAACCATACCTCAGACCATACATACTCAATGGACCATACACTTTAGTACGCGTTCATTGAATAGAGTTATAAAACTGATGTTCAGAAAGCAATCGTTACTGCTGTTACTGAAGCTATATCCAATCAGCAGGCGCTGAAAGACAGCTTGCCCTACCAGCGGCAAGTTGTCTTTTCATCAACTTAAACTTCTTTACATTTGTGTAATAATTACCGCATTACTTTTAAAGACTGCAAATAATGCCCCTACACTTTCCTCGGCTTCATTGTCTGTTCGCTTCACTAGGTTGTACTGTAGACTTATTGGACACTTACGATGTAGCTTCCTCGAAGTTATTTCATGTTCACGGAAAGCACTGTGCATAAGTATCTTTACGATGAAAGAGCGTATGCTTGGGCATGTTGGTAATTCATGTTTCACTTTTTGAGCGCACAAAAGAACAAGGACGAAAAACGACGCGTACACAGTGCTGCGTCCGGGTCGCAGCACGGCGTCCGCGCCGTTCTTCGTCCTTGTTCTTTTGTGCGCTCAAAAAGTGAAACATCCTTACGTTCCTTAACGGAAGCTTTTAAGACGTATTTTGATAAATTTGCAAGAGTTCTGTTTAGATGAAAGAAATGAATTAAATTTTTGCGCACCTTCACCATGATGCGTAATACAACCCCAGGCAGTGACAAGCAATAAAGAGCAAAATAAAAATTCGCGACAGTGCGAAAGAGAAATCGCAATGTCCTTTATGAATTCACCTAAGACGATTCGAAGGCGAAAGCCGTTTTATTTTTCTTCTCAGCTGATGTATTCAGATTCAGATTCAGATTCTTTATTTTTCTTGAATTGCACCAAGAAAGGTACAGAAGCTAGAGGTATAGCAATACCTGACAAAAGGTCTCTGTACCGGTTTTACAAAAATATTAAACAACAAATACATAGCAAATTGTTCGCAACATGCAAAAAATTGTTTATATCTAGGATGCAAAGATATACAAAAAGCTCGATAAGTTCATAGCTCGCTAAGAATTTGAAAGAATACCTGGGGATAGAACTAGAAAAGGTTCCTTTGCACACAAGTAACAAAGAGTATGTAAAACGAGTAAATACATGCTAAGTACACTTTATTTAACACAACATTTGTGTCGGAAATAAATAAATAAAATAAGTAACTAACAAATAAAGCAAAAACGTAAAAGCATGAGTGCTTCTAAATGTCCTGCCCTGCCAGCCACCGAAAGCTTTACGCACCTAACGTGGTTTTGCGCTGCCTCCGTGATTGGCCCACCTTTGAACAAGTGACGATGTCATCTGATGACATCTTCACGTGACGTCATGTGACGTGATGCCACGGTGACGTCATGTTGACGCAACAAAATTTGGCGATCTGTGACGTCAGAATGACGTCATATGGTGACGTCATCTCGTGATGATTTCTTGCAACGCTCGTGTTGGCGCGGACGCCGCGGGATGCCGATGCCGGTCAATTTTCGCGCTTGATGAGGCATCTAAGGCTTTCGGCCTAAATTATTTACAAAACCTGTGTAACCATTATCGGCTCGCAAACACTCAAACAGAGATGAGTTCTCGACGGTCAAACCAATGACAGTACTGTGTTTTCATTTCCCCCTCCAGGATATATGCTACAAGAAACAAGAGTAGAAGCTCGGGCGAGTTGATTTTGGTTCACGATGACGAATAGCACCGGGCTCGAATGTAGGAAAAGAAGACAGAGTAGAAAAAGGAGCGCTGTTTTATTTATTCATTTTATCCTACATTCAGATGCAGGGAAGCTTCGGCAGCTGGTACGCAATCTCGTGGAACACGACACATATAATGCAAGTCAAACTATATATATATATATATATATATATATATATATATATATATATATATATATATATATATATATATATATATATATATATATGTTTTGTTTATTCGTACGCACTGCAGCCCTGACGGGCTATAGCAGGAGTGGGTGTGCACGCATAACACTGAACAATAGAGGCAATATGAATATAAACAAGCGAATTGAAATAAATGTTCCCACTATTGGATAGTTTCTAAGAATAAGTTTAAAGGAAGAGAACGGGTAGACCCAGGCAATGAACTCCAGTTTTCGATTATGCAAGGAAAAAAGCTGCATTTAAAGGTGTCTGTACGGGCAAAATTGATACGAACTAAACCATTCTTTGTAAACTTTTGAAGATAATGTACATACATTATAGTCTATTAAAAGCTACAGTACTCATGGACTGAAACGCGGCATCGTTTCGTTTTCTTAGTATGACTGCTATAAGCAATTGCCCCTTGAAAGCCGCGTCATGCCACTAAAAATCTGGCCGTTAGAGGTAATGTTGACTCTGATGTAAGTGTTCGAGTGCAAATTATGCCGATTGACACGAAATATACACGCTCGAAACGGATTTACGTGCATTACTTAGCCATCAATTTTCGTATTTCGATCCATCAGTACTGTGCATTAGCATCTAATGAAGAAACTGATCAGCTTATAAGTGCCTTTCTACCTTCTGAAACTGACACGCGATGACTGAGGGCGTAAAAGCTTTCCAGTGTTTGCTGTTCCATGGTTCGGTGCTTAATCTTCCTTACTGTGACATACTCTAGCTTTAAAGTGTGCCTTTTTCAGAGTTAGCGAGAAATGTATGCCATGCGATCGGTTACATCGGGCTTGATGGAAAATACAGGTCACTAAAATTCGCACAGTTAGGTCCGTTATAGCGTCTCGTGTTATTGCTCCAAGAGATTAGTCGTAAACGTACGAAACGTCATTATTACTAATTTGCCAACGCAATCGTTCACCGCTGGACGTTAACGTTGTGAAAAGTACCATGTTTTCGGGAGTTTATCGTAGATGTCTACCCCTATGGTCAAACTTCGGGCACAATTTGCTGCAGCAATAGCGAAGTGAACATGTTGGCTTTGCTGATAATAAACATACCGTGCACATGTGCGATGACCTAAAAGCAATGACGGCATATCGCTGCTGTGTATAGGTGGTTACGCCGGTATTACATTCAATACCAAACATCTCCCTTTCTTAAAAGAGGATTACATACTTTCAACAGCTACATACGAGATCCATATGTGGGTCAGCTATGTGCTTCGTTTTAAATGCTGTCAGCCAGGTACTAGCCCAATAAGATATAGCAGATTTTGTTTTCGTTTGACGAGTGGGGGCGCGGAAGCTTTAAATCAAGCTCCACATTTTGTCTACGTAGAGGTCTGATTCATCAAATCATGGACTTGAGCCACCAATAATCTATGTTAAAAGGTGTATCTGAATGAAAGCCCGGCAATGGAAGTAGTATTTTGATAGTGGTGAAATGCAACGACGCCCATGCGACATGCATTGGGTGCACGTTATAGAATCCCGGATGGTCAACATTAACCTGGAGTCCTTCACAATGGCGTGCCCAGTAATCAGACTGTTTAATCAAGCGCAGCACCGTGTCGGACTGAAGAAGAAGAAGCGCCTCCTTCCACGAGAAAGACCGTGCTCACGAGGACTTGCAGCTAGGATCGACCGAAACGGTTGACAATAACTATTGTTCGTGATGTTTAAGCCTCGCTCGTTGCCAGGGGACCGTATGCCATATTAAACAATTTGGTGCCGAAGATCCGGGAACTACTACCAGAGACCACGCAAGGCTACGAGTGAACTGACCGGCATGGAGAGGCTGAAATCGAAGCGGACGTCGAGACGATCTCTCAACACAAGAATTATCAACGAGGCAAGAGCTCTTCTCGGCGATACAACAGCCACCATAGATCAGCTCAACGCCATTTACGGACGTCTCAAGGCGAACAACGATGAGCTGAACCAAATCAACCAGGAGCTAGAGAGCAACATAGCGGATGAAGAGTTTGAGCAAGAGTACAACACCGTCGTTGAATACGAGGACAACGCTACGAGCGTCATGAGTGAGCTACTTAGCAAGCGCGACCGCATGGTTGCGACTATGTCTTCAACACCGGAGCTTCAGACTTCGTCAGTAGCCAGTACCGCTGGACATAGAGTTTCCTAAAATTAACTAGAGGGTACTCTGGCGCTGCGATCGTTCAGCCACCATGGAAATGATGGGTAGTACACGGATTTGCCTAGTCTTCGTACTTGCGGGCTTCGAACGCACTTGTGGTTTTGTTTATTGCAGTGTTTTGGTCTTCTTTTGGATAAAAGAATGAATGGTTGTTAACTTTGTGACCAGATTTTAATTGGTGAGCACAAAAAGGTTAAAGTGGTGAAGTGGAACTGCTGACTTTTGCTGAACTTCGTTTTGCGACAAAGCGGAGGCGGGCGACGCGGAGCCAAACGGAGCCGAAAGAACGAAATTTAACAAATCCGTGTACTACCCATCATTCCCATGCTGGCTGAAGCGTCATGCGTTGCAGCTCCCATAGACACTAGCGCCAGAGTTCCCTCTAGTAAGTGTTGCATGAAACTCTATGCCGCTGGAGTCTCTGGTACCAAGCTACCCAAGCTTACCATCGCCCCATTTGCTGGTGATCTGTGTCGGTGGAACGACCTCTGGGAAGAATTTGACCAGATGATTCACCGGAACGGAAGCCTCAGTGCGACGGACAAGTTCAACTACCTGAGGTTCTTCCTAAGAGGCGACGCAGCTTCAGCTATTGTGCGCCTGCCAACCACGGAACCTTGCTACAAGGACGTCATCGAAGTACTCACGAGACGCTTCGGTGACAAAATTAGACTCGAACAGGAGTACTTCTCCTTGCTTCGTACGTTGCCTTCAGTCCGTTCAAGCGACCCGACAGCTCTTCGCAAGCTGTACGACCAGGTCGTCATCAACATCCGAGGACTGGAGACCCTTGGGGTGAGCAAGACGTCTTTTTCTGCAATGCTGTGCGACATATTGCTGCGGGCTCTACCACACGATCTCGTTGTACAGTACCACCGGTCTTGCGCTAATCGCGAGGCGAGTGACAGCAGTAATGCAGCCTCTATCACGGAGCTAGAACGCCTATTAGATTTCTTGTCCATCGAATTGGAGAGCTTAGAGAAAGGCGCGCTTGCGAACCCTCGAGGAAGAGACAGCCATACGGAGAATGCGCAAAATAAATCGCGCCAGTTTCGTAGCTTGAAGCCCACGTCTTCAGTTCTCTATAACAATGCCATGAAAGTACCCGAGAACTGTGTATTTTGTAAATCGAGCCAACATTTCATGGAAGACTGCCCGTTGGATCTCCCGCTACCGCAAAAGAAGCACATTTTATCAGGAGACATGAGGTGCTTCCGATGCACGACTAAATGTCACAGGGCATGTGATTGTAGGCGCAAGATTACGTGCACTACCTGTCAAAGACGTCATGCGACGAGCGTGTGTGATCCGCAGAAATTAAGCCAGAAGACACGCGAAACCGGCAGGACAAATGCCAGAATACCGCCAAGCAAACCAAGCACAAACACGACTATGTGTGCATCTCTGGGGACGAATCGACATACCCTCGAGAATTCATCGACGAGCGTCCTCCTGCAGACATTCCGCGCTTGGGCCGTAACAGATGTTACATATCGGTATGTCAGGTGTCATAGACGGAGGCAGTCAGCGCACGTTCGTCACAGAGAGGCTATCAAAGAAGCTGAAGTTGCCATGTGTGGGATCCACCGTCATTGCGCTCAACACATTTGCAAGCAAGTCAAGTCGAGCAGCGCAGAAGCGGCGTGTTGTGCAGCTCCGTTTGCGTAACCAGTTTTCACACGCGGAAGTTGACTTACAAGCCATAGAAATTCCGCACATATGCCAAGATATCGAGGCAACTACCACCAGCTCACCGTTCGTCGCTGAAATCCAGAGGTCTGGAAAAGACATCGCTGATCAACTACTATACGGATCCGTTGTCGGGGAAGAAGGCATAAGCGTTCTCATCGGTTCCGAACAAATGTGGACGGTGATGATGGGAGAGGTCATTCGATGCGCAAGCAATGAGACACTTATTGCTATGAACTCCAAACTAGGGTGAATGTTTCAAGGCAACATCAGCAGCATAGCATCGGATGTGAAAGACTCGCGGATTATGGTCTGCGTATTGAAAACAAGTGTACAGGAGAGCGACGAATTCCTCCGTTCATTCTGGGAAATCGAGAGCGTAGAAATATCAGACGCCGTTGACAGTGAGAGAAAGGTCAGTCCACTATTGAAACAATTTGAAGAAACCGCGTGTCTTACGAACGGAGGATACGAAGTAACGTTGCCCTGGAAGGAAAACGTGGAGCTTTCTGACAACAAGCAAGTCGCCATGACAAGACTTTGGAAACTTCTCTCCCGACTCTCGAACAAGCAAGGACTTTTGGAGACTTATGAAACCACCATCGGGGAGTACCTGCGAGCGGGACATGCGGAAGTAGTTGACAGGCCACCCCTGGAATCGACAAAGGTCTATTATATGCCGCATAGAGAAATCATCCGACAGCACGCACTAACCACGAAGGTCAGAATCGTTTTCGACGCTTCTTCTCACGCAAAAGGGTGCCTTTCATTGAATGAATGCCTAGAAAAGGGTGAAAACCTGTACCAAGATCTCGTCAAGGTACTGTTACGCTTCAGAACGCACCGTATAGCTCTGCTAGCCGACATTGAGAAAGCATTCCTTCGAATCTCAATTGCAGAGAAAGACAGAGATGCCTTCAGGTTCCTCTGGTTTAAGGAAAAAGAAGTGCTGCATTACTCAGAAGGGGAGATTCAGGAGTGGAGAATGACGCGAGTGCCGTTTGGAGCAACTTGTAGTCCCTACCTGCTGACGTCAACTATACTCCACCATCTAAAGAGTGTGCGTTCAAGCAAGACCAGAACCGCGAAACTACTTAGTGAATCATTCTACGTGGATGATCTAGCGGCTGGAGCAGAATCAGATGAAGAAGCATTTCAAGTCTGCCGAGAAGCCAAGGAGATTATGCAGCAAGCAGGAATGACACTACGGAAATGGACGACTAACTCAGATAGCCTGATTGACGCATTGGAGCATGAAGAACAGTCAGCAGGCAAGGAACTGGGTATCCTCCACGAGACGAGTGTTAAAGTACTTGGAATTACGTGGAATCCATTCACGGATACTTTCACGTTTTCTTTGAGGGGCCTTCTAGAATTTATGAAAGAAAAGTGTGATACTAAGAGGTTCGTTCTTCAAGCTGCTTCAAGAACATTCGACCCAATGGGATTTGTTGCGCCATTGCCCATTGCTATAAGGATCTTCCAGAAGTTATGGACACGTGGAATAGCGTGGGATGAGTAGCTGCCTCGGGATCTTCAGGATGGGTGGCATGACTGGGTGCGTCAACTACCGCTCTTGCAGAATGTTTCCGTACCGAGTTATCTTGGAAGCGGATCTCAATTGCCCAAATCGCCCCGAGAGCTACAGGTGCATGTTTTTTGCGACGCAAGCCCTTCCGCATACGGTGCAGCGCTTTACGTTGTAACGAGCTGCTCAGTGAAGCCCGAGTTGCTGATCGCAAAGGCACGTGTAGCATCTATCAAGACGATGACACTGCCACGGCTAGAGCTTCTTGGAGGCTTGATTGGAGCAAGACTACTTCATTACGTGTCAAGCGCACTCACAGACTTCGAGATCCACTGCACAATGTGGTCAGATTCTACAATCACGCTGTCGTGGATAAAAGGCGACATAACGAAATGGAAGCAATTGGTGTCTAACAGAGTGAAAAAGATCAGGGAAAAAACAGATCCCTCTATGTGGAGATATTGTCCGGGACTGGTGAATTCGGCCGACCTGCTCATACGTGGAGTTTCGATGGATAAATTATTGTCCAGTAGCGCGTGGTGACATGGACCAGATTGGCTACGCGAATCAGAAGACCGATGGCCTCTACAACCGTCAGAGCCTATCAACACCGACGACAGGATCACCTCTGAAATGATTGCCGTTGACGTCGCGATATCCAGCGAGACGACGACGACATCGCACCTGAACGTTGAAAGCTACAGCAGAATTGAAAAGCCACTCAGGGTCACAGCCTGGATGTTCAGGTTCATTAAACGCTGCCGCCAGAGAAACGCAGCACACACTGGATTTCTCGTAGCGGAAGAGATCTATAAAGCAGAAAATTATTGGATCAGGCATGTACAGCAACAAGCCTTCAGGGAAGAGATGCCTTCGATTTCTTAAGGCACATCTGCAAAGGAAACCTCTCGCATCAAAGACCTCAACCCGTTCTTGGGTGCCAACAACATCCTTCGGGTCGGTGGGCGCCTGTTACACCTCGAAGGTAAGGTAAAACATCCAGTCATCCTCCCGCACGATCATCACTTTTCTACGTAACTGACAATGCGAGCACACTGCAAAACACTACACGGAGGTGTGAGAGACACTCTGTCACAGTTGCGAGAGCAGTATTGGATCTGCCGGGCACGAACATTGGTCAAGAAAGTCATACATGGCTGCTATACGTGCAGACGCTTCAGTATTAGCCCAGGCGACGCTTCAACTGCTCCTATAGCACATCATTGTTTATCATCGACGAACCCATTCGAAGTCACCGGAGTTGACTTCGCAAGATCAGTCTATGTTGTGACTACAGCCGGGGAGAGAAAATGTTACATAGCGCTCTTCACATGTGCCACATCACGTGCAGTCCACCTGGAACTGGTTTCCAGCATGACATCGGAAGCCTTCCTCATGTGTTTACGACGCTTTGTAGCACGAAGGGGTCTCCCTCGCGTAATTTATTCGGATAATGCAAGAACGTTTAAGAAGACGTCGAAAGACTTAGAGAAGCTGTTCCAGATGTTTTCCCAAGAGGATGTGTCGGCATACCTGGGTCAGAAGAGGATCACCTGGAAGTCCATTCTTCCCAGCGCTCCATGGTGGGGCGGTTGGTGGGAGCGTCTAGTCCGGACGATAAAGCTTCCACTGAGAAAGGTTCTCGGCAAAGCTCGACTTAACTTTGAGGAGCTGACCACTGTGCTCACGAAAGTAGAGGTGGTCGTGAACTCGATGCCTCTCACATACATTGAGTCGGACAGCGCGGAACCTCGCGCATTAACCCCAGCAGACCTCGTCATTGGGCGGAGACTAACGACGCTACAACAGGGCGGCAACGACTTGCCAATGGACCTGACGCGCACGGAAGCGGTACGACGGCATGCATACAGGAAACGCCTAACTGAGAACTTTTGGAGCCGGTGGACGAAAGAATATCCGCTGCAACTTCGATGAGCGCACTTTTCGCGTAAGAGAACCACCAACGAAGTTAAAACAGGAGACATCGTAATAGTCCAAGCTGAGAAATTACCTCGACAAATGTGGAAACTTGCAAGGGTTCTTGAAGTGTACAGAGGTGCTGATGGCCACGTACGTTCTTGCAAGATTCAACAACAGCAAGGGGTTGTTACCACCAGGCCGATACCAAAACTTTATTCGCTCGAGCTGAATGAGTGACTTGGCGGCCGGGAGTGGGTTTATTCAAGCGCAGCACCGTGTCGGACCGAAGAAGAAGAAGCGCCTCCTTCCACGAGAAAGACCGTGCTCACGAGCACTTGCAGCTAGAATCGACCGAAACGGTTGACAATAAATATCGTTTGTGATGTTTAAGCCTCGCTCCTTGCCAGGGAACCGTATGCCATTTTAAACAAGATCATGGTTCTGAGTACGTTTGGCTCATTGAAGATGTCCCCAGAATCAGAATATAATGTTCCTCCCACAAAGTTCAGCAAGCTCGCAATGGCCGTCAAGACACGCGCAAATGCACAGCAGGCGTGGATCTATTTTTGTGTACTACACACTTATCTACAATGAATTATGCGGGGTGGTACCTGAACGACGCTCCCTATCCTTTCATGCCGACCGCAGGCTAAGTACGTGATTAAGGTGGTTGCATCTCTAAGCGGAGGCTTTTGTAATTAAACCCCGCTTTAAGGGGAGCCTGTCCTTCGGTGATAACGGGACACGAATGCCTCCATTCACGCGGACACGGGTGACAAAATAGAGCCACACCCTTTGTACGTGACGTGACGAAGTCAAAGCTCCCCCGTACACTTCCTTTCAGTGTAATGGCGTGCAGCTGCCGTGCATGCGATCGTCGCGTGCATCGCGTGTGTGCCCGTAATCCTCATCGACCGTTAGTCTGACACATCATCAGCCGCGGCGGCTATGGAGCGCGACATTGTCTCACGACGTGAAGCTATGGCGTTGTCGGGCCGTTGTATTGTTGGCCCTTTCTTCCTTCACTGCCTGCCTCGCTGGTACCCTCCGCACATTTCGGCCTCACAGAACAAGTGCGGATAATTGATTTAGCTTAGCGCCTAAAGTAAAAATAGTCGAGATGTGAAACTAGGCTTTGGGGTTGCACCAGGTGCATAGATGAAGAGTGCGAGAATGACTAAAAACAACAACAAAGCACGAGGAAAGTAATCATAGTTTATTATCTAAGCAAACGTAGATACCTCTATTGCCTTACATTATAGTATACGCCGCGTCTGTCCAATTGCTTAACTTCCTTGTGATGTATCCGTAAGACTAGCTTACCATTTTATTTATCTCAAGAAAAACGACATCGCTAAACAATGATATTAGGCTTAGCGGTGCCCTTTGGGTGGGATAAGAGCAGCGTAAATGCTATTTGTACGTCTTATGACTTATAAAGCTGGTCTAGTTTAATCAATGGATACCTGAGATCATTTAAACCATCGCGCAGCTTCTTGTGCTGCGGATACGTGTGAAGATCGACACCGGTCTTCGTTGCGTACGTCCAGCACTGCGGCCTGCCGCGTCAGAAGCCTTCAAAGGCAGCTAACAACACATCGCAGTGCTTTCAAGTGTCGTAAAGCACACACCCAAAGCTGGAAAACCTCCCCACTTAATACCAACCGCAGCACGGGTAGGACTTTAAACATACGTTTTCAGCTCACTTCGGCGCTTCCTAAGCAGCCGACGCGGCCGACGTGTGCACGTGATCCTTCGTACCACGTCACGCCGATGGTGGCGCCAGCATTTCAAGTGGTCGACCTCTTCACCAATAGTATGTATCAAAACAGAACTTCCAGTTTGCATTCTTTACGAGATTTTTACCATTTCTGTGCTTAGCAACAACAATACGAGCACAAAATAGGGACGTTCAGTACGAGGGGTACTTTAACAGCCATATGGACGACTGCTTGATCTTCACAGTCAGTGACACGGTCAAAAGAATACGTTTTTAAGGGCTTTTTCTGGGATTTCGATTTTAAGTGGGGCAGATCACTGGAACATCGATATCGATACACTATACATAGAGCTTATATTTATGTTTGCAAACGCTCACTCATGGCCACGCCTAATAATATTAGAGGGCACACGGTGTTTTGCCTCACTGAGTGGATTCATTGGTACGTCTTTAGAGCTTTATGAAATGTGCCATTGCAGAAAACCTCATCAGCAAGTCCGCTGCGGTTAAAACGATCTCAAGCGTATTAATAAAACATAAAGCTAAATCTGGATACTCTCCATCGCGTATTTGCCTAAACCCTTTTTTTCCTTTCCGTTGGGTCCCCACTTTTCAAGATTTCGTGCGGCACGCTTCTCAAATTTATGTTTGTAAGCGGGACGAACAAACTTGCGCTAATTCGTGCGTCTTTACACTATAATGAAGACGTAATTATGGCAATAATGTTTACAGCACCAGCTCACTTTGCGAGTGTCGAATTGTGGGTCTCCAAGCATCGATTCCATCATATAATCAAGTAAAGCACAGCATTTCAATAACAATGCACAATAAACAATATGCAACCATTCATTTTTTTTCTCGCTCAGCCCCTTGGAAGGAAATGGGCTATTTTTTTTTCTCTTTGTAGCTACCTGCATTACTCAGAGAGATTTGAAGCGATATTCTGCTGGAACTAGCTCCTTTATAATCCTTTGTTCTTGGTTAAATTGTTGCAAACAATGGAGCCTATGAATCCGGTGAATGAATAATCGTTTCTTCAAGTTAAACAAAAGAAGTTATTCTGCAACGAATATTGAGAATAATACACGGGGCTTTATTTAGCTATCGGCAAATTAATAACCTATTTTCCCGGCGCATAACGAAAGAATGGGAATTGTTCGAGGGGCTCGTTTCTTTCAGACACAACCAGATCAAGTCAACAGACGAATAAATCAAGGAAACCATAGGGGGACCTTGTTTCTTGCTTTTAACTGTTATGTAGTAATTACAGCACAAACTGGAACGAATTAAAATGTTCGAAAAAATACCCCTCCCGTCGGTGAGGCCCGAGCCCGCAAGCTTCGAATTGCGCTTCCAGTGCTCTATCAATTGAGCTGCGACAGATGGCTCTCCCTCGTCCGCTTTGTGGGTACTTCTGTGCGTTTAATTAGTTACACGCTGTAGGGTTCCCACCCTCTTCCGTACAATTTTCATTTTCGTGTGCCCTGAGACAGACAGAAAGAGAGACAGAAGGAAGCAAAAGTAAGTTAAATAGGCGCACGTGTGGTTCTCTACCCTGCATGGCGAGACAGTATAGCGTAGCCAGAAATCTTTTTCGGGGGGGGGGGGGGGAGGTGCAGGTGGGTTCAAGCACACATTGTGTATGTTCGTGCGTGCGATTGTACGTGTGCGAGCATATATACACATGAATTCTTTGACTATTTCGATACTCTCTTACAAAAGCTAAACTCAATGTGCGTGCCTTTTTTAATTATCGGTGACACTAGATATCTTAGATTCAAGGTTTAAAGACATGGCTGCACAAATTACCCAGCAAGTTACACAGGCTATTATGACCCAAATACAACAACAATTTAACACAATAGCTACTAGATTTACCGATATTGAGACTTGTATGAAGACGTGGGGACCTCAAACCAGTGGAGGCGGCCTCATCAAAACAACCAGTAAGCCATATATGAGACCCTCGACATCTACAGTGGAGGGGACCGGCCAACCGTAACTGCCACCATGGATCGACACGACCATTATACTATCTGGCAATGGAACTGTCGAGGCTACAGTAGAAAGAGATCCAACTTACATCAATACCTAATTAATAAGGAACATCCTGATGTCATATTGTTACAAGAGACACATTGTAAGGCCAAATTATCTGGGTACAGATCATTCTGTAGTGCCGACGGGGAGACAAGAGTTGTCGCTACTCTAGTGAAACGTCACCACACGGTCGTACAGCATGATACAGGTATTGCGGATGTAGACAATTTATTAATCGAGTTAATACCTCCTAGGAAAAATAATCAAAGTTTATTTATTCTTAATGTTTACAGCAACCCAAGAAATAGACATCCCAATTTCCGATCACTTCTCTGCAAGACCCTCTCTATCGCGGATGGCAGAGCCTTAGTTATTGGGGGGGATTTTAACGCTCAACACATGGCATGGGGATACAAATATCAAAACCCCAAAGGCAGACAGCTATGGCTAGATGCACAACAACAGGGCCTTACTCTCATCACAGACCCTTTGACTCCTACGAGGCGAGGGTCTAGTGTTAGTGTGGATACTACGCCAGATCTCACCTTTACCAAGAACATTAAGGATGCAAAATGGCTCAACACGCTACAAGATCTAGGCAGCGATGACAGTATCCTCGAAATCACTGTAAAAGCAGGGCCACGCATGTCTAAGGTCAAGCAGCTCAAAATTGCAGACTGGGACAAACTCAGACAAATTCGCAAGGAAAAGGATAATACTATCTCAGATATAGGGGACTGGAGCACGCAGCTTAAACAGGATGTTAACTTAGCAACACAAGTCATCCCCCAGGAAGCGCAAATGGAACAGGTAGACAGTAAACTTTTACATATGTGGGAAGCAAAACAAGGTCTCCTGAGAAGATGGAAAACCCAGAGACACAACAGGACGCTCCGACGAAGGCTAGCTCGGCTTAACAGAGACATAGAAACATACGCACAACAGCTCTGCAAACAACAATGGGAGGAAACATGCACCTCTATGGATAAACAGTTAGGGCTATCCAGAACTTGGAACCTTCTCAGGTACCTTTTGAGTCCCGAGGACACTAAAGCCACGTATAGACAAAACATAAACAAAATATTACACGCATATGAAAACACCGAAGAAGATTTTATTGATGAGGTAGCCGCACGGTATTTATCTCGGGATAAGCCAGCAATACACCCACATTACACAGGCACCAAAAACGCACAACTAGACGCAGAGATCAGTGAAGCGGAGCTGAGAGCAGCTTTACAAAAGGTTAATACCAATTCGGCTCCAGGTCTTGACGGTATAACAAACAAGATGATCCGAAATCTCGATGATGCTTCTCTAGAACAACTTACTAAGTACATTAACGACTGCTGGGAATTAGGCACAATACCACAACAATGGAAAACGGCTCAGATTATTCTAATACCTAAACCAGGCAAGCGGCTACAGTTGGAGAACTTGAGGCCCATCTCGCTCACTTCCTGCCTGGGAAAACTTATGGAACACGTTGTCCTAACAAGACTAACAAACTATCTCGAGGAAAACGACGTTCTTCCGCCAACCATGTTGGGCTTCCGGAGAAAGTTGTCGACACAGGATGCAATGCTCCAACTTAAACATGAAATCATAGATAACACAAGTCGAAACACCAAAGCTGTTCTAGGATTAGACCTCAAGAAAGCTTTTGACAGTGTTACGCACGAAACAATATTAAACAGAATAACAGAGCTAGGCCTAGGCCAGCAAGTATACACCTATATTCGAGACTTCCTAACTAACCGAAAAGCACGTATTAAGATAGGAGACATTGTATCCGAGGAACTACAGCTTGGAAGCGCAGGTACGCCCCAAGGGTCAGTAATCTCTCCTATGCTGTTTAATCTTGCTCTGATTGGCTTACCAGCAAAGCTACAGGAAATCGACGGCCTCCATCATACCATCTATGCTGACGATATTACCTTATGGGTGAGCGATGGCAGTGGTGGACAAGTTGAAAATACATTACAATGTGCGATAGAAACAGTCGAACAATACTTATCAGGAACCGGGCTGGCGTGTTCGGCAGAGAAATCTGAGCTCCTCATTTATAAACCATCACGACGCGGCCGAAAACCACGCTATTACGAGGAAAAGAACAACCTGGAAATTCACCTCACTACGGCGGATGGTAAACCTATACCCAAGGTGGACAGGATCAGAGTGTTGGGACTCATTATTGAAAGTAACGGCCATAATGGAGAGACCATACGCAAATTAGACGATGTAACGTCTCAAATCATGCGGCTACTTAAACGCACCGCCAACAAATATAGCGGAATGAAAGAAGGCAATCTGCTTAGACTAGTTCAAGCGTTTGTAATAAGCAGAATAGTTTACGTAGCATCATACTTACGATGGCACTCATCAGAAAGATAGAAATTAGATTGTTTAATCAGGAAAATATACAAGCAAGCAATTGGACTCTCCATCACCACTAGCAACGATAGTCTACTGCAGCTAGGTCTTCACAATACCCTGGATGAGCTAATCGAGGCACAACGCATCGCTCAATACGAACGCCTATCCAAAACTAAAACAGGCAGGCAAATATTGGATCGGCTAGGTATTACTTATCACATCCAACATGGCGTCAAAGCAGATATGCCCAGACATATTAGAGGCGTGATAACCGTGCTTCCTATACCCAAGAATATGCATCCCGCCCACCATCAGGGCAGACGGGAAAGCAGAGCACGCGATATACAAAAGAAATTTGGTCACAGCATAGACACCGTATTCGTAAATGCAGCTAGATACAGATACAAGCGCGCCTACACAGCCGTGGTGATAAATTATGAGGGAAAATGTTTGACGAGTGCTACCGTCAGTACGCCACACGTGGAAACCGCAGAGGAAATAGCTATCGCATTAGCCATAGCACAAACACAAGCGGACGTGATCGTCAGTGATTCGCAGACGGCGATACGAAACTTTGCAAACGGCCGAATCTCCCCAGAGGCACTTCAAATTCTAAAACTCGGTAATAATCAAGAAAAAAGTGTCCATCTGATATGGACACCCGCTCACACACTATCAGAAGGTAGCAATGAGGCGGCGCACCGCATGGCTCGAGGGCTTACAGACCGAGCATCGATTAGTGCCGTCTCAGGGAATACCGATGAGTGGGAGTGGGAAGATAGAATGACCACATTTCACGAAATTACACTACATCATAGATTGCAGAGGCGTACGTTCCCACCGCCTCATCCGAAATTAAGCAAGAAACAGTCTGTCGAATGGCGGCAGTTACAAACCCGATCCTACCCGAGTCCAGCTATCATGCATGTAATACACCCAGACTTATACACGACAGACAAGTGTAGACATTGTGACTCTAGAGCCACCTTAGAGCACATACTATGGGGATGTCCAGACATAATAAACAATAGCTGTGATGCAGCCTTAAACAGCGACAGCCTCCGCGCGCGCTGGGAGTCTGCGTTGCTCAGCTCGGACCTGGAGCAACAACTCTGGGCCGTCCAGCGAGCCGAGGAAGCCGCCAAGGGCCAGCAACCCTTGGCCGAAGCCTAGGCGGTATCCAGGCCCATCCCACCAATTCGCAGGGCAATCAATAAAGTTAATTCATCATCATCATCAACATTAACATGTTAGGTGATTCTCCCAGCTCTAAACAACTCCAGTCAATTTTAAATTCGTACGCATGCGCGAACACGATAACAAAGCCTAGCCGCATATCGGAAAAGTCTTCGACGCTACTTGATGTCAGTATCACAAATCTTTCAAACAGGAAATGTATTTCGGGGTTGCTGTCATACGATGTAAGTGATCACCTGCCTATTTTTTCTCTCTTATCAGTATCCTCAAAACAAAATAAAAAGCAGGTCACGGAACAGTACCGCAGAATAAACAATATTGCATTAGACCGTTTCCGAGCCGAAGTTGCCTCGACGAATTGGGACATAGTATACGCAGAAAGGGATACAAATCTGGCTTTTAATGTTTTCTTAAAAAGCTAAAAAACATATATGACCGCGCCTTTCCTATAACGAAAATGCCCTCCAAAAAGAAGATACGCAAGCCATGGATTAACAACGCATTATATGACAGAATACAAGAAAAAAACGAGATGTACCACGCTTTTGTTAAATCTCGCCATTTATCACTTCTTGAAGAGTATAAAAAATTCGGCAGATCCCACGTACCGTGGGAATTGATGTTATGCGAAGCATGCAGGGGATGAGTGACTGTGGCGTAATTTTTCACATTGAGCGAAACGTGACGGAATGACGCTAGAGAAATGTAAATGTGGTAGTGGTCTACGCACACTCATGTGTTGAAGAGTGGCATATGTATCAGATAACCAGTTGTTTACAGTTGCGTAACGATGCCAAAAGCGACATGGGTGTTACCAACACCAGACAAGGTAAGCTGATATGTAGTGCTTATATTATTCAATACTAGATAGGGTGAATCCGGACAAGGCAAAGAAGGAACACAGATGCGCAGGACAGTCGTTAATCGCAACTAAGCTTCATTCAGGAAAGTTTCCCTAGATATATACACAGCCGAGTGGCACGCGCAGGCGCACTGCACACACGTTACAGTCACAGTTGCAGTTGTTACAGTTGTTATGCCTATACTTGTCCATTATGACGGAGAACGTACGCACGCACGGAGAACGAACACACGCACGCATGCACGCACGCACGAACCCGTGTGTATGTGCGGAAGGGGTTCTTGACAGTTCTTGAACAAGGTCATCATCACCGTGATCAGTGAGCCCCAGCAGCTGAACCGGACTTGGTATTCGGATCCGTTCATGATCGCGGCTACGATGGGTCGAAGTGCAGTGAACTGCGGGGTATAGCACAGCTGGTGGAAATCCTAGATGCCTCACACGATGAAATGATCTATGATGCCTCCTGTCCTGCGCGTGGCAGCGAGGTCTTTTGATGCCCTGTCCACATCCAAGCCGTCTTTCACGCAGTATAAGGACCAGGCGTTGTTGGGTCTTGATAAAGCAATTTTGAAGTCACCGGTAATGTTGGGAGGCCTGGTTCTCTCGGCAGATTTAATGTGGGAGGCATTGAACCCGGTTTTTGCCTAATGCACGTGGTCAACGTTGCGGGCCACGTGGACGAGTGGATGGTAGTTGAGCGTCTTCCAGGACTGTTCTGTCTACAGCTCCCTCACTTTCCTTGCGTTCGCCGCGGTGGTTTAGCGGTTACGGTGCTCGGCTGATGACCCAAAGATCGCGGGTTCGATCCCGGCTGCGGCTGTCGAATTTCGATGGAGGCAAAATGCTAGATGCTCGTGTACTGTGCAATCTCGGTACACGTTAAAGAATACCAGATGGTCAATATTTCCGGAGCCCTTCGCTACGGCGTCTCTCATAATCATGCCGTGGTTTTGGGACATAAAGCCCGAGCAATTATAATTATCACTTTTCTTGCGTGTCAATGTGTGTTTGTTCGCGGTTACTGTGTTGGTTGAACTCTATCACCTGTGGCGCATACCCGCAAAACATGAACTCTGGTATGCGGGTATGTGCCACACGTGACTGAGAGAAAGGGTTTCATGACGTACGCGAAAGGTATTTCGCGTTATTCATGTCATGACCAGTGAATTGCGTTCGCCATACACTGATCCCCTGCTATGCCAATTTTGGTATACTACAAGTTATGGAGACGACTTGGAGAGCGCCCAGACGTAGGCGGCTAGATAGATAGATAGATAGATAGATAGATAGATAGATAGATAGATAGATACGTAGATAGAAACGGCCAAAGTGCCTGAGGTTCGCTAAGAAATGCTTCGCATTTAAAAAGTACCGAAACAAGCTAAACGCTGACATCAAGCGAGCCAGGATATCTTATTACCAATATACATTTGAAAGAATTTATGATAATCCCAGAAAAATCTGGAATGAAGTAAATAATTTAACCGAGCGTAATAAAAAAGGTGGTGTTGATATCCCTGCTTTTGCAGACAATAAGACAGATGTCGAAGCACTATCAGCCATGAATGAATATTTTGTTAACGCTGGCAAATACATAGATACATCTTGTGGTGTAACACATCCGCCTGTAGCAGATAGAAAGCATCTACCACACTCACTCTTTCTTACCCCTGTCACTCCTTGTGAAGTTGAAAGATTAATTAGTAAAATACGAGACAATGTTGCTGCAGGTGTTGACGAAATAAGAGCCAGCCCTATAAAGTCTGTAGCATCACTAATTTCTCACCCTCTTTCATATATCATGAACACAATGTTAGAAACCGGCATTTTTCCTTCAGATCTAAAGGTAGCCCGCGTTTGCCCTATCCACAAAGGAGGGGCTAAGAATGTACTATCGAACTACCGTCCGATATCTGTTTTACCAGTACTGTCTAAAATTTTTGAAGGAGTCATACACACCAGACTTGAGCGTTTTTTCTCAAAGCACCAGATAATCAATCAATCACAGTATGGGTTCCAAAAATGTAGGTCTACGGAATTGGCGTTATTACATACCAAAGATGAGATACTAAAGAACATGGAAGACAGATCGTACACCATAGGTCTTTTCAGTGATTTGAAGACGGCTTTTGATCCAGTAAAGCATGACATTCTAATATCCAAGTTGCATGATTATGGTGTAAGGGGCGTGGCAGCTAAACTAATTGAAAGTTATCTCTCCGAAAGAAAACAGTACGTAAAGATAGGTAACATTGTTTGTCCATTGAAAACTGTAAAAAATGGTGTTCCGCAGGGTTCAATCCTAGGACCATTACTATTTATAACCTATATTAATGATCTGTGTGACATTCCACGTTCCCCAAAATTAATTATCTACGCAGATGATACTAACATATTTTTTACAGGTAGATCACTCATGCAACTTGAAGCTGAGGCAAATAACTATTTAGTCCAATTGGGAACTTGGCTTCATCAAAATAAGCTCATGCTTAATATATCTAAGAGTAAGTACATCATATTCCAGCCCATCAATAAGCCTTACAAGGACGGCATCAACATCTTGTTCAAAAACCAGAGGCTGGAGCAGGTTAAATCACAAAAGTTTCTCGGAGTGTGGTTCCAAGAAAATTTGTCCTGGAATACCCATGTCGATAGTCTCGCAGCCGAACTAAGCAAGACTGTTGGGTGCATATTCAAACTAAACCCATTTATACCGCTTTGGCTTAGAAAAAAGATATACTACGCTCTTTTTTACTCGCGTTTGAATTATAGCATCCTGGTATGGGGCACCTACAAGTGAAAATAACTTAAATAAATTAGAAGTCTTACAGAAAAAAGTGCTCCGTCTATTTGAAGATTATTATGGCAACCCAAGGGAGATGTGTAGCAGTCCACTATTTATAAAACACGGCATACTCAAAGCAAGGCAGATCTACGAATACAAATTATTACTTTACATATATAAAAACAAGCTTCACAATATGACAGTACACGAGATCACAAACAAATACTCACTGCGTAGGCAACGAATTCACGTTCCTGCTACCAGGACTGGGTATGGTAGAGCCCTAATTACATATCGAGCACCACTGTTGCTAAATCGCTTTGGTGAGCAATTAAACTTCAACATGTCATTAACTCAGTTCAAACGTCACATCAAGGATCTACTTGTCAATGAATTTCTGTAAATATTATGTCTCCTATGAATGACAGGCCAGGTTCCTCCAACCTGTTTCTCACTTTTATGTACCATATGCATGTGTATGTAGATCTATATATATATGTATATATATATAGTGTGTGTATGTATGTAGACGGTGTGCGTATGCATAAATGCGTGTATGTATATAGCATTGCCTTTATGTGCCTTTTGTATTTTCTTTTTTATATATAATGAAAACAGCCACGATGTCTGAATTTCGTATGCCTATGTAGCTTATGTTGCAAATTTTCATGCAAATGTGTTCTAGTTATTTTTTGCTGTTCCATACATGTTGACAATTGCTTTATCATGTCGCACTGTTTGCTGGACGTTTAAATGTTGTACACTTCACGTAGCGAAGCCACGTCAGGCTGAATGGCCTTTAGCTTCGCTTTGTTTTTCTGTATGTTTTCCAGAAATAAAATTTGTTCATTCATTAAAAAAAAATTGAAAAATTTTGGACGGGGGGGAGGGAGTGGACACCCTACCTCTCCTGGCTACGCTAGTGCTGTGAGACGTGTGTAAATGAATTCGAAATAGAGAGTGCAATTGTAGTCTGCATAATTGATAGTGCGCACGAAGTATACAAACCAATTTCAACGTTTGGGCAAGTTGGCGGGTAACTATTGCCACGCCCACTTCTTGTCTTGTTTTGATGTATTCGGGTTTGACCGGCAGGGACGGTTATCAACGCTCGACGCTGTCGGCGAAGTAGTGTTCTAGAAGCGTCGCGATTGTAGTAGATCGGTTTGTTAAGATTGCGCCCCGCACGCGAATGTTCCAGCTTTGTCTAGAGATTACGCCGCCACCAGCGATATCGCTGGAAAGTTCGATAGCGCCTGTATAAAAGCCGACGCGCTTGACTGCTTGTCAGTTGATCGACGAACGACGCCCTGTTCGCCGCTATCATTGTATAGCGTATATTGCTGTAGTTCCAGTTCTCATTTTCCGGCCACAAGTTCGGCCAAATAAACAGTTTCATCCTGCAAACGCCGACTGCTGTCTTTGTCGACGTCACGACTACGTGACATCTGGTGGAGGTGCTGCTTCATGATCCGGACGCCACCGCGGAGCGCTGACCCAAGCCCAAGCCGCGAAGAAGACGACTCTAAGGACAACCCGGATCCTCGAACCAGCCGCCGGCAGAAGGGACTACAACCAGAGTACGGACTCCTTCCCGAAAACGCCAGGCAGCCGAAGACCGTCACATCGACCGTCGAGACGATGACAGACTCCCTGCCACCTACAACGGTCGTGATGCAGCCACCCAGGGAGCCGCCGACGTTCCGTGGTTCGCCATGTGAAGACCCCGAGACCTGGCTCGAGACCTTCGAAAGGGTCTCAACATTTAATAACTGGAACTGCGAGGACAAGCTGCGCCACGTGTACTTCTACCTAGAAGACGCCGCGAGGACGTGGTTCGAGAACCGAGAATCTGCCCTACAAACATGGGATCTCTTTCGGACGACGTTCCTAAGCACGTTCACGAGCGTGGTCCGCAAGGAACGGGCCGCGGCTATGCTGGAGACCCGTGTGCAGCTGCCCAACGAAAATATTGCCATCTACACGGAAGAGATGAATCGCCTGTTTCGACACGCCGACCCAAGTATGCCCGAAGAGAAGAAAGTGAGGTTCCTCATGCGGGGTGTCAAACAGGAACTCTTCGTTGGATTGATAAGGAACCCGCCGAAGACGGTCACTGAATTTGCATCGGAGGCTTCCACGATCGAGAAAACGCTTGAGATGCGAACGCGGCAATACAACCGCAGCTTCTCGGCTACAAGCTACGCCGACGTTCAAGCCCTAGGACCCGCCGACTTGCGTGAGATGATTCGAGCAATCGTGCAAGAAGAGTTGCGAAAAATTCTACCTTCGTCGCAACCTCAAGTAGAGTCCATCGCCGACGTCGTGCGCCAGGAGATCCAGCATTCACTCGGCGCGCCTCAGCTAGCAGAGCCGCAGCCGCAAGCTATGAGCTATGCTGCTGCAGCCCGCCGTCATGCTCCTCCTCCACGCCCGCGCCAAGACGCCACACCGCCGCAGTACCGTCGCCAGACGCCGCCGCCGCCACCGACGCCCTACCGACCACCTGTCGGCCAGCGCAACACCCCGAGGAAGACCGATGTCTGGCGTGCCCCCGACAACCGCCCGCTCTGCTACCACTGCGGAGAGGCCGGCCACACGTACCGCCGCTGCCAGTACCGACAGATGGGACTACGCGGATTCGCCATCAACGCGCCGCGCCCGCAGCCAGGCGAACGGCCGCGCGACATTGACGACTACCTCACCGGAACACAGTGGCAAGAACGACGACCTTCCCGCTCGCCGTCGCCCGGCCGCTACATGTCACCGCACCGCCGACCGTACACTGGCCCAAACCGGGGCCGGTCGCCTAGCCCATATCCGGAAAACTAAGGGCAGCAACCGATGGAGGTGCGGTTGCTGTACGACGAACTACCGAAGATCCTCCGCCGCCGACGACGACGCCGCGACGAAACCTTCAGAACACGACGCGAACCAGAGAGACCCCTGACGACGAAATCTCGCGGACTGAAGAAGACCCGACGACGCAAAATGGAAGCAGCGGAACACACCGACGCAGCCGTGACCCCACGCCACGACATAACTGCAACGCGAGACGACGAACTAGCGACCTCGACGTTCTTATCGACAGCCACAGCGTCACAGCTCTCGTCGACAACGGAGCCGACTATTCTGTCTACAGTGGACCGTTCGCCACCAAGCTGAAGAAAGTAAAGACCGCTTGGAGTGGACCCGAAATCCGGACAGCTGGAGGCCACCTGATAACGCCGATTGGTGTCTGCACGGCGAGAGTCACCATTAATAACCGGACTTATCCTGCGAGCTTTGTAATCCTACAAAATTGCTCTAGGGATGTGATACTTGGAATGGACTTCCTAAGTGACCACGGCGCCGTCATCGACCTGAGGTCTGAGTCGATAACGCTAACCTCAGACAAAGCGCTCCCGCCCCACGCGACGCCAGGGAACCATGCATTGAACGTGATAGAAGAGCAGGTGACCGTTCCACCGCGCTCCAGCGTCATTATTTCCGTCGGCACCGAAAAACCTGCGAACCTTGAAGGCGTCATCGAGGGCGATCAGCAACTACTCTTGAACCGTCAAATTTGCGTCGCAAGAGGTATAGCCAAACTGCGTGACGGTAAAGCAAAGGTAGTGCTGACAAATTTCAGCCACGAATATAGGCACCTCAACATTGGTACGACGGTCGCCTACATCGACGAATGTGTGGCCGCCAGCAATGCTTTCGCCCTCTTCGATGCTGCCGAACCTGCTTCAACGAATCGAGGTCCCGAACCAGATTTCGACGTCAACCGGAGCCTTCCGAAGGTCAAGCAAGACCAGCTGAAAACCCTGCTCCTGCAATACAAGGACTGTTTCTCGTCGTCATCGCGGGTCCGACAAACGCCCCTTGCTAAGCACCGCATTATAACAGAACAAAATTCTCGACCACTCCGACAGAGCCCCTACAGAGTTTCGACGCGAGAACGTGAGGCCATAAAGAAACAAGTCGACGAAATGCTACGCGACGACATCATCCATCTTTCAAAGAGTCCGTGGGCGTCACCCGTGGTGTTAGTGAAGAAGAAGGACGGGACACTGCGCTTCTGCGTTGATTATCGACGCCTGAACAAAATCACGAAGAAGGACGTGTACCCCCTCCCACGGATAGACGACACCCTGGATCGACTACACAACGCGACGTACTTTTCGTCGATGGACCTCAAGACCGGCTATTGGCAGATCGAAGTAGACGAAAGAGACCGAGAAAAGACCGCTTTTATAACACCCGACGGCCTCTTTGAGTTCAAGGTCATGCCTTTCGGTCTTTGCTCGGCACCTGCGACGTTCCAGCGCGTCATGGACACCGTGCTGGCTGGCTTGAAGTGGCAGACTTGCCTTGTTTACTTGGACGACGTCGTTGTGTATTCCTCGAACTTCGACGAACACCTCCAGCGACTTCAATACGTACTTCAAGCAATAAAGAACTCCGGGCTCACCCTGAAGCCAGAAAAGTGCCGCTTCGCGTACGAGGAGCTCTTGTTTTTGGGTCACGTGATCAGCAAGACTGGAGTGCTCCCAGACCCGCAGAAAACAGCTGCCATCGCCGCTTTCCCGCTACCCACCGACAAGAAGGCCGTGCGCCGATTTCTCGGCTTGTGCGCCTATTACAGACGTTTTGTCAAAGACTTTTCACAGATCGCCGAACCACTAACGCAGCTTACGAAGACAGACGTCGAATTCAGGTGGCAAACAGCGCAAGTCGAAGCATTTCATGAACTGAAACGACGCCTGCAGACGCCTCCGATACTTGCGCATTTCGACGAATATGCCGATACAGAGATTCACACCGATGCAAGCAGCATAGGACTCGGCGCCGTCCTTGTGCAGTGGACGGGCGGACTGGAAAGGGTTATCAGTTATGCTAGCCGGTCGCTGTCTAAAGCAGAGGTCAACTATTCCACAACAGAAAAGGAGTGCCTCGCCATCATCTGGGCTACGTCAAAGTTTCGCCCCTACCTCTACGGCAGGCCCTTCAAAGTTGTGAGCGACCATCACGCCTTGTGTTGGCTACCTAACTTGAAGGACCCTTCAGGTCGCCTCGCACGGTGGAGCTTAAGACTTCAAGAATTTGACATTACTGTCGTGTACAAGTCCGGAAGGAAACACTCCGACGCCGACTGCTTGTCTCATGCCCCCGTCGACCCGCCACTGCCCGACGACCAGGATGATGACAGCTTCTTGGGAGCCATAGGTGCCGAAGACTTCGCCGAACGACAGCGAGCCGACCCGGAACTGAAGGGTCTAGTGGATTACCTGGAGGGCAGGACCATCGCTGTCCCAAAAGTATTCAGGCGAGGACTGACATCATTTTTCTTGAAAAACAACGTCCTCGTAAAGAAGAACTTTTCTCCGGCCCGAGCCAGCTACCTTATCGTTGTACCTTCGGGACTGCGACCAGAAATTCTGCATGCCCTGCACGACGACCCAACGGCTGGACACCTCGGACTTTCCCGAACGCTCGCACGAGTACAGGAAAAGTACTACTGGCCGCGCCTAGCAGCCGACGTCACTCGCTACGTAAGGACGTGCCGAGACTGTCAGCGACGGAAGACACCGCCCACAAGACCAGCAGGCTTCCTTCAGCCGATCGAGCCTCCTCGGCGACCATTCCAGCAGATCGGGATGGACCTCCTGGGGCCGTTCCCAACGTCGACTTGCGGAAATAAATGGATCGTCGTGGCTACCGACTACCTCACCCGCTACGCCGAAACAAAAGCCCTGCCCAAAGGCAGTGCCGCTGAGGTAGCCAAGTTCTTCGTTGAGAGCGTCGTCCTTCGACACGGCGCCCCGGAGGTTCTCATCACCGACAGAGGTACGGCGTTTACGGCTGACCTAACTCAGGCGATCCTGGAATACAGCCACACAAGCCACCGCCGCACCACCGCGTACCACCCACAGACCAACGGCCTCACTGAGCGTCTAAATAAGACCATCGCCGACATGCTGGCCATGTACGTCGACGCCGAACACAAGACGTGGGACGCCATCCTTCCGTACGTGACCTTCGCGTACAACACGGCCGTACAGGAAACGACGCAGATGACGCCGTACAAGTTGGTCTACGGACGGAACCCGGCAACGACGCTCGACGCCATGCTACCAAACGTGACCGACGAGGAAAACATCGACGTGACCACCTACCTACAGCGCGCCGAAGAAGCACGACAGCTCGCCCGCCTACGGATCAAGAACCAGCAGACGACTGACAGCCGCCGCTACAACCTTCGCCGACGCCACATGGAATACCAACCCGGTGACCGTGTATGGGTATGGACGCCAATACGCCGACGAGGACTTAGTGAGAAGCTTCTTCGACGATACTTCGGACCGTACAGGGTACTTCGACGCCTCGGCGCACTCGACTATGAGGTTGTCCCTGACGGCATTACGAACTCTCAGCGGCGCCGTGCGCGACCTGAAGTCGTCCATGTCGTGCGCCTTAAGCCGTTTTTTGCGCGTTAGCGAGCCTGGGGACTCTATTTTTTTCCTTTGTTATTGTGATTTATTTCTGTATGCACTTGTTTTTTTTTCTCTTCTGTGTTCTTTCACAAGCATCGGGACGATGCTTTTTAAGAGGGGCGCAATGCCACGCCCACTTCTTGTCTTGTTTTGATGTATTCGGGTTTGACCGGCAGGGACGGTTATCAACGCTCGACGCTGTCGGCGAAGTAGTGTTCTAGAAGCGTCGCGATTGTAGTAGATCGGTTTGTTACGATTGCGCCCCGCACGCGAATGTTCCAGCTTTGTCTAGAGATTACGCCGCCACCAGCGATATCGCTGGAAAGTTCGATAGCGCCTGCATAAAAGCCGACGCGCTTGACTGCTTGTCAGTTGATCGACGAACGACGCCCTGTTCGCCGCTATCATTGTACAGCGTATATTGCTGTAGTTCCAGTTCTCATTTTCCGGCCACAAGTTCGGCCAAATAAACAGTTTCATCCTGCAAACGCCGACTGCTGTCTTCGTCGACGTCACGACCACGTGACACTATGCTCAACTATGCTTACAGAACAAGGTTACACAAGGTGAAATCGCGGACAGCACTGACTTCCAACTGAAGTTTTTATTACTGGAAGTGATTGGAATTACAAATTGGAAGCAGAGACGCACTGGTGTCATCTAATCGAACAAAGCTTTGTTCTTCATGATATGCAAGCACGGGCTACACTCAAGTAGTCTAGCTCTTTATGAGCTAGGTTGATTGATGGCGCACACACATGTGCCTGATAATTTCCTACTGGGCTGCTATGGAGCATGGCCCGAGCTTCTTGTGAGCACGAGTTTGCTCTGAGCTCGCACTATGGCAGTCATGACAGGAAAGCATTGCGGAGTGCAAGAAAGCAGCGTTGAGAAAAACGGCTACAAGAACGTGCATGGCGGCACAAACGCATGCATGTGCGGCATTTGCGGCGGTTATGAATGAAACACCGCGTGTGACCGCGCCAGCGCCGCCACACAGTCAACATTTCAACAGTGCAGCGACGTGAGCGTGATTGTCGTGCTATCTCTGCCAACTGGACATCGCGCGTCCCACAGGCGTGTTCGTGGGCGTTTGTCCTCTTTCAGGCAAGTTCTTTCGTTTCACCTGGAGCATGAAAATTTCCACACTCGAAGGCAACAAAGGCGCACACGCAGCACTCTCGTGCAGCTCATTTCGCTTCTATCGAATAATAAAAATAAAGAAATGAACAGGTTGCTGTTATTTACAATACACACCTGAAGATTTTCTGCAGTAATGCTTCGGTAGAAACAATGTCTCCACAAACAAGCAAAAACATAACATTTCACGCAGCAAATCTGCAGTGCGCTTGCTTCGTGGCGACAACGCGGCTGTGAGTGATACGTCATGAGTGTGGTGAAATTGAATGCGATGCATCGTAGCGGCGTGATGAAAGAACCTTTAGTTCTTCATGCATATGTGCATCGTCTGTGCAGTTAAGCTATGAGCTGAATTGTGCGCGGTGGCGTTGCGGAGTGAGTACCGCGCCTCGGCGAAAACAAACGCGGTGGGTGCCCCGATCCTTGCAGTGGGCTCCTGTCAAACTGACTGACACGTCAACTTGGGTTCAAACGCGTTGTTTTTGAGAAGGCCCCAGTAGAAGAAGAGGATGAAGAGAGCGCGCACCGGCCGAGCAAAGCGCTAGAAGGTAGAGGCCGATTGTGATGATTGTTTTGTGGTGACTCCCCACGGCCTAACGAAAAGACCGCTGTAAAAATTGTCGGTGCTTTGGCAGTGCGACGTTGGCTGGACGTAGCGGCTGTGCAACGCACGCTGTTCAAAGGCACTCGACCGGAGCTAATGGCGGAGGCCACGGCCCTAATTATACTAAAGATTATTCAGTGCAGGCATTAAATGATTGAAAATGAATTTAAGCATTTCGTTCCTCCGAAAAATATCAGTAGTACGATTTTCTGACTCTTTTGTCGCATGGGTGCACTTCTGCACTCAGTGGAACGGCAAACAAATGAAAGAAGATGCCTCTGGTTTGAGGACACAATCCCAACGTCGTCAAGCGCCCTTCAAGCGACGCCACGTTCCATCGTAACCAATGGAAGGTGGCGCGTGCGGAGGACTGGATTTGACCTATTCCTACTATTAGTTAGTTCAAAAGGTGGCGTCGGCAGAGCTCGAAGATATTCCGAGTTTCGCCAAACTCGGGTCATCTTGCATAGCACACCAGCTGTCCTCTATTAACAAGAGATTGTATTATGCCGGGATCCACGAAGAACTGAACCATGCCATTTCCGTCCCGGAGGTGATGCCAATGAAATGTCACGTGGGCAGCCCAGAAAGAAATTTAAAAAAAAAACTTCACAGAATTACCTGACTCGGGAAACAAGCCGTATGGATGCACGTCTCATTTTCGTGTTCTTGACGATCCCTATGAAAAAGGAAGCAACAGTTTATTATACCGTTAGTAGATTACTACATATAAAATGCCCAGTATCTCAGTAATAGTAGAAGTTGCAAGATGCAGGTAAGAATATAACAAACTTTAAGAAACAAATTATCCATCAAATAATACCTTGACATCGACTAATAATAATCGTTAAGGTTTTTCGTTTCAAAGCCAGGTAATTATTATGAGAGACGCCTTAGTGGAGGACTCCGGAAATTTCGCACACCTTGGGCTCTTTAACATGCGCCTAAATCTAAGCACATGGAACTCAAGCATTTTGCCTCCGTCGAAAATGCAGCTGCCGCGGCCCGCATTTGATCCCGCAACCTTCGAGACAGCAGTCGAGCACCATAACTACCAGATCATCGCGGCGGGTTGCCTTAACACCGTGACAGTTAGACATTTTCGCATACCTGCAGGACTTCTCTCCGCAAGATGTCTTTAGAAATGCTAATTATTAGGAAATTAACGAGATAGAGATGCAGTTTATTTTCTGAATACCGTGATTTTGATGTATTCCGCCCGTATGTGTCCGGCAAATCTTCTTTTGAAAATTTGCTATCCGTATTATTTATTGTCTTTTCACAGATTCTCCCAGTGCGTTGTAAGGCAAGTTTTCGAAAGTCAAAGTTGTATTACAATACAATAGCGCATATAGAGATCAGGTATTCCAAATTAGAGACCTTTCTGTGGCCACTTTAAAGGAAGAGTGCGCACGCTCATGCGCACATCTGGGCGACATAGTTTGACAAAGGCTTTGAAACACGCCATTCCGAGACGCATAACTATATCTGCGTAGTGAAACGGGAAACGTATATCTGTCATTGTCTTTAAGGCATGAGGCCTTTTCTAGAGAACGGCTGCGTGCGAGCAGATGGGAAGAAAACTGCCATATTCGTCGAGAAAAAATAACCATGACTTGCTCGACCACTTCTCTATTATGTTGCGCTCTGTTAGATACAAGCACAGTCACGGTAAGGAGTACTTGGGCACTACAACTTTCAGTATTCCATAAGTTCTAAATTTTTTTTTTTTCGCACGTCCGTTTTTTTGTCTACGCTCTTCTTTCCAGCTTTCGTTTCCCCTTTGCCTTCCTCGTGGTGTTGTGTAGCAAACCAGAAGTTTAAATTACGGTTAATCTACCTGCGTTTTCGACATTTGTAAATCTCTCATTTCAGTTTTCCGGACACGAATGGCTGCTCTGAAATGACCTTGTGCCCCCAGAAAAGAAAATGTGGAGGAAACCGGAGAGTAAATGCAAACGATAAAAAGAACGAAGGAGATAACGGACGTGTATTTGCTAAATTTGTTTATCTGAATATATATAAAGCAAGATTTTTATTTACACTGTGGCGTTGTCCAGCTGTTAATGTTTCAGGAACGCAGGTTCTCGCAATTGGATAATTAAAAGTGGGGCGCCCCAACGCAGAACGACATTCAACCCGTCAAGGTATCATGTTCCTTCGGGAAAGTCGGGCTAGCTCAGATCAGCGGCCGTTCTGAGCGCGTGCGCCTGAGTTCGGGTCGTTTCACGCCAGAGTGATAGCTGTTTTCAGACCAGTCGACAAGGGCAGCTTACGAGGTGCCAAATATTTTCGCCGCAAGGGAAATGTACTGCCGTAATTTGTGGACGTTGACGTCACTATCTAACGCCAATCAACGCTAAGTTTGTTAGCCGTCGCATCGAGCGATAGGCCCAGCCAATAGTGAAGGCTGATGCGGACACAAGCGCAGTAACAGACAACGAACACACAAAAAAAGCACGAATTAAATACTTCAGCTAGTGTCTACTCATACAGACGCCAGTGTAACACGGTACACTTTATGAATGTCACCCAAAACACAAAAAGCCGCAGAATCGGTACCATAACGTTATAATTCTTAATCGATTGGCATCACTGTTTGTATTTTCGATGGAGGTGAAAACGTTTGAGGCCCGTGTACTTAGATTTAGGTGCACGTTAAAGGACCCCACGTGGTGGAAATTTCCGGAGCCCTCTACTACGGCGTCCCTCATAATCATTCGTGGTTTTGGGACGTTAAACCCCAGATATTATTATTAGCCCTCACTGTTCTTCCCTGGATCACGACAATCGCAATCGAGGGCGCTCTAAGGTGAAAACATTCTGTTATCTCTATCCCGATCTCATAGCGCAAGTTTTATGTTGTCGTCGCGCGAACATGGGCGGCAGCTCTTAACTTTTTATGAAGTGGCCGATAAGTTATCTCAGTGTTTCAGGGTGTCTGTTTTGTTTGGGTTAAAAAAAAACATTCCCTTATGTAATAGATTTCCTGTGCCTACGCGGCTGATGAAGAACTCGCACAAGGGGAGATAGGTCAAGTTGGACTGAGCCGGCGGACCGATATATCAGATTGCATACTTGAGATGGTAGCGAAAAAACGAACTCTGCCAGATCTCAGTTCTTGTAAGATATCAGATTGCCAAGGAAAGAAATGTAGGAGTATTGAAGGAGTCTAATTGGTCCGCTTCCGCTTGCTTATCATGCAGTTTCTCATTGGCGATCACGCTATAGCTTATTACGGATTTCGACTTACGAAAAGCTGGCAAAGCCGTGTCGTATACGGACAGAAGCGCTTCGACAGCATTGTACTGCTGCCATGCAAAATATCTTTTATAGGCAACTAAATCCATACACGCCGGCAGCTGCGAGTAGCCAGCACAGATCAATCAGCAGGCAGTCGTCTATTTCTTTCATAACGGAGCATTTTACTGCTATTCAGGGGGGAAGTTCTGTTTTGTTTGTGATTATGGCAGTTCTGTTTATTGCGTACGCGTAACTTGGACTTTCTTGGTTTTGAAGGCTTTGAGACGTCGTGCGACAGACAGGAGAATTTTTCGCAGCCCGGAATTTTTGTGTGGCGCAGGAAATGTTTGGATGAGTCAGTGAGGGTAGAGTGAGCACACGAAATACTGGGATAGTTTTACGTCATAAGAACTACATTTATCGCCGATATTAGCAATCCTTTGAGGCACTGAGAAGTAAACAAAGTTGACGATATTCTGTTGCAGGCGTTAACTAAGGCTAGAGCTGAAAAATATAGAAGAATGTACAGTGCACCTTCTAACCCATCTTGCAGGTGTGAAACATCATGAGATTCAGGAGATTACTCGCAACTTCTCTTCTTTTCACGAGTCTCCTTGTTAGAGTGGTAAGTGGAGCGAAATACCCAACCGCATCTTTGAATGTCGTCAACACTAGAGAGAATAAACTTCATGCAGAATTACGGGCGAGCCATGCGACATTAATAAGCGAGCTGAAACTGGGGTTGCAGTGGTTCTGATGTATTATATCAAAAATACACACTCAGATAATTTTTTCAATTGGAGAGCGAGAAAGTATTTCTGCTTGCACATGTACTTTCGTTCTTCCTAAAAAAACGCCAGGCCTGCGCTGAAACCGCAGCACAGTCACAGCGAAAGCTGGAAGAGCGGCGTTTCTAGAGCCCGTTGTAAGCTCTCTTGGGGCTACAATACAAGTACACTAGAAAGGTACCCACTGCGCCATAAATCACAATTTTTGTGAAGTTGGCAAGCACGTACTAAGCCATTATTCGTCATTCTGCGGAGAAGCAAGGCACCAGCTACACGTCTGTAAGACATTATGTGCACTTTGCTGACGCGACGACTGATGACGATGAATAATTATGGATCAACCCTTTGTAATGGGTTGGAAGTTTGAAACGGCCCACCAGTTATGTAATTTGCATTGGGTGACGCCCGGTCGCTATTTCCCTCTCTCGTCATGCTGTATAACATACGTTGACGACGTTGACGTGGGAGAGAGACGGGGGGTGGGTGGCGAAGAACTTTACTGAGACCCCGAGGAAATGAATCATGCCCTTATGGGCTTCCTTGGCAACCAATACAAGTGCACTTGCGAGGAACACACTACGCTATAAACTACGCTACGCTATCTCCTATCCGCGCTATCATTGTAATTTTTGAGAAGTAGGCCAGCAGGCACTGTGCCATTTTTCGTCATTCTACGGAGAGCCATGGTACCTGCTTAACGCATGTAAGGCATTATGCGCACTTTGTGGATGCTGTGCCTGATGAGGATGAAGAATTATGGCAGAGCCCTTTGTAATGGGTTGGAAGCATTCAACAACCTACTCGTTGCGAAATTCGCATTGTGTGACGCCTGGTGACAGAATTCGCGTTGTTCGACGCTTCGTGCTTATTTTACTCTTCTACCACGCTATGTTGCATATGCTAATGTGGTTCCTTCCCGACATGAAGCCTGTATAGGACCTTTTTGCCAAGCTGTTTCAAGCACCGGCATGGCTCAGAGGTTGAATACTGGGCTCCAACGCAGAGGGCCCAGGTTCGAACCTCGTTCCATCCTGGAATTTTTTTCTTATTTCGTTTTATCTTATTTCGAGCGATACTGGTTACGGACACCGGCGGCGGCGGCGGCGGCGGACAACTACGGCTCCAGAAACGGCCGGTGAAATGATCTCATAACAGCTTTCGCTGTAAAAGTGAGCGCCTGCTGCAATGGATGATGACAGCCTATAGAGATGCTATAACATATCTTTCCCTAACGTTTCTTTGTTATCATATATATGACAACAGTATTCTGTTATCATATATAACAGTATTACCAGTATTCTGCACATTGTACGGTTCTGGGCGGCAGCTGGCCCCTAGCCCCTCAGAGACGAGGCCGAGACATCAAGGAACACGTATTTACTCTTCCAAGCCTCGGCCGTGAATGCCTGCCGGCGGCTGCTGAGCGCGAGCCGCGAGCGCGAGTGACCAGTCGTCCTTTTCTTCTACGGTCCGCTCGCTCGCGGCCGCCGCGCTCATTCTGCAGCCTCCAATCTGGTGAAATTGGGGAGGAGGACGCGGTAGCCATTACCCTTGGCCACGGCGGACCACACGTAGCGTACACAACCATGCACCGGTACAGTATGTCCACCATTCCTTATGTTTCGACTCGACAGCTGGTGCAGCAGGCGCAGCGCGGCTACCGCGCATGCTCCGGGCGCTGCGCTCGGGGTGCTCCTCGGTGGCAGACACCTTGCAGTGTGCAGCAGTCCGCTTGTGGTCTCTCCACCTGGGCGTCACCACGTCCTCCCTCGCTTCGTCCTCGTCGTCCTCCCTCGCTTCGTCCCCGCACACCGTCCTCCGCGAACAGCAGCTCCTCGCTGCTTGCATGTGCCGTCACCACGGTTGGACTCGTTCTCGCTTTCCTCCCCGGCACGGTACTCCTGCGCTGGATGTCTCCCATCCTCGGCACCTTCGGCATTATCTACGTCGTTACGGACCACTGACATTGTCTGCGTTCGCGCACTCTATCTCCTCGTCCCACAAGCCCTCTGGGTAATTTCCGTCAGCCTCCTCGTAATACTTGACAACTTAATGCGGTACTCCATATCTTCCTCCTCTTTTTCGGCACCATCGCTTTGCTTGTGGTTCACCTGTCTCGACGTCCGGCGGCCGTACTTAACGCGTGTGGCGAGCAGCTCGACCGGCGGTGGCCTTCTGCCGTAGACGCTGCCGTCTGAGCAGCCGTGGAGCTCTGCTGTTTGCGCCCTCCCGTAACAGCAGAGCGGGCTGCTTGTTTGGCTGCCGGACGTCAAATAGCCCGTCTCGGGGACCCTTCCATAGAAGCGATATCTTGTCCGACCTGGCGTCCACGGCTTCTGCCACCTCACCGTCCTCCTCGTCGTTTTCCTCTGCGTGGTCGGCTCCTTCCCAGTTGACAATGCCGCCTCTTTTCACACCATCTTCACCTGCTGAGTTCTCCTCCTCTCCATCCTCAGCGACATCTGCTACCTCCACATCGTGATCCCGAGGATTCCCGCCTTCTTTAACAATCCTGCGACATCCCAGCCTCCACTTCGCAATGCTGAGACTCATCGGCTTCTTGGCCGTCAAGCGACTCGTTGGCCTTTTCCCTGAAAATCTTAGTGCCCACCTCAGCGTATTCCTTGCCGCTCACGTTCTCCAGGGCCACCTCGTCACCATACAGCTCGTCGACATACAGTGACACCTCGTCGCATGATCCCGCCGTGTCGTCTGCGCGGTCCTCGCTTTCCTCGACGTAGCCCCGGCATGCTGCTCCTTCGCTTCAGGCGGAGAATACCTTGCGGCAACGTCGTCGGGACCCATGTCGTTCGCGAACGGGATACCGTGGGTGGTGAAGAGATCGAGGTAGATGTAGAGCCGTGCAGCCGAAGTAGTCGTGGAGGCCCAGGCTGGGTTGATAGCAACGTCGGCAGGTGGTGGCGGGGCGTAGCGCTGCGCCCAAATGCCACAGTCCCAGTAGACATAGTCCGCGGGTAGAAACTCCGACCTGAAGGCCGTGACAATTGGTCCCCAGACAGGAAGCGAGGCTGGAGAAGAAGCCATTTCGCTGCTGTACCTCGTAGGGCAACAGGCAGGACTCGCTCGTGTACATCGTGGTCTGTGATGCCGGAAGAGGTTCTGAAAGTGGGAAGTTCATGGATGAAATAGACAACCGATTTCCGCGCGTCTTATCCAGTAAACGTTGGGACGTCCAACGTCACCGTCGTCAGTGCCGTGGACACGAGCGCTCGTGGTCTCCGCGCGTGGCGACAGTCGTCAAGGGCGCGAGAAGGGCCGTGATCTGGTCCAAAGACGATGAGGCCACCTGCACCAGTTGTGATCGCTCACCACCGGGTCGGCTCGGTGTCCATGGCCGCAGGGGCGGGGTCCTTCCCGAATGGGCGCCAAATTCCGACAGAGCGCGAGCGACCGCTCGTACTCTTTTTCTTCTACGGTCGGCTCGCTCGTATCTGCCGCGTCCAAACATGTCATGTTAGTTCGACAAAAATGAACTCGGTGTGTTAATACAACAACGGAAGAACTACCGCACTCATTAAAGCGGAAAGTGTACACCCATTGCAATTTACCAGTTCTAAGATTTTGGCCACAAACTTGGAGAATAACAAGAAACTGTAGACGAAGTAAAGCACCACACGGCGCGCGATTGAACGAATAATGATAGGAAGGCAGCTGAGTGGATCAGAGGACAAAAAGGTGTAGCCGATATCCTAGTTTATGTTAGGCAGGTAGAAAGGTAGGTAGCAAATTTTATTTGGTCCGGAAGAATCTTCACCCCGTTTTTATAGGGCGATGATACGAATTCCAAGAGATGGAAAGCGCGGCCCATGATGGTGCAGGATTGCACGGGGCGAAGAAATTACAAAATTCAGAGGAATAAAATGGAATCAGCTCGCACAGCTAGGACAGAGGGGATTGGACATCGTTGGGAGAAGCCTTTCTCCTGCAGTGCACATAAAATAAGTTGACGGTGGTGATGACTGGAATCATCATTGTGATGATTATATTTCAGTGTCCATCGAGTCGTACATGTTTTTGTGCCCTTTGTTCTTCCGACATTGCTGCCTGGGTATGTACAGAACCTACTAACTTACCTATCTGTGCTCGGTTCACGTCCTTTAACAAGTGAGAGATCCGGATAGCAAAGGAATTTAAGGGGTCATGGCGCTAGAGGACACGCACAAGGAAGACAAACCATGTCAGTGTTGTGGAGAGCCGATACCCCTTCAATTGCATCTAACCAACTAGCCCAAAAATCTATTACTTTTAGCAAAGCAAGTTGCCCTAATAAATGTTCACTATATTATTTAGCGTTTCGATGACGTCATAGACTCCGGCCCAGTCTGATAGGCAGGATTCAATTCAATGTCTCTCTCTATTACAGGCGTCGAAAAGTGGACACGGGCGACGGCCATTCTTCATCATCGGGCACATGGCCAACACTATTGCTGAAGTTGATCAATTCTTAGGAGAAGGCGCCAATTCCGTTGAAGTCGACATTGAGTTTGCGAGGAACGGCACCGTGCTGGGAACACATCACGAGTTGTTTCCTTGCGAGTGTTTTAGGGTCTGCGGCAAGCGAACAAGCATCAAAAAGTTCCTAACGCACATCCGTGAAATCACCGCTCACCGTGAGTAGGAAAGTGGGCCTCTTTTAAAATTACATGTTTAGGGGGATATTTTTCCCCCAACAATATTTTTAAAATTTACATATGCATATATACACGTAAAACATACATACATACATACATACATACATACATACATACATACATACATACATACATACATACATACATACATACATACATACATACATACATACATACATGGTGGTGAAACCCCCTCCCCCCTGTGAAAGAATTTTCTGGCTACGCCCCCGGTGGAATTTTAGACAAAGTAAGGCTTGCAGCTAATTTCTCCAACATGCGACATCACATAAGTCAAGAAAACGTTGGCGTAAGAAAACGCGGCGACCTTCTCGATTCAACGCTAACTGAGCGTTGAATCGATGGACACACCACGTACAAAGGTATCAACCGTCTTCTGATCCCTGTCAATATATTGAGTGTGCGTGCTAAAAATGCGCAGTTACTTTCAGAACCATGCAGCCGAGTACTATAGAGCTCACCAATGCTGTAGCGCTTGTGAAAAAGTGAATTGCGATAAAGCTTAGGAAAGTGAGATAACAGTGCCAGCCGTGCTTTTTTTCTCGTGTGATTGGAGGTTCCGCGATAATTTATTATTCGCAATGCTTGAATGACGTAATTTCTTGTTATAAATCGGGAAACTTTATTCTGGACAGACTCTGTAGTTTAATTATTAAGTACATAAAGCGTATGGGGAGATTGGAAGAAACTTACCATTTCTAAACGCGAGCAAGAGCGACTGCGAGGGATTTGCTCTGCGAATTGTAGCGAGGACAGTCGCAGAAGATGGGCTGTAGTGTCTCGCGTTTAGACCGATGACGGCAGGAACCATTCTGGAATGTCGTCCTGATAGGTCATCGCGGGTGAAGGCGACGAAGGCAGTGCTCAACTTCTTGAAGGCATCAGACCTGCACCGTCGGTTATAGACTAACGTCGTTATGATGACCGTGAGATGTGTGTGACTTTTTGTGCGTGCGTGCTCTCTCTCTCTCTCTCTCTCTCTCTCTCTCTGTATATCTCCCCCATCCCTTCCCCCAGTGCAGGGTAGCATACCGATCCTTCTAGACTGGTTAACATCCCTGCCTTTCCTTTCTCTCCTTCTCCTTCCTCCTAAACGCGCAGCAAGCTCACGCTACGCCGGGAAGATGATACTTCTATTCCTCGACTTGAAGACCTCCAAGGTTCCCGCCGAGTATAAGTTGACGGCCGGACGAACACTCGCTGAGAGCCTCGTAACGTATCTTTGGAATGACGGTGAGTTTCGCCTTTCGCCTTGTCGCGTTTGTCGTTTGCTCTATAGTGCAGAAATTCAGCTATCAGTAATCGTATGAGATTTAAATAAATAAATACATTATCGAGCTTTAAGTGCGACAACTGCAACGCCTTTATGAAGCACGCCGCACTTGAAACTCCGGATTAACTTGATATTAATGAGAACTAACAGACAATAGCACCAAGGAAAGTATAGCCTCTTGAGTCCCGGCTATGGAGAATTATCCAATATATTGAACAACTCGTTGTCGTCTGCTCCAACCCCAACACCCACTGTTTGCCGTTGAAAACTATTTTTTTTAGTTTTTTCAACGTCTATTAGAGTCCTGTGTCAAGTGTGGGCAAAATCAATGCAGCGGCGCGCCTGGAATACTAGTGCAAAATTGCAGTGGTCAGCAGTGGCATGTTCTACGGCCGCACTCGTCAAACTACGTATTTTTTCTTGCATTTATGAAGTTTGTTTGCTTGCTTATCATTTATAAGTACCTTATCATATTTAAAGTACCTTTTAAGTACGTTATTTTCGCCACGTTATTTGGTCCTGATATCCAATATATTAAACAACAGGACCAAGTCAAGGCCTGAGGTCCAATATATTCGACATTGCACCACATACAAACCCCTACTTTTACTAAGCTAAGCTTTAACAGTTTTTGCCTACGTGGTCTATTCGAGCTATACTGAACTTTCTGAAAAAAGTCCTGCACCTAACTTTAACCCACGACTCAGGAGGATAGGGGATGTTATTTGTAGTAATTAGGATATAAATGTGAAGAAAGTAAGGTGGATGAAAAGATAAATTGCCGCCGGCAGGGATCGAACCTGCGACCTTCGAGTCATCTTCTTTCCGGATTAATTTAACTTGAGAAACGTATGACAAAATGCCTAACCGGCAAGGAGTGGAACAGAGCTTCAAGGTAACAACCGGGTTCCTACAAGAAAAATACACAATATGCTTTAAATGCAGTAATTATCAGGTTGCCCCAAGAAGACGTCATCTAATATAGTTTGGTCCTACAGTGAAACGCTGCACAACAAGTGAGCTATATCATATAGAGCTCGTAGAAATGAATGCGCCTATTCTTCTTCTATTTCATTCTTTTACGCCCCTTCCCAGGTAGAAAACCGGAGACTTCCTCTGGTTAACCTCCCTGTCTTTCCTTTACCTTTGTCTCTGTATGAGGATACTCTTTCCCCAAATGCTACTGTCTTGAACTGTTATGCTACTGCATTGATCTATATTGTATTCTTCCTTTTTTATCTTTTAACAGCCTTACTTCTGCAGGGTAGTTAGCCTGCATCACGTTTTGCAGTCCTTCCTGCGTTTCCTTTTTTTCATTTCTCTTTCTCTCAGAGTAGAATGACTCGTCTCATTTCGACTTGTCCTTTTCTTTGTCCTCCTTCCATGTAGTGACTCAGAATCGAACCATGAATGTACTAATTTCCATCGGCTACATTAATGACCAAGATGTCCTGAAAGGTGCCATTAAGTATCTGAGTCAGGATAAATATCTTCATCTTCAGAAAAAAATAGGTAAGTCAAGAGCTTTTCGTGTTAAGTTTCTAAAGGACAAAATTAAACACAAAAACAAAAACCAAACAATCAAACGTGGAGGTCATTCAGCAGTTTTTGTATTTATTTTGTATTTATACAAATATTTCGCTTACTTAATACAAAAACTTCGCTAAACATTGCATAGAATGGTCGATGTCGTCTATTCGTTCTTGTCTATGCTTCGTTAAGCTGAACTAACCAGCTGAGGTATACGTTTAACTAGGCACACATTTTTAAACATTTTTGAAGAATACAAGATAATACATCAGGCGCAGGAAAAATTTCTCTAAAATTACACTTCATTTAACAGGTAAGCTGTTTAGCGAATCGTTCCTTGTTCACTCCAGTACCAAAAAGCTATCATCATGAAAAATGGGTATGCACCGCAGAAACTGGGTATGTCCCACTACTCACCACTGGCGCACTAAAAATGAATAAGGCAGCAGTTAGCCCAATAAATGAATGCGAAGCGACGGCGGCGAGCCGAAGACCCCGGATACGTGCAAGGAGAGAATACTAGCGAAAGGGAAAGGCAACGGCGGCTACGACAAGACCCCGAAGCGATGCAAGGCCTATGCCAACGACGTGCCCGTAGATCTGAGAGGCGCGAGCGTTTGGTTTCCGTGTGACGTTCGGTCTCTGGAGTTTGGACATCCGTGTTGTGTCTGTGACTGCATGTGCTTTAACTCGAACCCCTCTGCACTGAGAATCAACATAGAAACAACCTAACATCACCTAGCTAAAGCCTATAGCTACGACCTAGAAGCAACCTAGAAACAACCTTCATCGCTAAGCTGAGGCTTGCAAACAACCTAGAAGCAATCAGATTAGTCTTCAGAATCGTCCAGTTTCGCTGTTTCAAGCCTTGTGCAGCATAGTGGAAGCTCCGCCAGATTTTTTTTGCGCTATATCACATATCAGCCGGAACATTGTATTGCTTCAGAGTAATTTGGTATCCAAAAATTCGTGAAATTCGGTTTCACGAAATTTGATCTCTTGAAAAGACAACATTAACAGTACCTTGGGAAGCGAAAATGGGATACGCTGTAAATAAAATCAATGTGACGCGCAATATGTGGCTTCAATTCCACCTATAGTTTATCCATGTGGTAGCTCCGGCAGTGCTCCGAGTAATAAAGAAAACCCCCACAGCGATGTTTTACTTAGAACTACAAGTAACACCGCATTGCGTGTATGGGGTAGCAGCTATTCTAAAACCGCAATAATACAGAAACTTGAGCGAGTTGGTGCATCGTCATCATGCGTGAATTGCAGTGAGCACGGGAAACGACGGAAGAAAGAGAAGAAGCAAACAGAACTAGCGCTAACTCTCAACTGAAATTTTATTAGAAAGGAAACTATATAAATATCTAGAATTATCACAACCATGTCGGCAAAACAACCACACCGAAAACAAATAAAAGAATAATAAATAAGCAAAAATTCAGAGAAGGACTGGACAACTCGCACTTTCGACACAATCATTTTTTACAAGTGTTAGTCAGATAGTCAAATTCAATGTCACTCAAGGTGATCAACGGCCTGCTGACACACGACTTCTTTCACACACGACTTCCTTTCCTTCTGATGTGGAAAGCTTCGAAGATTTCTCTGGCGACCTGCTGTCTGTGATGCGTTAGAATCATTGTGTCGTCAAAATGGGCGGAACAACCGCACTCATGACAATGGTCAGCGAGGGTAGATGGTCAGTCTTCAGCGAGTGAATGTTTGTGCTTTTTTAATCTGATGTGGATGCACCTTCCGCTATGCCCAATGTAAGTTTTGCCACAAGACAATGGTATTTGAAACACAATTCCCCCGTCACATTCAACAACACCTAGGCACTGGTGCACGGGCTGCAAGATGAGGGGTGAAGCATGTGTCTAAATTTGTGCGAGTTGTCCGACTGGACAACTCGCACTTTTTTGTATTTTTATTTATTTATTCCGGTGTTGTTGTTTTGCCGACATGGTTATGATAATTCTAGATATTCATTTTGTTTCTTTTCCAACAAAATTTCACTGGAGAGTCAGCGCTAGTCCTGTGTGCTTCTTCTCTTTCGTCCGTCGTTTCCCGTGCGCGATGCACTTTACGCATGACATTCTAAAACCACATAAACATTTCATGCGCAGGTTTTGACGTGGGCATGAACGCTCCACTACACGACATCAGGCGTATGTACGAAAAAATGGGCATCACTCATCACCGTTGGCAAGGTGACGGTCTCATGAATTGCTTCCGATTTCTTATACCGCATAACAGATTGAAGGAGGCAATTCAGGAACGCGATACACCCGGCGGCTACATCGATAAGGTGTACTACTGGACTGTCGATCTACCTGAAAACATTGCGAAAGCTATCAGGTGAGAGCTTGCAACTGCTACGACTTTAGCTCAGTAGGAATAACGATATCAGAAGTACGAATATTAGTGCGCGGCAAGTTTATTTAGCCAGCTGCTTTATGCTGGGTAAAACAGGAGAAGAAAAAGCAGGATAAAAACGGACGGTGATTATACAGAGAAGATACGAAGAATATAAAAGGAAATCAAAATGATAACCACGAGTTGCGACATATGTAAAAAAAAGGCCTCAACGGGCTCGAAAACTTAATTTCCATTCCCGCAGTAGGGTACAATATAATATCCTCTCACATACGTCGGCTTTGGAAGCGCAATTCTTTCAGTCTTAGCTTCTTATAAAAGATGCCCCTGTGAGGAGGCGTGAATGTGTGAACAAGTATGCGCTGTCCCTATCTATAAAAGAATAAAGAAAGTAAGCTCGCGCTTAGGTTGTGCAAGCTCTTGGGGCCAGTATTAGGCCATCAAGGGTTAGATTTTTGCAAAGACTAGACGATGACTTGACTTTGTCATTACGTTGTTTCTCTATGCCCGCTGTCATGAAGGTTGTTGGTAAAGCAAAGCGAGAAATTTTAAGCGGTCGAACTGTTCTAGAACGGAGAAAGCTGTCACTGTGCCTGTCGTCATCACACCTACCTGTTCATACCACCTGCGTCATCTCACCTGCCGCGCACTAATGCTAAACCAACCAAGTACGATAGAAAAACGCGTAAATAATCTAATGTCTGGTGTCTCTATGAGTGTCTGTATGAGTCTATGTCTGTATGTCTGTATGTCTGTATGAGTCTGTATGGTGTCTGTATGAGTCTGCATGAGTCTGTATGGACAAAGTAACGTATTTTAATAATCAAGAATAGTTACTGTTGAAAAAAAGATTACGTTTCAGGTTGTTTTTATTCTGACAACAGACAAGAAGAATTTCTTCGACTGCGGGAATACGTTGGAAATACAGAGAACGCGCAGGCACCAGAGGCCTTTCGTAGTGGCTCGTTCTTTTCTTTTTCCTTTCCTAAAGAGCACGCCGGCCTTGTAACATGGATAATGTTCACTAAATTGTGCTTCACAACTTCGCTGTTAGCGAAGCTTAGTCAATGTCACACTTCTCTAGACGCGTTTTCTTAATGGTGAACATACACCGGTCATGAACGCATCCAACACAGAGGCTTATGCACGAAAGTGTTGGTGACCGATGCTAATCAGGTAGTTTTCTGTCCTCTTTACAGCCTTGGCGTTGACGGCATCATTACCAACAAACCCGAAAATGCATTTGACGTAGTCGTAGGCAGATTCGCACGTCAGCTGAAGATCGCCGATATCAGCGACAGCCCATGGGAGAAGTTTCAGAGACCGAAGATGGGAAAGGAGGCAAAGGATTATCCTAACAAAGGTGGTGACCAATGGAGGAAAACTAGTTGATCGGTGTCATTTGAGAAGATGCCACGAATTCTCACACTGGGCAATTTTGAACTCTTCTAGCAGAAAAATATTCCATCGTTTGCAAAGTTCTGACTGATTCTCACATTTTCTCGACCGCAAAATTGTAGGTCACACGTTTGTCCTTGTTTTCAGGTGAAGACACAGACGAAAGGCAAACGTACATTAAAAAAAAACCCACTAAGAGATTTCTGAATGATTTACTGTTTATTATTATTTATATTATGCCTAGAATAAATGCGTACGTACCATTGACAAACCGCTAGTGAAACTAGCTAACCTTAGAAGAACGTAAAAAACAGACGAAGTGTTTCTTATAAATTCACTTTAAGTGCATATATAGGCCATACTACCTCCTAGAAATGGCCCGTTTTGAAGAGCCAGTAAAGTAATGGTGTCGCAAGGGCCACAGAAATCTAATCATCTTATCTCTAATGGCGCATTTACGAATTTTTTCTTGCTCTGTTGGGAAACCTATACTAAGCGCATACGAATAGACATTCTCACGAAAGCATAGTTAATGAGAAAAGTCATCGCTGACTGCTAACGACGTAAGATATCGTCGCAAAAGTAAAGCGCGTGCTTGAACACCATTCATCACTTACACTACAAGCTTGATGGCTCTTTCTCTGCAGCTGTAGTTTCCTGTTTTCCTACCTTCGTTCCATTATCCAAGTGCGGGGAAGCAAGCGGAACTCATACACCTGTTTGACTTTTCTTTCTCTCTCTCTCTCTCTTCTTTTTTAACCTTCTCTATGACCACGATACGACCATACGACCGTGCTAAATAGCTGTCTCTATAAAAGGCTTACGCTAGAGGCTAATTTAGGGTGTGTTCCAAATTCCAATACTCACCGTAGACGGCTAAATACACATGAGAATTGAAATGGGATTTAAGATGGCCGCTGTCCGGTTACCACAGCTAACCGGACAGTGGCCATCTTAAATCCCATTTCAATTCTCATGTAGCCAGCAAAATAGGCAGCCTCGCGAAGACAGCATCGGAGACAAACAGCAGACAGGCTACTTCAACGTTTTTAGATTTACTTTGCTGTCCAAACAAAATAGCGGCTGAGCGAAATGCTCGGATAGCCCGGATCTCGCAGCATACGGTCGCTTCAACACACGCGGATGCTTCTCTACGCGCTCAATGTCAAATATGCGTTCAGTTTTTCATAGAATATGAATACGAAATGACACATGACATGCGTTCACATGCCAGCACATGTTCAATAATAATAATAATAATAATAATAATAATAATAATAATAATAATAATAATAATAATAATAATAATAATAATAATAATAATAATAATAATAATAATAAATGCGACCACAAAGAGCACACATAGACACAAATATAGGATCGACGCTCTCCTGATCGAAACCCGTTTAGGTTTCCTTTCTGTGGCTGTGGTTCTGGCGCTATGTTTATTACTATTATTATTGAAAGTAGAAATACAATAATAAAGTTATTATCGTCACCCTTGCAATGTCTCGTTCAACTCCCCCCCCCCCCCCCCAAACAAAGAAAAATAAATGAATCAACACCTGACACCAGGTGCCTGACTGAATATGGCATCGCAAGGAAGCGGTGTTAATTCTCGAGCAAGCAGTAGAGAAAATCTTGGCGAGTTATTTGCTTCAATGATCGATGTGCGTTGCTGACAACGTAATGCACATAATTACGTCACAGATGGTACGATAATATTGCTTAGTCACATTGGTGTCAATATGTCGGGTGTTGCTCTATAATATGCAGACGAAACAATGGGGCAGCATGGCAATGGCTGAGCCGGTTTATCGAAATACAGCCAGGCCGTGTTCGCCTGCGATGAAACCACGTAGCTACGCTAAATACACGTGTTCGTGTTGAGGAAATGAGGCTTGGTTGAGGAATCAGAATAATAAGGAGCGTGCGAACATGTCAAATGCTTGCTGGTTAAGTGGATTGTCGTAGCTGGCTTTATATGCTTCTTTTTTGTGCTACAGGAGCTAAAAGAAATCCCTTTCGTAGCTGACGCTCCTGTTTAGTAAGGAAACCTTTCAATATACCACACGTATATCGAGGACGAGTTTCAAATTGGCTGGCGCATGTCCGAGCTTAATTCCTTAGCTTGGTTAAAGTGAAGTTAGAAGAAGAGCGTTCGAGGTACGCTGGCTTCACTTATAGGCCATTCATATCTGCCGGCTTCGTAATGCAGTTTTTTAACTAGTAGGAGTACTAATGCTGCCTTTTTTTCAGTTTATTAAGCGAAAATAACTAACTATAGAATTGCTCAAAGCTCCGTGTTTCTCGGTCACGTTTGCTGATTAGTTTACTGTAATGAATATTGTTTTCGAATGCTTATGATGTTATTTTCTAAAATAGAAGTATATTCTTTTTTAACATGGTGCGCGGCTACATCTTGTACAAAATTCCAATCTAAATGTGTGACAGACGCTGCTTTAGCGACATCTTTACCATTTCGTTCAGAGTAATCAAGGCATTTATGTGGCGCGATACATTTAACGGAGCACCAAACTGGCAGCCCACGAAACATTCCTTTCCGTATAGGCCTTGTCATTTTAAATTGTCTTCGCACTATCGATTCAGAAAGTAGCGCGCTCTTTCTTTCTTTCTTTCTTCCTTTCTTTCTTTCTTTCTTTCTTTCTTTCTTTCTTTCTTTCTTTCTTTCTTTCTTTCTTTCTTTCTTTCTTTCTTTCTTTCTTTCTTTCTTTCTTTCTTTCTTTTTGCGTTTGGCAGTGGCTCCAGAAACTTTCGCTTTCGCGTAGCCTTATTCTAATCTGTGCTTCCTGCTCCTGCTATTGTCTAGTCCTTTTTATATTATTTTCAGATGAATGCGTGAAATTCTTTCCGCTCTTAAGAGGATAATGTCTACATCTTCTTATCGTGTCTAACTTTTGATAACTGTTTTGCGTCTCGTAAAATTGATGGATAATTTTTTTGTTTCCTCAGTTGTCGGCGGCCTTGTTGGGAAATGTTTATTTTATTAGCGGATGAATAGAGGTTCTCGCTAGGTTGGATGCTTCACTTTTTATAATTTCGTTACGGTAATAGCAAAGATTTCATTCTAATTCTTTAAAAAAGACCGATGTTAACGGAATTTATTTTTTTTTCGTATATAAATAACCAGCCCGCAATTATGTGTTGTTTAATCTGCAATGTCGTGGAATAAGTATTTTGGGGATTTAGTACTACGAAAGTTCTACTACTAAGAGAAACAATTTCATATCATAATCGGTGTTCACTCAAGTCATGTTCAACCAAAAAAAAAAAATAGTAAAAGCGCCTGCCTACTCTTTCATAAGGAGGGAATAGATAGATGAAATGAAAATAGAAGGAAATAAAGCAGGCACACTGTATTAAAACAAATCTCCCTGAGTATTCGAGCTGCGATAAAAAGCAGCAGTGAGAGCTGTAATGCCTGTACACGGGCAAAATTTCACGATCACCTTCGCACGTCATCGAAACTCAGCTTTTGATGATGAAGCTTCGAATGTGCCACGCTGGCATTTTACATTTCGCTTTTCCTCGGTGGAACGCAAAGCGGTTGTTCGTCACCGTCATGCTACTAAGTAAAAGCTAGGACAAGGTGTTCGTCAAAACACCTCCTAATCTCAAGCTGGCACGGTTGCCTTACAATGTACTAGAGCTCTTCCGCAAACGTAGCTGTGTGTAGAGCCGCTGTTGTGCGTTAGCTAACGCGCTTCACTGTGGTGGGGCGAGAGAGTAAGCCTGAAAAAAGGTATGCGTGTGGACACAGCATACAGATGCCGTTCTGGCTGACAGCATATCATAATGGTAAGAAGGGGTCAACGCATGCAGTGGGACGAAAGTGCTTTCCCAGGAAAGACGGTTCTTCGGCTTCACGCTGCGAATCTCTCGATGCTAACCTCATTAGGAACTGCGTCCTCCTGAGGTTGGGCTATTAGCTGCCGGTTTCGCGTGCTTGTATTCGGTGCCGTACAAAGCTCTGTCTCATGGCGACCTTGAGAGAAGGCGTAAGCTAGTCAATGTTCCAAGGCCTTAGCAATGTTTCTTCTGTTTGCAGTGAACCTCCGGAGACACATAGCGTAACAGCTCAAAATCGTACATGTCCAGTGGTGTAATTAGGCGCAGACAAGGATAAACATTGTTTGGACATATGGATTACAAGTAGCTGTCGAAAAATGCACGCCCGCTTCTCCGTTTTCTTCGCTACGCTTTGTTCGTTGGCTCACCCCTCCAATTCTTCGAGAGCTCCTTTTCGCCTTGAGCGGAGGAAGAGCAACGAGGCGGTTTTGAGCGAGCCTGCGTACCTGCGAGCCGACAAACAGGTTCTTATTGCTGACATGACAAGATGTCCGTGGTGACGTCACGACTAACGATGGGGATACTGAAATGCTAAGCACCGGCATGGCTCTGTGGTAGAATACTCGACTACCACGCACTCGGCATGGGTCCAAATCCCACTCGATCCTGGATATTTTTGTCCCGCCGCGGTGGCCTAGTGGTTATAGTGCTCGACTGCTGACCCGCAGGTCACGGGATTGAATGCCGGCCGCGGCTGCTGCATATCGAAACACACAGCGCAAAACTACGACGGGGACACAGGAAGGAAACACACACAGCGCTGACTTTCTTGTGTCCCCGCTGTTGTTTTGCGCTGTGTGTTTCACTATGCTACACCAACATGCCCAAATTCGCTCTATTGTTGCATATCGATGGAGGCGAGGTGTTAGAGGCATATGTTTCACACTCTCTTCCGTACAGAAATGACGGAGCTGAATATAATTTTCACCATTTTTGTATGCACTGAGAGAGGCAGAATGAAGAAAGCAAAGCTAGGCAAGTTAGCTAGGCGCACGTAAGATGCGCTACCCTGCACCGCGGTACTTGTAAACGGATTCGGAAGAGAGAGCGCACTTGTCGCCAACATACCTGTTCACATAAAGCATACAAATGCAAGGAAGCAGGAAGAGGAAGAGGAGGGAAAAGCTGGATGGTCAACGAAAAGCACGTCCGGTTTTCTATCCTACGCTGGGGGAAGGGGATTTAGTGATGAAAATATAGAAATATAGCAAGGAGTTGTGAGCATACGTAACACTCCCGTTATGTTAAGCAAGACTGCTGCGTTCCATGCATGTCGAAAAACGATTGGCTCGTTCGTATCATGGTAACTTGATTGTTCAGGACGCAGGATTTCAGGTGTATCGCGTTCTATTATAGATATCGACACATGTCTGGTCTCATTACTAATGGCAGTATTAGTAAGGTCATGGTGCCTATTTGCTAGCTTAGAGAAACGCATTGTAAACGCTTGGACAAGTTGGCGGGCAATTCTTAGCTATGCTTACAGGGCAAAATTATGAGATTGACGCACAGACAACGTTCACTCCCAAATGAAGTTTTCATTGCTGAGAAACCAATTACACTGGTTTTACACTGAAATTGCAAGCAGAGACCCAATGGCCTCATCTAATTGCACAGAATGCTTGTTCTGCGTGATATCCAAAACACGGGCTACATTCACGTAATCCAGCCTTTTATCAGCTAGGCTGATTTATGGTGCACACATATGTTTCTGCTTGTAGAATATGATAATTCCCTACTGCTCCCCTCTTTTTAACAGGATAGTGTCTTGCTGGGGTTCCCCAAGAATCGAAGCACGTCATTTCTGTCACGGATGTGACGCCGATGAAAGGTCAACTGGGCAGCTCAGAAAGCAATTCCGGAAAAGCTTTACAGAGTTACCCGACCTGGGAACCTAACCCCGTGGAGGCACGTTTCGCTTTCTTGTTATGAACGATTCCTACGAAAGAGGAATCAATAATTGTCGTGGCTTTAGTAGCTTACTACATGTAAAATGCCATGTCTTTCATTAATGGCAGAAATGAGAAGATGTAGATTATAATAAATATCAATTTAAACAAACTGACCATGGATTAATACCTTCACACCATGAATATAAATATTTCCACATACCTGCATGACATCTCTTCACAAGCGTTCTTTAAAAATGTCAATTCTTAAGAACTTAGCGCGAGGGAGATGCAGTTTATTTTCTAAATACCACGATTTTTCATGTATTCCAGCCATACATATAAGGCTGAATTTTTTATCCGTGTTATTTGTTGCCCTTTTTCACAGAATCTCCAAGCCCTTTGTAAGGCGAGTTTTCGAGAGACAATTTTATCCATGAGAACAAATACAGCAAGGCAAGATATTCAAGGTCAGAGAACTTTTTGTGGCCGCTTTCAATGGGCGTGCGCGCGCGCTTTAAAGGTCACATATCTGTACGACATGCTCAGTTTGACAAAGGCTGCGATACACGCCATTGCGAGTATATGTGTTCAGCAAAGCTTCAATTTGGGCTAGTTGGTACGGCATAGCAATGTAGATGCGCCGAGTGAAGCACAAACGAGAAACTTAACAAGGGACAGGAGTAGTGGTGCGCACTCCACTTCCCTGTCCTGTCCTGGTCCTGTCCTTTCAGGGGCGTAGCCAAGGGGGGGGGGGGGGGGGGGGTTGGGGGATTCAAACCCCCCCCCGAAATTTTTCAGTTTTGCTTGCGTATATATACACGCACGCATACAAACGCACGCACGAACATACATAAAGTATGGTTGACCCCCCCCCCCCGAAAAAAATTTCTGGCTACGCCTGTGTCCTTTGTTAAGTCTTGTCCCTTGTTAAGTTTCTCGTTTGTGCTTCACTCAGCGCATCTACATTGCTAAGAGTATATGTGTGTAAAAAAATTCGGCAGATCCCACGCACTGTGGGAATCGATGTAATGCGAAGCAGCCAGCAAAGAGCTGCATACATCGCCTTGTTTGTCTTTGAGCCAAATGAAATCATTCATGCCATGGCATCTAGTTCACCACATATCGCATGTTTGCCATGCACGCATGCATGCACAATCTAGTGTAAACCATGCCAATGAAACGCATATTCTGGTATATAAATGTATCACTTGTCGTTTATGTTCATCACGCACCCGTCTCATGCCATACCAATTTTGGTATATATCACGTTAACAAAACGGCCGGAAGCGCACCATGACAGTGGCATGTAAATCATACCGTACATGACATGCGTAACATGATTCGCGTGTTAAGACCTCTCATTTATGTTCGTCATACAGTCACATCGCGCAATACCAATTTTGGTGCATATCAAAGGAGCGAAATGGCCGCGAGTGCACCATGAGTAGAGCATGTAAATCATGCCATACATTACATGCATATTATGGCTTTTCATGTTACCACCTGTCACTAATGTTCATCATACAGTCACATCGCGCAATACCAGTTTTGGTGTATATCAATCTACTGAAACGGCCGCTAGCTCATCACGAGTGTGGCATGTATATCAGGTCGTACATGACTTGCATGTCATGATTTTCATGTTACCACGTGTCACTTACGTTCGTCACACAGTCGTGTCGCGCAATATCAATTTTGGTGTATATCATGCAAGCGAAACAGACGTGAATGCACCATGAGCGTGGCATGTAAATCATGACATACATGTCATGGATGTCATGGTTTTCATGCTACCACCTGTTATTCATGTTCCTCATACAGTCACGTCGCACAATACCAATTTTGGTGCATATCAATCTAGCGAAACGGCCGCGAGTGCGCCATGAGCGTGGCATGTAAATCACGTCATACATGACATGCATATCACTCATGTTACCACGTGTCAGTTATGTTCGTCATACAGAAATATCTCGTCATACCAGTTTTCGTATGTATGCCTTCATTTAAACGGCCGCGAGCGCCCCGAGACCATGTCATGTAAGTCATGCTGCACATGACATGCGCGTCATGATTTGCATGTTAGGACCTGTCATTGTGTTCGCCATGAACTCTTGTCACGCCGTACCAATTTTGGTATATATGAAATTAACGGAAAGGCCGCAAGAGCCCAAAGGCCGTGGAATGTAAATTATGCTGTTCATGACATGCGTGTCATGATTTTCATGATATGACCTGTCATTTATGTTTGTAATAAGGTCATGTTATGACACACCAATTTTGGTATACATCCGGTTAACGAAACGGCCAGGGAGCCCGAAGGCCGTGGAATGTAAGTCATGCTGTTCATGACATGCGTGTCATGATTTTCATGATATGACCTGTCATTTATGTTCGTAATAAGGCCATGTTATCACACACCGATTTTGGTATACATCCGATTAACGAAACGGCCAGGAGAGCACAAAGTCGTAAGCGGCTAGATAGATAGATAGATAGATAGATACGCTCAAAGTCGCAGAAGTTCGCTAAGAAATGCTTCGCATTTAAAATAGAAAACGTATCTCTGACATTGTGGAAGCCTTTTATTTAGACAACGCTTTCCCGCGTGCCGCTAGGAAGATAAAATACGCTATATTTGCTCGCAGGAAATAAAAAGAGCATGACCTGTCTACGAGTTGCTTGACTTCGCTATGATGCAGAACACTGCTCGATACAAGCAAATAAGTCACTGTAAGGAGTGACTGTGCATCTACAACCTTCACTTTTCCCCCCTAATCTTGAAATATTTTTTGCACGATCTGGGGTAGCAAACTTCCTGGTATAGGGTGTCAGACTAGATGTTTCACTGCTGGTGAATCTCACTGCCGCTCCCTCATTTGCATCTCTCTCTCTCTCTCTCCAGTTTTCCGGACACCAATAGCTGTGCTTAGCTGAACGTCTGGCTCCAGTGAAGAGAATAACCAGAAAGTAGGGTGTAAGTCCTTACGAGAAAAGGAAATTTCATATGCTGATTAATTTCACGCTTAAAGTTGAATGTTCAGATATATACGTATATGGGTCGCCATTACCCGTCGTAATCTCCATTACAAAGACACCATTACCCGACGGACTTTTAACATTTTCAGCACTCTGGGACTTTTAGGAAAAAGGGGGATGAAAATGTTAAATCCAGTCAGGAAATGGTGACTAACGTGTCATCTATGGGAACGACATCGAATCATCTCGAACATGTACACCTAGTATACACCATTTCCTCAGGCAAACCAGTGGTAAGCGATCATGCGTCGACCTACACCTGAAACGTCATAAAAACAATTTTACCAAACAATAGTTTAATTATGCAATAAAATATTACGTGAGACATTGTACCTTAATTATCAGAAGCCTAACACGATGCCCTAGAATTGTCCTACAGGACATCGACTACATTATAATTCTGCCCCTTGGGAGTATTAAGCGGTTGAATATTACCTGCCCTTTGTTGGTCCAAAGGGGAAAGAATCGTTCCATAGTTTTAGCACGATTGTCGTTTTGTTGCGATAGCAATTATATGGACAGTCTCGGCTGATTTTTGCCGTCGCCGCCGTCATGCACCGTATATGTATATGTCTATATAGATATATAAAAGCCACAAAAAAAAGTAATTCAGAAATACTTTCCGACGTATGCAATCGAACGGGCAACCTCTCGCTTTCCATGGAGCGCGCGGCGTTAGACGGTTACGCCACCAATAGTACCGTCTTTCAGCCTGCTAACGATGAGCTATTTATATACACCATTTACTTCAGCATCCTTTCTTAGTCGCCACCTTCGTGCGCTTATCTCGAGAAAGGAAGGGGGCGGCGCGGGGGGGGGGGAGAGGGGGGTTGTATGTCTTGTGCTTTCCCCGCGATGTCTTCGCTGAAGTCACACAGCGTACGAAGGTCACTTTGCTCGCTGCAGCGGCCGCGTTTGCAAAAGGAGCGCGCTGTTCAAACAGAAATAACTAACAGCTGTGACAGTTCGCGCTCGTCCTGTGTGTGCCTGTTCGTTTGTTTCGTGCGTCCTGCTTTATGTTGCAGTGCGCTTCAAGTGTCGAGCTATGACGCATGATAGTTCGCGCTCGTCCTGTTTGCGGTCTTTTCTTGGGTCTTTTGGGCTCGAGCGACGCTCTGGCAATTTCGAGCTGCTTTCCGTTCTTCGCGTTACAATCCAATTTATTGCGATCGCATTCATTGCTTCGCCGTTGCGGCGAAACTGTGGCTTTTCTGACGTTGTATGCAGCAGTATGACTGAAGTAAGTGGCAAGTAGTTGCAGGACTTGCATTATTCGCTGCGAAAGGCACCCGCTGGAATTTGCGCTGACGTGCTATGCAGTGAAGGCGAGGCAAAAGCACACTTCTTACAACCTTATGGTTGATCAGTCGAAAAATTTTTAGATGCGAAGCAGCTGCTCCTCGGGGCTGTGTCCGTCCTTCCATCGGCGACCGTCCGCTCGGGAACCATGTGTGCTGTCACGCGCTAGCGCGTTCGGGCCTGTGTAAGGTGCAGGGTAAGACGCTGTGGCCTCTCCCCCTTACGCTCTCGGGAACCATGTGTGCTGGAACGCGCTAGCGCGTTCGGGCCTGTGTAACGGACTGGGTAAGACGCTGTGGCCTCTCCCGCGTACACTATCAACTATATTGTGAACACGCCGCTATGAAATGTTGTCCTTTGAAGGTTTTATGACTTCGTGTGACAGACAGGTATTGTGGTGATAGTGAAACACACAGCGCGAAACAACGACGGGGGACACAGAAAGGAAACACACACATCGCTGTGTCCCCGTCGTTGTTTCGCGCTGTGTGTTTCACTATGCTACACCAACATGCCCAAATTCGCTCTATTGCAGACAGGTATTGTTGATACGACGCGGAAATTTTCTCGAAGTATTTACGATTACAAATGCACACAATCCCAATTTATACCGAAGAATTCTGCATTTACCATTTAGAGACGGAATTCTGCATTTATCATTCGTTTTCGTGTCCATCATCAAAAAAGGCAGAGTGTTTCCTAAAAATGCATGTTAAATACATGTATAGGGCATATTACCCCCTATAAGTTGCGAGTTTTTAAGAGTCAGTCAAGTATTTGTGTTGCAAGTGCCACAAAAGTCTAATCGTCTTAGATCTAATGCGACACCTACGAATTTTTCTGCCTCCGTGGCAAACTTCTACCACTAGCAAACTAGAAGACACGCTCACGAAAGCACACTCAATGAGAAAAGTCATCGCTAACTGCTAACGACGTAAGTCCTCGCCGTAAACGAAAGCGCGTGCCTGAGCACCATTCATCACGTACACTCCGAACTTCCGGGCTCTTCCTCTGCAGCTATAGTTTCCTGTTTTCCTACCATTATTCCTTTCTTCAAATGCAGGGAAGCAAACGGAACGCGTGCACGTGGTAAACCTTTTTTTCTTTCATTGTTTCTTCTTCTCTATGACCACGATGATGCTATGCTGAAGAGCTGTCTCTAAAAAGGCACACGCTGAAGGCTCATTTAAGTGATCGAATCTACCACGAGATCGAATGTACAGCGTGGAAGAGAATAACGAAAAAATCTATCGTTAATAACCACGATGTCATTTTGCTCAAGCTTTATTGTGGCCAATTATCGAGCGCCGTAATGTACCTGAGAAACTCCAATGGCGTGCTAATTGCATGGCTTGAGCAAACATTTACTTCATGTTGCTAGGTATTCGTCGTTGTATTGCGAGAGCAATTGCATGAACACACTCGATGGTTTTTTTGCTGTCGCCGTCACTCTCACTTTCTGTATAAAGTCCAAATTGGTAATATCTTCCCGCGCATCGTGTGTTCTACACTCGAGTAAGAGTGCGCGAGCTCTGCCGACGAACGCGGCTGAAGCAGAGATGAAACGACCCGGCCATTTGGGTCGCACTGAGTAACAACTTTATCAAGTTATCGCACTGAGGGCGCGCGCGATAACACCACACCGCGTGCGAGGCCTGCCATCGTTGCTCCTCAGGCAGAGAGGAAACGCTGCGGGGCATGAAAGGGCACCGGGGGAGAACGGGGGCTGGGCTGCGTCGCTCGAGCAGCAACTGCGAACTTTGATCATAAGTGCGCCGTCGTGAGGGCTGGCTCGAGCGCTATCTTAGCAGACATCAGCAAACGACTCGTATACCCTTCCATGGGCTGTGGTCACGCCGCTTCGCGTTGAGACGACAGACTGCATGAAAACCGCTTCTTTCTCTGGAGCGGCCGCATTCCCTTGCACTAGCGTTTTGTAGTTACGCGAGATCGGATCCAAAACAGTTAGCTGCTAGCCTTACTTTGTATAACATTACAGCTTGATGCAGTCGCATTTTCATCGTTTCGCCCTCGAGGCGCAAGTCTGATTTTTTATCTACCAATCCTTTTTCGAGCAGCAAATCTGGTACCGCGCTGTTGGACAGATTGAAACAGCAGTTTTGTGCACGAAGCATCGTTCTCGTTCAAGAACCGCTGCGCATGTGAACCTGATCCTCTCGCCTTTGCAACTGGCCTTGCCGATAACAGAAACGCCCGTGCACAGTCGTCATGAATCTTGACATGACTGACAACGCAAGATTACACGACGAACTTGACAGTAGAAATATGCGCTTGCTACTGGACTAGTTGGCACATGTTCAATAACAACAATGATGATTATTCCGTTAGCAATTATATGGACACCCTCGTCGGATTTTTGCCGTCGTCAATGCCGTCATGTACCGGATATTTATATGTATGTATATACAAATAACAGCCAGAAATAAAAATAATTCAGACGAAAACAATTCCGAAGCGCTCGACCAGGGTTTCGAACCGGCGACTCGTTGATCCGCAGCTTGCTGCCTTAGACATCTATGCCATGCCTCTTTTTCTTTCTTTCTTTATTGCCTATGTACATACATCATTTGGTCTCCAGGATACTAACGGCAGAATGCAAACGCACGTGGTGTTGGGTGAAACACACGGGACGCCACACGTGGTGAAATTTATATTATGCGAGGCGAGGGCCGTGCTGCATCGTTGCCCGCGCTGCTAGTTTTCAATTTTGGGGTTGTAGCGCCACGCCACTCGTGGCCAGTCAGCCAGGGAAAAAGAAGAACGTGCCGTGGCTCGAGGTGGCGTGATCTAGTGGGAACGCTTTGGCTCTTGTAGACTTATGCCATAGGAGGGAAGAAACGAGACGGCTGAACCAGAATCACACTATATACGTTCCACCACGACAATAATCTTAAGGCTAAAATTACAGCGCAAACGCACAAGACAACCACGAACAAAATAAACTTATGGCACAAGCTCTGACTAACAACTACTTTATTCTTTCATACGCCAACGCATATATAAGCCGAAGGCAAACACACCGTACATGCGCACACAACAATAGCTCTAAACTAAGGGTGTGCGAATATTCGAAAGCTTCGAATATTCGTCGAATATTACATTCGAAATATTCGTATTCGATTCGAAAATCGTGTATTGGAAAAGTTTCGAATAAACGATAACTTCGAATATTCGAAAAATTCGAATATGCGATTCGATTATCATGCATAATATTACTCGTTGTCCACATTTCTGCTGCGTTCGTATAGCTAAAAACGTTGCCGAGAGGATAGATACACACCGTAAGTACACGGAGGCACGATATCTGCCTGCGAAGAGCGCCCCAATACGTATGATTTATTGCTGGTGCATCTCCGACGTGCAGCGCTGTTGGCGATCATGTAACCGTACATTTTCAATATTATGCGGCCGTAACGTGCCGCACTACCACTCGTTCACTATGCGGGACCACTTCTGAAGAAAGACAGTGACCCATGTGACTGGTGGCGGACTGTAGGCACCTTCAGATACCCCAGTCTGGCAAAGCTTTGCCCCATGTACCTCCCTATACCAGCCACTTCTGTTCCAAGCGAGCGTGCCTTTTCAGTGACAGAGGGGGCGGGGGGTTGTCTCTGTTAGAAGGAAGCGCCTGCTGCCTGATCATGTGGAGCAACTCATATTTGTTCATGATAACATCTAGTCATTACTTTCATTGTTCCGTGATATTTCCTTGCGTTGTGATGTGCATTGTGCTAGCCTGGACATTGTGTTCTGGAGATAGCAGTGTATATTTTGTTGCCAGTCAAGCTGTTAATGTTTTTTTGTTTTCAAATAGCTACATGTGAAATAAAATATTGTTACTGTGGAGGCATTTTTCCTTTGACAATCAATATTCGATTCGATATTCGAAGGTGGATATTCGTATTCGATTCGTATTCGAAAAATTTGATATTCGCACACCCCTACTGTAAACCAAAACGTGTAATAAGCATGATAGTGCATTACATACGCGAAGACATGAAATCATATTCAGATGGGTGCAGGGACAAAGAAGTAAAGAAGAAGTAAGAAGGACAAAGAAGTGCGTTTTGGCTGTAATTTTAGATTCACGAATATGTATCGACTAGACCCAAATGAAGTTTTATCTTAGTGACCAGAATCGACGGTGGCAGGGAACGTGAGCCGTGGCTTCACGTGACACTGCCAAGCGCCATCTTTATTTTTTTCTCTTGAAGTCGCGTGCTCTGCGGTTTTGCTTGCCGCCCAACGGAAGGCGCCGCAGGGTCTTGGGACAACGCCAACGCAAGAGTTCGAGAGTGGCTTGCGTTCAGCGCATGCGTTCTATCGACTCGCAAGTTTCTTAGGTCCCCAATTCTAAAGCACTCTAATGTTTCGCCGGAGTTTGGATGTGCGCCTTCGACTTGTACTTTGACATACAGGCTGTGGTCGACCGTGCCCGCGCGATTATCTCTTGAGGGGAAGTTTTGTACGTCTTGTGCTTTCAGCAATATTTGCATAGAAGCTATAGGGCACACGAAGATCATTTTGCTCGCTGCACCGGCCGCGTTTGTGAAAGGAGTGATCTGCTAGCTAGAAGAGCCAAAGTAGGGGTTAGTTGAAGTAGCAACTGTGACAGTTCGCGCACGTCCTATGTATACCTGTGCGTTCTTTTCGTGCGTCCTTTGTGTTTAAGTAGCGCGCGGTTAATGTCGAGCTGTGACAGTTATTATTTCGCACTCGCCTTGTGTATTTTCTATTCCTGCGTCCTTTGTGCTTGAGCAGCGCGCAGCAAGTTTCTAGCTGCTTGCCATTCTTCCTGTGACACAAGTTCCAATTTCTTGCTTATTGCATTCATTGCTTCGCCCTTGAGGCAGAACTCTACCTTTTTGACTTGGACCACTTATGATAACTACCACGGGAAGGACGCATAGATAGGATGGGCGCTCTCCTGATCGAAACCCGGCAGTTCTATGTAATAACGCGATAACGGTAAAGAGCTCGTTTTGCGGAAATGCCGGTGTCGGCGTCGTTTGTTGTGAGTTGTGTCCGTGTCTGAAAACTCCAGAAAGATGCAAAGAAAATAAATAATAAAAACCTTTGTTTCAAGTGACAATTGAACCCAGGCCTTCTGCGTGGCAAGTAGGTGTTCTCCCACAGAGCAACGCGATTGCTTGAAACTGCTTCGGAAAAAAAAAACTGTATGAATCTCACGTAGCGGGAGGAGTCTCTTTAACGCATGTAATATTGCATGCAGAAGCGCAGAATCGCGCCAGGTGTCAAGATATTAGAATTGCGCAACGAGTGGATGCTTTGAAGACCTACCCATTACAAAGCGCTCAGACATATTTAATCATCATCAGCAGCAAAAGCATCAACAAAGTGAGCAGTTACGTAGGTTCGCGTGTTGGCTTACGGACGCGTCGTAGGCCGTTCACTGGTTTGTAAAAAGAATTATGGCATAGTCGGCAGTGCGCAATTGTGCTTGCAGTAGGCAGTCTAGGATAGTTTGAAACAGTCAATGTTACGCGCACAGACGTTCGTTTCCTGGCGGCACGGTTGAGGCATGCACCGAGAACCGAAGCTAGGCTAGCACTTGAGAAGGCGATGCGCACGGGGCCCGATTATTCTATCGCGTTCCATTCTTGAAGGCCACGATCAAGCGTCCTCCAAGTTTTGTTCCCTCTCGGTGGTTGTCGTTCTGGCGCTATCTCTATTATTACTATTGAAAGAAGAAATTTAACAAGGAAGGTAACACTCTCATTCTTGCAAGTGGAACTACATTGTAGTTGCGAAGGCGACTATAATGCAAGGCATGTTGAAATTTCAAGGAACAAATGGCTACCGCTATATACTAATGAGAACTAACAGACAATAATGCCAAATGAAGTATAGGGGGTGTTATTTCTTGTAAGTATGATATAAATGTGAAGAAAGTAAAGTGACCTTCGTATAACGCGTCCGATGCTCTACCATTGAGCTACTGCGGCAGTCATCCTCCCGTCCACTTTATGGAGTATATATGTGCATTTGAACGTCGGAGTGTTAGTCAGCGCCGATCGCAGCCATAGCGGTGAGTGTGGAACACTGTGGCTGCGATCGGCGCTGAATAAAACACGTTTTACTTTACTTTCTTCACATTTATATCCTACTTAAAACAAATAACACCCCCTATACATTCCCTGGCATTATTGTCTGTTAGTTCTCATTAATGTTGTGTCTAACAAAGAAAAACAAGCCCTTAACAGTAATATTCTTACCACTTTATACTGTACAATATCTACCTGTATCTACCTGCCCTGGCCCCCCTCCCGCCGCACACACACAAAAGAAAAAATTAATAGACTTGGAGGACGCTTGAGCATTGCCTTCATGAGTAGAATACGATATCTTAATCAGACTCCATGCGCATCGCCTTCTTAACAGCTAGACTGGCTTCGGTTCTCGGTGCATGCCTCAACCGTGCCGTAAAGAAACGGACGACTGTGCGCGTAACATTGGTCGTTTCAGTATGCCTACTGCAACTACAGTTAAGTGCCCACTACGCCATAATTATTCCTTCTGCGAATCAGCAAAGGGCCCACTACGCGTTCGTAAGGCAACACACGATCTTACGCAGCTATTCACTTTGTTGATGCTTTTGCTGCTGATGATGATTAAATCTGCCTGAGCGCTTTGTAATGGGTGGGCCTTTAAAACACCCACTCGTTGCGCAATTCACATGTTTTGGCGTCTGACGCGATGCTACGCTTCTGTCACGCAATATTACATGCGTTAAGGAAACTCCTTCTACTACATGACATACATATTATAGTGTTTTTTTTTCTTCTTCGAAATAGTTTCAGGAAGTAGCACCGCTCCTTAAAAGACATGGCAAAACGCTGAAGGACTCTTTGTTCTCTGGGACGTAAATTGCAGATTGTGCGAAAAGCCGGAGAATATTGATCATTGTTTTATTGATTGTTGTGATGCAGTGTTCTTCTGGGATGTTCTTCAGCGAAGACAAAAAAAAAAATACTTTTAAATCAACCCTGTAAACATTGGGTACCTTGATGTGATAAAGAACAGGACACTACCCTATGACCTAATCTTTCTTATTGGTCTGCATAGTCTCTGGAGAGCGAGACTGATTGACAGAAATGCTGCGCCTCCGAGATCAACAAAAAAACATGTTCCAGGTACAAGCGATTGGAATACGCGGGAAACATGAACATTCTGCTGACGCTATAGACTGGTTTCCTGTGTTTGATTTGTGTTTAAATATGCCTGAATATTAATTTTTATGATGTCAATTTAAATGCAACGGTTTACTTCCCCATAATGAGGAAAAAAAAAACGTCGCGTGGCTCTGCGGTAGAACACCTGCTTGACACGCACGGCCTGGGTTGGATTCTCACTCGAACCGAAGATTTTTATTTCATTTGTATCTTTCCCGATTTTTCGGTCACGGACAAGATGATGATTTTTCACTCACAACCAACGACACCGACACCGATGCCGACACCGGAATTTCCGCGACATGAGCTCTTTAACGCTGTCGCGTTAATAAAGAAAGCAAGAAAGGAAAGAAACAGCGGACACTACGAGTGCCCGACTGAACATGACAGCGCAGTTTGCATTACTTAGAGTTTCCGAGACAGTATTTATTACTTTTTTTTAGCTCATTATTTAAATAGTGGGACGGAAGGTAGCGATCTTCTCGGGGAAGCACTACAGAGAATCTCGGCGAGCTGTTTCGTTCAATGATCGATGTGCGTTGCTAGCGATGTAATGCACATAACTACGTCATAGACGGTGCGAGAATATTGCTTAGTCACACTGGCGTCAGGATATCTCATGTTGCTCAATAATATGCAGATGAGACAACGTTACGGGATGGAAATGGCTCAGTGCGTTTATCGAAATACAGCGAAGTCATGTTCGCCCAAGATGAAACTTTGTAGCTGCGCTAAATATGCATGTTCATGCTGGGGATCCAGTCTTGGCTGAGAAATGAAAATAATAAAGAACGTGCCTCCTTCACTGCGAACATTTGAAATGCCTACAGGGTAAATGAACCGCCATGGCTGGCTATGTGTTTCTTTGCGTGACACAGGAGCTAGAAGTCGCTTTCTTAAATGAGGCTCCTGTTTAATAACGAGGGCTTTTGATGTTTAATATCTGCACGTACGGCTAGGACAAGTTTTAATTAGGCTGTTACGTCTTCGAGCCACCCTCCTTAGTTGGGGTAAATAGAAGTTAGCAAAATTGCGCTCGAGACACCTTGGTACCACTCATAAGCCACTAAGATTTGTCACCTTTTAATTGCAATTTTTGAATTAGTGGCATCAATAAGACTACCTTTTTTTTTTCAATGTTTAATCGAAATTTACGAAAGAATAGCTCATTGCGTCTTGTCTCTCTGTTACGTTTACTGATTCGTTGATGCATAATAAATAATTATTGGGATTGTTTGTGATTTTATTTTCTGAAACTGACATGTATCCTTTGTTTTTCTAAAACGGTGTACGGTTACACCTCTTGTAAAGTTCCAATCAAAATGTGTAGCAGAAGTTGGTTCAGCAACGTTTTAATCATTTTGTTCAAGGTAATAACACATTTCTTTGCTGCGATGCATTTGACGGTGCTTTAAACAGGCAGGTTGCGAAACATTCCTTTCCATACGTAGACCATGTCACTTTCACTTCTCTTCGCTCTGCAGTAGCGCACTTTCTTTCTTTCTTTCTTTCTTTCTTTCTTTCTTTCTTTCTTTCTTTCTTTCTTTTTTTTTCTTTCTTTCTTTCTTTCTTTCTTTCTTTCTTTCTTTCTTTCTTCCTTTATTTATTTATTTATTTATTTATTATTTATTATTTTTGTATTTGCGTTCGGAACTGTTCGCGTAACCATATTCTGCTCGGTGCTTCTTCCTCCAGTTATCTAGCCCTATTTATTTTATTTTCTGATGCATGCGTAAAATTCTTTGCGCTCCTAAGAACAGCATGTCTATATCTTCTTAACCTGTCTTATTTCTGGTAACTGTGTTGCGTCTCGTAAAATTGGTGGAGAACTTGCTTGTTTCTTCTGTTACCAGCTGCGTAGTTATGCATGGGTTCCCTTTGATTAGTGGCTGAGTAGAGGTTGTTTCTGGTCGGGCTGCGTCACTTTTTTTATAATTTCGTATAATGAAAACACTGGGCTACAAGCGGTGCTCGTCGTAACAGTAGCAGCAGGAACTGGACGGGCGCGGGCAGCGTGGCAGCACGAACACGGGCTAGGCAGCTCCAGCTCGTGCCTCGCGCAGGGCTGGCGATGTGGCTGCAGCGCTGGACATTCCTCTTCACTACAATTCGTCCCCCGTCGGAAAGGAGCCATCCTGGCGACTCACGGTGAACTTATTACGAGCGGATCGTAATAGGGCTTCAGACGCTGTACGTGAACAGTTTCACGACCCCGAAAGCGTTGGTCCGTAGATGGTGTGACTGGTTCGACGATATAGTTCACAGGTGACGTCTGCGCAACAACACGGTAGGGTCCCTGATACTTGGAAACAAGCTTGGAGGAGAGACCAGTAGGGACAGCTGGAACCCAAAGCCACACAAGGGAGTCCGGAAGAAAGTGAGGACACGGGTGGTCATCGTCGCGCCGAGATTTTTGTCTCCATTGGTCGACGGTTGTGAACGACCGGGCGAGCTGACGGCATTCCTCGGCGCGGCGGGCAACTTCAGAGATGGGTGTAGATTCGGAGGCATCGGGTCGGTACGGCAGAATGGTATCGAGTGTGGTCGAGGGTTCTCGGCCATATACGAGGAAAAATGGCGAAAAGCCTGTAGTCGCCTGTGGAGCAGTGTTGTAGGCGTACGTCACAAAGGGCAAAATTAGGTCCCAGTCAGAGTGATCCGAGGCAACATACTTAGAGATCATGTCGCCAAGGGTGCGGTTGAATCTTTCCGTCAAGCCATTAGTTTGAGGATGGTAGGCGGTAGTAGTACGATGAACGATACGACATTCGGCAAGGAGTGCGTTCACGACTTCGGAAAGGAACACACGTCCCCTGTCGCTCAGAAGTTTGCGCGGTGCGCCGTGACGGAGAATGAAGTTCCGCAGGAGGAAAGATGATATGTCGCGGGCCGTGGCAGCAGGCAGAGCGGCTGTTTCTGCGTATCGCGTCAGGTGGTCAACAGCGACAACTACCCAGCGGTTTCCAGAAGCCGTGCACGGAAGGGGCCCATACAGGTCAATGCCAATGCGGTCGAAGGGCCTGGCCGGGCAAGGGATTGGCTGGAGCGGACCAGAGGCGTGCTGATGAGCAGCTTTGCGTCGTTGGCACTGTGGGCAGGACTGAATGTACTTGCGCACAAAGGTGTACATGCCTCGCCAATGGAACCTGGAGGAAAGGCGGGCGTATGTTTTGAAGACGCCCGCATGTGCGCACTGTGGGTCAGCGTGGAAAGCTGAACATATTTTTGCACGAAGATGGCGAGGTATGACCAGTAACCACTTGCGGCCGTCAGACGTGTAGTTCCGGCGATAGAGGAGACCATCGCGGATTTCGAAGTGGGAAGCTTGACGGCGCAATGCTCGAGAAGCTGAAGGAAAAGTCGACGGGTCGGAAAGGAATCGCAGAAGGGCGCTGATCCAGGCATCCTTGCGTTGCTCAGACGCCATGTCGCAGCCTGCTGGGAACGGAAGTGTTTCGTCTACGGCAGATAGGCAGGCAGCGCTTTCGGTTGACACAGGCGAGCGTGATAGGGCGTCGGCATCGGTGTGGCGGCGGCCAGACCTGTAGACGACACGCATGTCGAAATCTTGCAACCGCAAAGCCCAGCGAGCTAAACGGCCGGAGGGGTCCTTCAACGTAGATAGCCAGCAAAGAGCATGGTGATCTGTCACTACGTCGAAGGGGCGGCCATAAAGATAGGGTCTAAATTTGCCAAGAGCCCAAATTATGGCCAGACATTCCTTCTCCGTAACAGAATAATTCTTCTCAGCTTTAGTGAGGGTACGGCTTGCGTATGCGACGACGTATTCTTGGAACCCCGACTTGCGCTGCGCGAGCACGGCGCCGAGTCCAACACCGCTGGCGTCGGTGTGTACCTCAGTCGGAGCGGAAGGGTCGAAGTGACGCAGGATTGGCGGTGAGATTAGCAGACAGCGCAACTCTTGGAAGGCATCGTCACAGGCGGGTGACCAAACGTAAGTTTTTGAATCGCTTCGTAGGAGTTGATTCAAGGAAGCGGTGATGGTCGCAAAATTACGAATGAAGCGGCGAAAGTACGAACAGAGGCCAAGGAAGCTGCGAAGTTCTTTTAAAGACGCAGGTCGAGGAAAGTCAGCGACTGCCCGAAGCTTGGCGGTGTCGGGAAGAATGCCGTCTTTGGACACAACATGGCCGAGGATGGTGAGCTGACTTGCGCCAAAGCGGCATTTCTTCAGGTTGAGCTGAAGGCCGGCGTCAGTTAGGCACTGCAGTACTTCCTCTAGCCTGCTGAGATGTGTGGGAAAATCTGGTGAAAATATAACTACGTCATCTAAGTAGCAGAGGCACGTTTTCCACTTAAGACCACGCAAAAGATTGTCCATCATCCGCTCGAATGTTGCGGGCGCGTTGCAAAGACCAAAAGGCATGACACGGAATTCGTAAAGACCATCAGGTGTGACGAAAGCCGTTTTAGGTTGGTCGTCAGGTGCCATGGGGACTTGCCAATAGCCGCTCCGTAAGTCGATAGAAGAGAAGAACTCCGCGCCTTGGAGGCAGTCAAGGGCGTCGTCAATTCTCGGTAAGGGGTAAACGTCTTTTCGAGTTATCTTGTTAAGACGACGGTAATCAACGCAGAAGCGAATTGACCCATCCTTCTTCTTAACAAGAACAACTGGAGATGCCCAGGGGCTATTCGAAGGCTGGATGACGCCGCGCTTCAGCATGTCAGCTACTTGGTCGTCGATAACCTGGCGCTCTGTCGCGGACACACGATAGGGTCTTTGTCGCAGTGGCGCATTGGTACCCGTGTCGATGCGGTGACTTACAGCTGACGTGCGGCCGAGGGAAGCATGCTGGCAGTCGAAGGAAGAGCGGAACTTGTCGAGGAGGCGTAGAAGCTGGGCGCGTTGAGAAACGGTTAGCGTGTCGGCGATGGAGCTGCTCAGTACGTCAGGCGTAGTAGTCTGCTGCGAGGAATCACAGGACACTCCGGCGACTTCGTGTTCGGCGGTAGAACCGGTTGGCAGGTCAATGATGGTAGAAGGGTCGACACTGTGGACACGCCCGACGCACTCGCCACGAAGCAGTGTTAAAGGACATGACTGCAGGTTCGAGACGAGCAGTCTGCTGACGCCGTGACGAATTTCCAATACGGCAAAAGGCAGCGGGGAGCATTTGCGACAGGCGAAAATGGCAGATGGCGTAAAAAGGGCGCTCGACTCGGCGATGCTGTTGCAGGACACCGTGGCAAGGGCAAAAGAGTGCGGCGGTATTGAAACGTCTTCCGCAACAAATAGTTTGTCCTCGGTTTCAGGAGCGTCAAATAACGGGGCGTCGCAAAGCACTTCAAATACCACCTCAGCGCGAGAGCAGTCGATGACAGCCTTATTAGCGGAGAGAAAGTCCCAGCCCAAAATGAGGTCGTGGGAGCATGAATGCAGCACTAATAATTCGACGACATAGAGCAGGCCATTAATCACAACGCGAGCAGTACATGCAGCGGCCGGCGTGATGCGATCGGCGCTGGCGGTACGAAGAGATATGTTCGATAGCGGCGTCGTAACTTTTTTTAGCAAGCGGCAGAGTTTGGCACTCATCACTGAAACTGCGGCACCAGTGTCGACAAGGGCGAGTGCAGCGACGCCGTCCACAGATACATCAATAACATTCGTCGGTGAAGGGAGAGGTCTTGGTCGTTTCGCGGGTGACGCAGTTCCTGCCTCTGGAACTGCGGCAATTAGTTTTCCTGCTCCGGCGTGGATGAACGACGACGCATCGGCGATAGCGAGCGGCGTCGAGGCACTACATTCGTTACAGTTTTCCCGAAGATTTTATTCTAATACTTAGAAAGCCCGAAATGGAAGGAACTTGTTCTTTTTTTTTGTAGAGAGCATGAATGAAACAAATACCCAGCCTCAAATATATATGATTTCGTCAGCAAATTCATGGAGTGTCGCTTTTGTGCTACTAAATGTGTTATAGTACCACGAAGAGAAACACTTTCATAACATAATCGTTCTTCACTCGAGTCGCGGTTAAATGCGATTTCTAAATCGCTGTGTCAATCAAGCCAGCTTCTGACAAATACGTCGATGAAAGCACGAATTCATGCATCTGGAGGACACGCTATTAGCACTGCCACCTAGAGGGGCAAAACGCCTGCCTACTATTTCGTGAGGAGGGAATCGATAGATGGAATAAAAATAGATGAAATAAAGATAGGAGGAAAGAAAATCGGCACATGGTAATAAAACAGACAGCATTTTTAATGATATCACCGGAGATGTCAGCCTGGTTTATCGCATGGCTTGCTACTCCAGATGTCGGGTGATGATTAATATATATAAAATGATCATATATACGCACAAATAAGACGTACAGTCAGAAACACACATACATATACAACGTATATTAGAATTCAAACGAGGGTGTGTTAAACGTAGGAGTCGCGACAACTGGACACCTGTTTTACTCCGACAAGGACTAACTAGCAGCACAGGTAGCGATCGCTCGTCGTCGTCCTTGTCTTTTCTCTAGGTCAAGCCGCATGTCCACTACATTCATTACAATGTATATATATATATATATATATATATATATATATATATATATATATATAATATATATATATATATATATATATATATATATATATATATATATATATATATATATATATATTTTACATACATACATATACACATACACATATACATTCATGAAATTTCGCTATGGCGAGTAGTCCTCAAAACACCAACAGCCCTTTTGTGTTGCACATCACACAGTACACGTAGGGGCTGCTTTGCCATGGACCGAGAAGGTGCCGCAGCTCCAAACTCAAGCCACATTGACAATGGTGATGCCTTGAGAACCTGTCGTTTTGCGTGGTAATGGGAACAGTCACAAAGCACGTGCTTTAAGTCTTCCCGACTGTTGCATGTGGTGCACGTTGGAGCATTTGACTGCTTAATCTTGTGCTTAAAGTAGTTCGTATAGGCAACGTCGAGCCTCAGCCGATGAATGCATCTTTCATCTTGCCTGGTTAGTCCTTGTGGCATACTGTAGCTACACGACAGGTCTATTCCGTGCAGCGGTCCGTATTCAAGCAGCGATAAAAAGCTGCAGCGCGAGCTGTAATGCCTGCATACGCGCAGAATTTGACGGTCACTTCCGCACGTCATCCAAATTCCGTTCTGAATCATCAAGCTTTGAGACCACCGCGCTGGCATTGTACGTTTCGTTTTTCCCCGGCGGAACGCCAAACTGTTGTTCGTCGCTGTCATGCTTCTAATTAGAAGCTGGCGCAAGGTGCTCGTGGAACACCTCCTAATCTCGAGCTGTCACTGTTGCTTTACAATGTGCTACAGTTCTTCCGCAAACGTAACTGTGTGTAGAGCCCCAGCTATGCGTGGCTGTAAAGGGGAGACAGAGTAAGCCAGAAAGAGAGCATTCGTATGGACACAGCGTATAGACGCCGTACCTGGGTGACAACATCTCACAGCGGTAACAAGTGGTCAACGCAGTCATGCGAAAGTGCTTGCCGAGGAAAGACGGTTCTTCGGGCTCCCGCTGCGAACCTCTCGACGCTAACCTCATTAGGAGTTGCGTCCCCCTGGGGTTACGTTATTCGCTGCCCGTTCCACGTGCTGTATTCGGTGCTGTACTTAGCTATGTCTTATGGCGACCCCGAGTGAAGGCGTACGCTAGTCAATGTTCCAAGGCCTTAACAAGGTCCCTTATGCTTGCAGTGACCCTCCGGAGTTATAGACTGTAACAGGTCAAAATCGTGCACGTTTATTTATTTATTTATTTATTTATTTATTTATTTATTTATTTATTTATTTATTTATTTATTTATGGCACTTCACAGGGCCCAATAGGGCATTGAGTGAGGGGGGCAAGTACAAATCAAATATCAGAGAAAAATGCATCAGTACATACGGGAAACAAATAAAAAGATTCGTGCGATTCTTTTTTTTTTTCTTGAGAGTATTTTTACAGATAAACCCGTTTTCGTGTTTGGGTCAACGTTGTCGCTTGTGGTTCTGTGTTTTTTTATTTATTTTTTGCTTATAGTTGTACAACCTCAGAGCTATACCACGCTCCAAAATTATTGCTGTGTTGAACATAAGTTTCTGTGTAAGCAACACTTGTTTGGAAATGAATTATAAGCTTAATTAAAAGTCCGGCAGTTTCTTCCGGGTGAGGAGGGGGGATGAGGGGATTAACCCCTGTCCCTTCCCACCCTCTGTCGATGATGATGGCGTCAGGTGACGGCTCGAAGTCCTTGGACCCGGGCGGCATATTCGGCTTGCCGGACGGCCCAAAGCGGAAAAGCTTTTCGGGAGCGCTTGGCTGTGTGCCTACATTGATTATCATCATCAGCACTTTCAACAAAAGTTTTCTGTCTGTTTATTTATCAAGGTGAACACATTGAAGCCAATCTTAGCATAGAGCATCTGCGTACTTCATGTAGATTTCATACCAAACTGGCACTACTACTGCTAAAGGAAATGGTGATCGAGCGATGTCGTCTCCATGCGGAGTTGAGCAGCTGCAAATCCTGTCTCACACGACGGCTGCTCCATGACAATAGGCAGACAATGGAATGCGCAATTTTTGTCGTGCAATTGCTCTAATGCCTGCGGCAAAACTCCGGACACGCCATTCGGCAAGGTGACGAATGTGATAAACATACATACCGTATCACGAGCTGTTTAACAGCGTCTAAAGCGTTTTACGCATGCGTGGAACAAGCCCGAAACATCTTTCACTGGCGCAGTGAGAAAAAACACGGGAGAAATGAGCACTGCGAGTGCAAAGAATGGGATCAATACAGCGGAGGAAGTCCCAGATTGCGAAAGCAAGGCGCAATACTTGGTCCAGGACGATTTCGAAATCCCTGAGATCTCAGACTTTCGGAGGAGGTGGAGTGGAAAGCAAGGCACAATTCCCGTGATTGAATCCGACATCATGCGGGTATGCCTCACTTTGTATGGAGATCGACCTATCGCTGTTGGAATAAAGAGGATGCGAGATGCGATGCGTCGCTTCGCATCTGTTTGTGCGTACAAGGATGAACAAAGTGAAGGGAAGATGAGGGATCATGGACAACAGTGCGCAGAGGGTGCAAGTAAAACGACAACGCTTTGTGTGTCATACATTCAGCATGTCAAGGCCACACGCAGAGATCACTCGCTTGTCTATCGCACGAGGGGCGCGTCGCGTATGCGTCGAGAAAGCAGTGATTGCGTCGATTCTCTCACACAAATCCGGATCCTCGTTTTTTTTCCCTGTCACTGGGATCCGACTCTGTTCTCAGGACTTTGTTATTAGTTCAGTATTCGTTTTGTCTCATTTCACTGACTTTTTATTCGTATCGAACACCACTCTTCGAAACAATGACGTCACAGTAACATTCGGAGGCATGATAAGATACACTGACTTTCCGTTCTGATCATATCCTTCTAAGCGTTCTTTTAGACCCCTGCTTTTGACTACGATGTTACTATATGAAGATTATGTGATATTTAAAAAAAGAAGAACTGTATTAAAGCGTGGCCTTTTGAAATAATATTGGTAGCTGATATTGTTCGTGACGTTCGCTGTTATTTACCACGGAGAGTACCTCTACATACGAACGGTCGTTGTACAAAAGATTCCTAAACAAAATGTGAAGGAACTACATTGAAAGGGGAATGCGGTGGATATTTTAATATGCTGAAGCGAAAACAGGATTAGGACAATAAAAGATAGTTATAGTGTTAGATCCAGGGCTGTCGTCCACCCCTGGCAAAAACCCTGTCTTTTCTATCGCTTCAAGCTTCCAACTTTAACGTATTACTCAAGTCTTTAGTGGATAGGATGAGTCCGGTTGTTATTAGTCAAGCGGTGTAGAGCTCTTCTTTACCAGCGAACCTGACTAGTCCTCACTTCTTAACCTCACTACCGGTAACAGCGACAGCGACGTTCTTCGTAGCCACCTGTACTCTTATGCAGCACCTAACAAACCTGCTAACGCTCTTTTGCTCGAAGTGTCGTCGAAAGTACCTGTGCTGCTAGCCTATACTGCACGACTGAGTACGGAATGCTAATCGGTTTGCTCAATACCTACACGCTTCGCGCCGCCGCTGCCCATTTGGAGGGGGTGGGGGTGGCGACGTAATTCGATATGGACAATCAGGCAGGACCAACACAGTATAGTATTCCGTATTACGCGGTAAGGTATGGGACCGCTAACTCCGTGCGCACGTTGCACAGCTTTTTAGTTAGGGTAGCAATGGAAAACCACAGCTTCTTCGTGTATACTCAGCACGAAAGCTTTTAGAACTAACAATGCCAGGCTCTACAATGTCATGCCTCTACGTGACGGCTAAGCAGTAAGATCCTCTGTCACGTTGCATGCCGCGTGCTGTGAATCGAAGCTGTGAAAGGCTTTTTCGGCAGCAACGTGACCGACCATTTCAGCGTTGTGCCATGTCCAGCAAGCCAATGAAGGTAGGGTGCAATCATCGTAACTCAAAACCTTTGCTGGAAGCTCTCAGGACTCCAGTTTCTTCCGTTTGCTCAGGATAAGAGCTCTGCACTGCCCTGTACTTGGGCGCCTTCAAGTGCCTCCTTTTGCGCATCCAAGATAATAGAGGGGTGGCATAGGAAGACACGTTGATGGAACTGGTCGGGCATGCGGTTTTGCTTGCAGCCATCAGGTGAATAGACAACGCGTGGGTTCGTCGCAACAAACTTGATTGCCTTTGTCCGTCGCATCTGTTCCATTATACCTTGTAAGAGGAGCTTTGCGAACGCTTCTTGGACACACAGTTCGCCATCAGAGTACGTTGTGATGAAATGACACTGATCTGCAGTGTCGTTCATTTCGCTGAGCATGTGGTCAAAAAGAAAGAAAAAAAAAGAGACTGAGTAGAAGAAGCCTTCTTTGAGGTGTATAAAGGGTGTCTCAGCTATCACAAGCTAAGATAAAAAAGGTTGGAACATTCTATGCCAGTGAAATCAATAGCATGTTGATATCAACCTAGAAAAACGTTTCATTGATTTGTATTCTTCCTAATTGGTGATTCTGGAATAATTATGTACGAAAATCTCAAATATTATATGTATCACAGGCATGCATACATTGCGTGTCAGAGTGAATTCAAAAACATTAATTTCAATTATTTTCGGCACCTTTTATTTAGCACGATCCTTTTTCAGCGTTTTAGAGAAATCCGGAAGAAAGTCAAAATTATAGTACGTGACTAGGCGTCCACGCGCCCCGATGATAGTGCTGCTTAACGAGCTCGGTAAAAGTCAACGTCATGCTTACAGTCTATCGCTGTCATGTATGGCCTTGTTCACAACTCTGTGGCGCGCTGCGCTGACACGTTATGGAAAAAAATACATCGCACGCACGCGCCAACATTAAATCGGCGGTTATAACAGCCGCTCAGAGGCCAACTGAATAATTGGGTAGCTTTGCATATAGTTACAGTGCAGAGTTCTGCAGATGGTTGAACACCGCCCGCGGGTCTGCCTACGCGCACAGGGAACTGATGTGAGGGAACACCACGAAGTCAATATTTCAGTGTCATCAATTACACTGGTGTGTTCATTACCGAGCGCACTAAACGGCATATCTGTGCAGTCACGCGATAACTGTGCACATTTTGTTAGACGTCATGCCCGCCTTCTCGATGAGGATCACACGCAAATGAATCTACAAGTACAGAAATTGAAGCAGAGTTATTCACGAGAGGGACTGTTTTCATTGGGTATGACAGTGACACCATGCTAGCACGACGAGATTTTCTGGGCATGTTTAATCGAAAACACGAAAAAACGAAAGTAGAATAAGAAAATGTAGGACTAAAGATAATAAGGAGCAGTACACGAAGGTCAGCTGCCACCTTACTGAGTCAACTGTATAAGAAATCAAGCTTGGTCGCACAGCTTATTAAACAATGCACCTATTCGTGCGCCGAGCTGTAATATCGTGTACCTTTAAGTTCACAGTTGATATTATTTTTAGCACGTAGTAGTGGCGTCGTGAGAAAAGCCTTTAGAAATGACTGCATGTTGTGCAGTCTGCCCTGTTTGTTCGCTGTTTCGAATCCATGAGCCCGAAGGGCAGGGATGCTTGGAAGCTGTCGTGGTCAACTTCGCGGAAAGTACAGCGGTCAGCTGGACATGTCGTATTTCGTTCGCGCAGTCCGGACGGATGCGTCAGCGAGTGGAGACGAAATGCGCTTGCTGACTCGTTTTCACAGTTGGCTGGCATCCATGATTGGATGTCACACGCCACTGCTCTGTTCTGTTCGAATGGAAAAATGCCGGCATAATAGCATGCCGATAACGTTGTTTTGACAAGTCTTATATCTATGACCACGTGGGAGTCGCCCGCTGCGCACTGACGCGCGCCTTGCAGGTCCCAAATAAAGTTTTTCAACCAACCAACCAACCAACCAACGAACCGAGAGTGACCGAATCAACGAAAACAGTGCGGTCTGCACGCGAAAATAGGCTAAGGCGTGGAAAAGTGAACCAAAACTGTGAAGAGATTGATTTTCTTTCAAGAATATTTGAAATCGCACTATGCAAAAATTAAGCAATGAAGTGTGTTGCAGTAAGAATTTAGACAACGATGGGAGTTTTCGTTAGTGCGTGAGCGATTTCACTAGATATGTTTGAAACTTGGGGAACGTAAATAAAAGAAAATTTGTGATAAAGTAAGCAGAGTGGCTTATTTCATGCTAGGCTTTTAACACATTTGGTGAGGCCATAGATAGAGGCGCGGTAAGTTTACACTTTAGACAAAAATCAACCCACTTCATTATGAAAAATATTGCGGCCTTTATGGACATCATACGAAATCTTTTCATAGGGATGAGTCAAGAAGGACGTTAATAAACTAAGAAATCGTTTTTGATCAAATAGTAGCACAGCGTCGTAGATGTCTTTAGGATCAGCAGCTTCTCCTGAATTATTAGGACGCTGTACAAGGATCCTTGTTGGAACTTGTGGAGACAGCATATCAATATTGAAGGTTGGTTTGGGAATACTGAACATAAGCACATATTCCCAAACCAGCCTTAATCATGTGCCCTTCTTAGCATATTTATACCCGTAATAGGTGTTGGGGTTTCACGTCCCAAAACCATGACATGATTATGAGGGGCGCCATAATGGAGGGCTGCGGAAATTTCGACCATGTAGGGTTCTTTAACGTGCACCTAAAGTCGAGCACACAGGGTTATAGAATATATATATATATATATATATATATATATATATATATATATATATATATATATATATATATATATATATATATATATATATATATATATATATATATATATATATATATCAAAACGGCAAGAAGAGCTTACGATAAGTATAGAGGTTCCGATTGCGAATGCCTGCATTAGTCATGATATTCATCACTGACTGTTATTGCTATTCCACTGCCACAAGGCCGAGCGATTACGAATTTCGCATTATAAAACGTTCCTTATTATCCCATGCATGCTTCTACGCCGATACTTCAAAAGCCGCGAAGATTTTGACTCCCACGAAATTCATGAAGACAGACTCCCTCAGCTATATGAGGACTTCGGCATTGAAGAAAAGCGAAATTAAACAGGGTGTTCCATAGTGGAATATAAATGTGCCTGAGCAGGCAGTCCCAGTATTGTGTTATAGCATCGAAGATTGATTCAGTTCAGTTGTCGGGAAGGTATAGAAGTAACAGAGTTTGGGTGGGGAGGGGGCCGTGTACTCTCTTAGCTGGTTCTCAAATTGATGTCATGACATAAAAAGTCACAGTTTCGCCGCAACGGCGAAGTAATGAATGCCATAGCAATAAATTGGAATGTAACGCGAAGAATGGAAAGCAGCTCGAAATTGCCAGCGCGTCGCTCGAGCCCAAAAGACGCACGAAAATAACGCACGCAGGACGAGCGCGAACTAATGTGTCACAGCTCGACACTTGAAGCGCCCTGCTCAAACATAAAGCAGGGCGCACGAAACGAACGAACAGGTACACACAAGACGAGTGCGAACTAATTGTCACAGTTGTTACTTATTTCTGTTTGAACAGCGCACTCCTTTCGCAAACGCGGCCGCTGCAGCGAGCGAAGCAAAGCACCCCACCGGCCGCCCCCTTCTTTCCTCGAGATAAGCGCGCGAAAGCGACCACGCCCTGTAGGGCGAAAAGCAACGGCGTTCGCAGGAGCGGGGCGACGATCTCTAAAGCGCGCCACACGCACGCACATCGCGCCATCTATGTGGTCACTAAGAAAGCATGCTGAAGTACATGGTGTATATAAATAGCTCGCCATTAGCAGGCTGAAAGACGGTGCTGTCGTGGCCTAACGTCTAACCTGGCGGGCTGCAAAGCGAGAGGTCGCCCGTTCGCTTCCGCGAGTCGGAAAGTATTTCTGAATTATTTTTCTTTGTGGTTTTTCTATATATACATACATACTTATACATATAGGGTGAATGACGGCGGCGACGGGGACGGACATTTTCCAGCCGAGACTGTCTATATAATTGCTATCGCAACAAAAGTGTATTCTGTGTGGGATATAATTATTCCGGCCACAGAGAACTAGAAAATGAGGCCAGTGTGCGCAAAATTGCTGCGACCTGGAATTCGTGTAATGATGTTGCGATAAATGTTATTTCTTCAACTTATGTCCAACTGCAAGCTAATAGTAGCTGCACACTGGTTCTACGAAACACAGTATAACATGTGCAGTGAGCTTACAATCTCCTAGGATTTACTTAGAACTTTTATTTATTATCTTTCGCAGAAGTTCAGCTAAACACACACACAAACGCACACACACACACGCACGCTAGCACACACACACACGTACGTACGCACACGCACCCACACACACATTATTACGTTTATATATGCTATGAAAGTTTTTTTTTTCTGGGGACCGTGTGCAACAAGCCCGTTAATGAACAAGCCTTGTTGATATTTTTACTAGGGGTGTGCGAATATCAAATTTTTCGAATACGAATCGAATACGAATATCCACCTTCGAATATCGAATCGAATATCGAATATCAAAGGAAAAATGCCTCCACAGTGACAATATTTTATTTAACATGTAGCTATTTGAAAAAAAAAAGACATTAACAGCCTGAATGGCAACAAAACATACACTGCTATCTCCAGAACACAATGTCCAGGCTAGCACAATGCACATCACAACGCAAGCAAATATCACTGCTCAATGAAAGTAATGGCTAGATGTTATCATGAAGAAATATGAGTTGCTCCACATGATCAGGCAGCAGGCGCTCCCTTTTAACAGAGACACCCCCCCCCCCTGCCACTGAAAAGGCACGCTCGCTTGGAACAGAAGTGGCTGGTATAGGGAGGTACATGAGGCAAAGCTTTGCCAGACTGGGGTATCTGAAGGTGCCTACAGTCCGCCACCAGTCACATAGGTCACTGTCTTTCTTCAGAAGTGGTCCCGCATAGTGAACGAATGGTAGTGCGGCCAGGGTGTCGGAACGAAATGTTTTTCGTTTCGGTTTTAGTTTCGTTCCACCGCAAAAAGTTCCGTTCCGTTTCTGTTCCGGAACGAAAAAAAAATGTTCCGTAACGGTTCGTAACGGTTTTTTTATGGAAAAATTTGAAGTTAAGGTAATCATAACGAACATTGGATTTGTGATGTAGTTACTTGCCCTGCTCTTAGGAAAGTGGGACAAGGGTAAAATACGTTCTTTAGAGGAGCGGAGGTAACTGTACCACGAATTTCTACCAACTAGCACAAACCAGTATTAATTTGAAAGTCATAGTATTTATTTTTTCAAAAGACAAATACGAATTTTTTAGTGGGATCAGTGCTTTGTGTCAAGGGAGTGAGCACGATCTCAGAAGCAACACGTCATTGAGTGTACTCTCTGATGTGCGAGACCGCTGCTCTGATAAAGAGATCGCCAGGCCTGCGCGACACACGCAGCACAGTCACAACGAAAGCTGGAAGAGCGGACTTTGTAGAGCTCGCTGGAGAGTCTCTTGGGGCAATAATACAAGTACACATGGAAGGTACCCACTACGCCATAAATCATCCCAATTCTTCTGAAGTAGAGAAGTTCCCCCTATGCCATTTTTCGTCATTCTTCGGAGTCTCGTGGTACACGCTACACATCTGTAAGGCATTATGTGCACTTTGCGCTGTGATTAATGATGATAAAGAATTATGGCTGAGCACTTTGCAGTGGACGGGAAGCAGTGTGGCGGAATGGGCGCCTCCATTCCATTTCAGTTCCATTGCGGGGAATCAGAACTTGCCGCAATTCATTCCTTTCAATTCCACGGAATGAAAAAACTTAGCCCATTCGCACTCCAGGAATGGCCAGGCAGTTCAATTCCATCAATATAATTTGTCCGCGTAAGAAGGCACCTTGATAGTTTTATTGAGTTAAGAATGAACGCCCCATAATACTGATGTCATTAGATGCATAAAGAACTGCAAGAGTACGCAAAACAAGTTACCAAGGTCGAGGGATGGTAGCTTGGTGGCATATCTCGTGCAGTACAACCACCCTACTAATTCCCTAGGGGCAGTTCTCCCGCTACCTATAGTATTTGCATGGTCAGCATGTTTGAACAAATGGTGGTGTTTTAATATTGTTTGTGCTTCAATGTGTTAATGCTAAAACAACGACGTAGCCTATTTTTATGCTGACAAAGGTAGTATTCAAGAAGACTAAGCAGTTTTGCCACGCGTCTGGAGCGGTTGTAAATATGGAGAAAAATAAGATTTGGTTAATGAGGAATAAGACCCTCTAGATCTGCTGGTATTAGTTGGAACAGTGCACCGCTCGGGCACCTTCTGCCTTTGTATCGAATACGGAACACTGGGGACCACTGCTCGTCAGCACTCACGCTTGTCAAGCGCTCCTCGCAAGCATAGATGCACTAGCGTGGCACTGTGGTGGAAGACCCGACTGCCACGCAGAGGGCGCGGGTTTAAATGCCATCCGATCCTAGAAATTTGTTTCTCATTTATTTATTTTTATATCACGCGATAGCGGTCACGGACACCGGCGGCGGTGGACAACTATGGCGCCAAAATCAGCCGTTATGATCTCATAACAGCTTTCGCTGTAACAAACTTCAGCGCCGACAATGCCCTCTCCACGGTGGCCTGCGTGAGAGGCGCGCAAAAATCCACTTGCGTTAGTATAAACATCTCTGGTTGCCACTGTTTTCGTTTTCCGCACAATTTCAACATATCTTTGCTTTGGAATTCCTGCCTGGGGTACGCGCTAATACCGTACCCTGAGATATGCTCACATTGCACGAGTTCAGTTGCTCCGGATTGCGAAGATTTCTCGTGAACCGAAAAACGATTGAAAAAATTTCGTTTTCACTCCGGAACGAAATAATAAATAAAGTTTCGGTTACGTTTTCGTTCCAGTCCAAAATATCGTTTTTTTCGTTTTTCGTTTTCGGTTTTCGTTCCGTTCCGACACCCTGAGTGCGGCACGTTACGGCCGCATAATATTGAAAATGTACGGTTACATGATCGCCAACAGCGCTGCACGTCGGAGATGCACCAGTTATTTTATGCATGGTAATCGAATCGCATATTCGAATTTTTCGAATATTCGAAGTTATCGAATATTCGAAAGTTTTCGAATACACCATTTTCGAATCGAATACGAATATTTCGAATGTAATATTCGACGAATATTCGAAACTTTCGAATATTCGCACACCCCTAATTTTTACATATCCGAAATGCCAGCTCAAGGATAACCCAGATGTCCTTATCATGAACATTAACGTGTCTTTCTGGGCCGTGTACATACTTCCATCATGGAAGCACTATTTTTCTTCCGAGGATAATCTAGAGCAAGAAAGCAAATTGCAGTACAAGCATGTAGGTTGGCGGAGACGCAAAATTTGTCTGAAATGATTACTTGTTTTTTGCCTAGATGAGCTGTTTTCACATCCACACTATTTAGCAATGTCTTTAGTACACCCTCATGCATTTTTACTGTAAGTGAATGCTCGACAATAATCACTACCTAAGTACATTCATAACAAAACAATATTGCTCGACCATCACTAAAATAAACGAGAAGCCGCATTCGTTTCCCCCTTTTGTATTGTTTTCCGCCGTTTAAAGGTTACACTAAAAGAAACACTTATATCTCACATTTTAAGAGGTTTCCTATTTGTTTATACACGGAAGATAAGCTTTCTTGCCTTGCTCTGCAAAAATAATGAATGCACACCAGCTCCCACAACTTCGCAGTTCTCAGGAGGCTTGTGTTAAACCGAAGCCTTAACATTGAATATATACGTTAAAAAAATACAAACATTTCTTGAGGGCATTTTTTGGAGGGAAATGTCTTTATCCTAATGCCGGTACTCTATTTTTCAAGACAAATGATATCTGCAGTCTTTTTTTAAGATTATAAGTACTAAGTAAAACTTTTTCGAGCGTGGGGTAATAAGCTTTCGACAGCACTTAAACAAAAGGTCACGAAGTGAAGAGATAAGTGGGAAGCACTTTCTATGCACGCCAATCGTGTCAGCTAAGTTCTGTGAAGCTTCGATGGTTTGGGCTCCAGCTACTAGGACTGAACTCCAGTACGTACAACATTTCAGACTAGCGCAGCCTTCTTTTTTTCGAGATTCGCTCGTCTTTTATGCATATGCACTGCAGTTGTGAAAGGCCTCGCTTCTTTCTATCGTTCCAACTAAAGATTATTCCATAGTGCATCCTCAGCGAGAAATACGGCTGTTTAATTATACGAAGTCTAAGTTAAAGAACCGGCTGTCAATTACTGGTTGCGAGAGATGGTAGTTCGTGTTAGCCTCGAAAGCTTAGTCCACGCAAGACAGCCAGCTCTGCTGCGGGTATGCAGTAATCTCCTTGTGCACCATTGCAAAAGCGCGCAGTTTCTCAACGTCAGACTGTCACTAAGTGGCTATCCGTGAACGCTTCTTGCCCAGACGCGAATCATTTGTTTTTGTGTTACGGTTACTATTCCAAGTTCCCGATTTGAACGAGCTGTAACAAAACACGTATTCGCCAAGTCGCAGCAAATAAAGGATAGTGTCTTGAGCTAGAACACGTGTGTAGCTCTGTCTTGATCATTAAGGTTTGACACAGGGGAAAGAAAATAGCGCTAAAGATGGAGCAGCAGAAAAGAGGACACAAACAACAGTGCCTCTATGGCACCATCTGCCTTTTTCAATGTGCTATAAATAGGAAACTATACAAAAAATCACTCAGAAATGCCGAAGAGTCTCCAAAACCATGAAGTTATATTGAAGGTTCCGCAAGTGCGCCAATCTTAAGCCTTGTAGAAAGAAACTTGAGAAATTGGAATGGCACAGAGACGAAAACCGAAGTTGAATGTCCGATTTGCTCTCCACGTCTGAAAGGGGATTAAATCAAGCCGGGAATTGGGAAAGGAGAGTTCAGAAATTAGGCGCGCGCACACAGAGTGGAAAAATAGAATGCATGTGCGTAAAGGTGTGTTCAAGAATGGCAACATCTAATATAGCCTAAGCCAAACTATTCTGATCAACTGATCGTGTTTAAGAATTCACAATTCATTACACGGGTAACAAGGCAAATAGTCTACTTGCCATATTTAGTTATGATAACAAAAAGTTTGATTCGATGTTCACTCCACGCTGAAAGATAATTTGCATAATTCGAACTCTGAGCAAGAGAGTGCGAAATACTTGTGTAAAGGGTAGGAATGAAAACATCCAATTCGACTTGCAGATGCTAGAAATCGCTCTGAATGGAAACTAACTTGGAGCCAACGGACAGTACAACTTCACTACTGGAATGAAGAAAATGAGAAATTTAATTATATAAAGTGTGCGTTCCATTCAGAGTGACACGTGTGATATTGAGTATTCCACCCACCTTACCGGCCATGTACGAGGTCTTTGAAACATTTGTCTAGTGTGCTCTGCAAGACGATAGCTTTCTGGGAATAAGCATACCTCCTCTCGCAATGATTAGCAATGCTGCAGAGTGATAAAATTCGGCAGATCCCACGCCTTGTGAGAATCGGTTTCATGCGAAGCAGTCAGCGAGTAGTTCTACGCTGCACATTTTTTATTTGTGTCAAGCGTTACGAGGTGGATCGACGTGTTTTTGCAAGTGTAGTAGTTGTGTGAACATCGCGGGCTTACTAGGCACGTCGACAACACTGGCATTTAAAGGGTAACTTATGGTCAGACGTAACGTCAGCACTCAAGTTAGAGCACATACGTCAGTGTTCTCGAAACGAAGTGCACTTTATGGCCCGATGATGTGAATATCATACGTAACTTTTGCTAGCCTATTCATACCGGGTCAAGCGACGCTTGAATATAGCTTCCTGAATCATAGGAATACAAATGTCATGTTTATTAAGCTGCTATAAAAGCGGAGCCAACACTGGAAACACATACGTTAACCTCACATGACGCCTACAGCGTAGGAGTACATATGTAGCACTTATTGGTTTGTTATATAGTTAGCCAGCGCCACAACCCCAACTGACGTTGCACCGACATTACTCCTGCATAGGGTCCTTTTCCAAAGCAGTTTCTAGACCTGGATTGGCTTTGTAGTAGTATACCTGACTGCCACGCAGAATACTTGGGTTCGATTCCTGCTGGGATGCTGCTGGGATGCTGATTTTTAAAACTCGAGACCATTCCACTCCGTGAAGGTGGATGACCAGTGGAGCTGACGGGCGCACTGCAGTCTCTGCTCTCGTGGGCGTTCTTCATAAGCGCGCTGCTTCTCGGGTGTTCTCGCAATGCACGGCCATCCCATACTTGCTACGGTACGGCAGTGTCAACGCAGCTTCTTGACGCGGCTGACGTGCTGAAACGTACACTGACTTGCTTTTATCACTTTCATGCCTTAGTTTCTTCAGGCGCTCCCTAGTGGGCACCAGGAGTTTTATCAGCTTAATGCTTCAAATACATATTTAATACATAGGGAGCGCCTACATAACTAGGGAGCGCCTGAAGAACTAATGGAGAAGAACTAATGGACTAAGTTAGTTCTTCCATTGTTCTTTAGACAACACTGGGGGATTTTGCGTACGGACAGTGAGTGAGTGAGTGAAGAAACTTTATTTCCCTTTTTAAGAAAGGAGAGGAGCCGGAGGGGAGAGAGGGAGGTCTGTGATCCAGTCCCAGTAAGCGTCCGTCACCACTTCGTGTGGCATAACGTCAGACTACCAGTCGTGGTAGGCCTCCGCTACCTCCTCAGCCAGGGTTGCCACTGACTTTCGAGTAAATGTCGCCAAAATACGTGCAAAAAGTCGCCAAATGTCGCCATTTTTATTTACAAATTTCGCCAAAAAACTCGCCATCCTAGAAATGTGCGGCATACATAGTAATGAAAATTTCCACTCACGTATAGCCCCGTAGATTACAGTACCATCCAAGACCCTTAAATTACATTGACGTTTCTCAATGCCAGTCGTATCTACCGCTTCTCAATGGGAGTGCATGGTGCTGCTTCTCCGACTAGCCGCAAGATGTGCGTGGCGGCGCAAGGGTGAATCAATGAAACGCTCTTGATATCCTTCCATCCCTGTCGGCTCGTTTCAAAGGTAAAAGTGTGGTAAACCTCGGGCGAAAACGTGAAATCGTTGTTTGTAGACAGCTTTATGCACCCTTATATGAATTAAAAGGATTATAAGGTTTATTGACGGTAACACGACAGAATTCTTGCAGGAACCGATAATTAGTGAGTCTTACACCTTTTAAATGTGAACTAATATGATAAAGAACGCCACTGACCCTTTTATCTTATAGTCACTTATATCTATCTACACGTGTAAATCCGATGCGTCATTAATGAACAGGTAGACAATGTAAAACGTTATATAGCAATTGTTTTCATTGCTCACACTCACCGAGAACAGTGGAAAATGCCTCAATAAATATTTTTTGATTGCACAAATAGCCGCGTATCCGCCTCTCTTCGCTATTTCAAAACAGTCTTTACGAGCTGAATTGGGGGTACTACAACAGTGAATAAGTCGCCAAGCTATTCAGAACAGTTGGAGCTTTGGCGGAACAAATGGTCGGAACACGCGGCCAGCCCGTCCTCTAGCCCCTTCAGAAGCGAAACTTTAGCGAAGCTTAAAGCACCTAAAGCCATAAACTTATAATCAAACACTGCCCTCTCGCGGTACGCAAGGCAGTCCTCTGACTTACATTTTGCTAGGCTGTCGCTGGGGGCCGTTCCAGTAGCTCCTTCATCTAGATGTTTGAGGAGATACACACGAGTTACAGGAAGGACATACCGAATGACGCGTAATGTGCACATTCTACTCGTGGGCCTAAAAACAAGAAAAATACGGAGGATGTTGCTGCTCATTCGTTGGGAGGACACTGAGCTTAGGATGCATAACTCAGTGGAGACCTAAGCCGAAAATCGCCAAAAATTCGCCATGTCGCCACTCACAATTTTAGGTCGCCACGGGCCTCTCAAATTCGCAAATTTGGCGAAAAGTAGCCACCATTGGCAACCCTGTCCTCAGCGCACCTCAGGACTCGGTCCTGGAGGGTGTGATCGGAGCTGCGCAGGGCAGTCTCCCACAGCTCCTCACTGCTAATGAGTGGTTTGAGAGTGCGGGCGGGAGATTGATGGGACACTGCCACATGATATGCGAGAGATCTGCTATCTGGACAGGGCAGAAGCGACGCTTGGGTGACGGGTATGTGGCAGGGAAAAATAAGTGCAGAGTTCGCGGTGTAAGAAATGTGCGAGTTTGTAGTTGCCGCCACAATATTTCTCTTTGGCGCGTGCTAGGCAGAGAAAGGGGTGGATATGTTAAGAGTTGGTGTCTGTAATGTGCGCAGATTTCATGAAATGGGATCAGCGTGTCTTTGACACGAAACGATTAAGGAGGTGTGTCATATATAGCTCCGCTTTGAAGAGAAAGAATACCGACATAAAGGGACACTAAAGGCAAATAGCAATTTATGTCAGAGTGAAAGCTCAATGTATGACGACGTCTAAAACGGCAGTATTATCAACAGCAGTGCCCTACTTACCGAGATATTAAGCTAAATGTATCACACGATGAGCGCCACGAGTGGGACATTTTGGAAGTGATCCCGATGACGTGGCGGAGTCTGAATACAATTAATCACTAGTAATCAAACTAGCTGCAATAGAAAAAGAACCTTCCGTGCATTAAGAGACGTAATAGAATGTTGCTTGTTCGTTTCTGTTTGATTCACGGAAAAAGAACCTCTTTGGCGTTGCCATGGGGAACAGCGCGCGTGGTTCAAAAGTTCCGTTTTCGCCGAACTGCGCTTCGCCCGGCGCCCTGCCTCGCTCACGCGGTCACGTCTCAGTGGTAGTTTCGGTATCACGTACTGCCGCGTGTGTTTCGCAAGCTCGTGAAAGTCGCTCTGACAGAAAGTTCGAGAAAATACCGCATGCATGTGATGTTTTCGGATGCCCTAATGGCGCACGCCGCCAGTGCACGCCGCCGCGCAGTAAAGGCGGGGAACGTTGGGCACGGCAACCGTGACGTACGAAATACGGCTTTGAGGCGGGTGATTTGAAGTGCTCTAACACGAAGCGGACCACTATAACGTGATTTTGTTTCAAAATAAGCACTTCCTCGGCATAAAAGTAGCACTGCGAGGTTTCTGGACCGCTATTTAACCAATCAACGTCAGCTTAATATTTGCCTTTAGTGTCCCTTTAATGAAACGCTCTTCCGGGTCTTTGGCTCAAGGTTTGGTGGGGCCAACGGGAGTGCGCTAGCGTATAGCTATTAGAGAAGGACCGATGCAAAGAACATCGAAAAGAGAAACTCAAAGACGCGTGGTGTGCAGCAATGTGGAATGGAGCTCAGCAGTAAGAAATGAACATCGGGAAGAAACAAAAGCTACTGAAGCGAAACTTTTAGAACAAAAATCGACACCATATACAGCTCAGAAAATCTCCCCTTTTCGAGTTTTGCTTGCGGCAGTGCACTTTCGCTTCGAGACTCCACATGGATATCGGTCAGCTCGCACCATTGCACAAAAAGAGGCGGGCAGAGTGTTTCCCAGCTTGATCTAACGACTCCCGCTTTACTAATGGTGCCCTGATACAAGCTGCGACAAATCTACAATGCTCTTGATTGAAGCCTACCAGCGCCCACTCTAACGGTGGCATGGCGTCGTCTGGAGATTGTCTACAGGAGATAACAGACATAGAAAATGAAAGTGTTTGTGCACCGAGCTCTTGTTTTCTGGTTTTGCTAAAGGACGGATTTCAGAGCACCCTTCACGTCGCTCTTTGAACTTGTCCTAATGGACCCGTTGTTCAAGAAGCTCTGAAACCAGAAAACACTTTTTGTTTATTTCCTGGCTGTTCTTTCTACCCACCGTTGATGTCTCCATTAACGCAAAAAGATTGAACCTTTTGTATAGCGAGAAATACAAAGCGGAGAAAAGAAGGACGACATTTTTGCAGACAACGCATTCGAACAGAAAGCGAAGCACCATTAGCTACAGAAATGCCGAGAACTATACACGAAATAAGGTACGCAGTTCGATGAGGAACATACATTTTGCTGCAAACGTAAACTTAACGGTAAAATTTACCATTACGGTGTCACGCGCACAAGCAGTAGATATCATTCGATGACAGCCGATTCTCGCTCTCGCAAGGTGGCTTGACGAAAAACTCAAGCAAATACTTGTAACCGCATGCGTCAATGCATCAACACAAGCAGATTCTTGCAACCTCGCATCAGCTTTTTTCCGAAACTTGGAGACACTAGAAGACAACCCCCATGAAGTCTCCAGGCATATCGTATAGCTCATTCGTTGCAGCCAGAGCAGATTCACTACAAGGTACGGCCTGCTGGTAGCCTACGCACAGAGCAGTTTTGGAAGCTGGCGCTGTTGCCATGGCTAAGCCAGGCTATATAGAAAAGTCGTATGCTAACCCGCCTCCCGCCTCCCCTCTTCCCCACCCCTGGTCGCTCCTTAATTTCTGCCAACTTTTCTGTTCAGTATCTTATGGGAGTAGTTAAATTAGTATGATTTCATAGTAGATGAGCAAAAAAGCCCCATGCCTGCTCATTAAAAACGTAGTCCCTGTTCCACCTACATGAAAAAATACATGTAACTTGACGCTCAGGGACAGCCTGAATGCGCTGTTTTTCTTATCTTTTTGTGCAATGAATTCACCTACAAAGCGTCTGCTTCGCATGGTGCTGTACCTATATTTTTGTTTCAGGCTTTGAATATATTTTACTAGGCGCCTAAAATTTCCAACAGACTTCTTTATATCGTCGTAGTCATTAGAATGTAATTGAAAAGAAATATTTTAATATTTTGGATGACAACGGAATCTACAGGCACAAAGTGAAGCAGGCGTTTAAAAGGACAGCACCATAGCCGAAACAAGCTTTTTTTTTTGTACCATGGCTTGAGTTTCAGTAGATTGCTGGCTTCCAGACGGAAATTCGTGTTGCTTGGAACCTTAATATAAGATCTGAGTGTGTTTCAAGTTATTTCTTGTAGCTCGAGTACAGACATTAAGTGAAACGAACGTTCGCATTGCGTTACTTTTCCGGAACGTAAATGAACGCGCCGGCTGGTGTATATGAATTACGATACGCTTTATACCCTGATTTCAACTGGACCGCTTCTAGAAATGACCACCACATTGCAAAGTGCACTTCGTGTAGTTCAGAAGGCCTGGCAAAAGGAAAGATGAGAGATATATATAATATGAGTTACGGTCAGAACCTGAAGAGGCCTCCCTCGTTCTATTAATGTCGATCGCGGAACTGCATTGCGAGCGAAATTGCACTTCTACGTTATTTATATGATGCATTGAAGTAAAACACGCAATATATGTAGTTACCATCTCAGGCTGTTACTTTCTATTGCCAGCTCATTCGTTACAAAGCATATCTTCTGCACCATGCTTCAGCTAAGGCTTCTGCAATTTCGCGTATAATGCCGAGTGTGTCAGACAGCGCCTTGAAACGTGGGGAACGGTATACTTAACTTACAGACGCGAAAGGTAGATATGAGCCTTGTTCATTTCAAGACAGCTCAATATGTCAGGGTCTTCACGACGTGGATATATTTGTAGCTTGTTTCACTCGCGAAAACTGTAACTTCCGCAAAGGGAAGACTACCAATTTATCATAAATATTACAGACCTCTCAGAGATACTTCTCATCAGATACGTTTGCTAAACTACAGACTAAAGGACCGAAGTAAGGTGTTTGAAGCTCGTTTCCCTTGGAAAAACTATAATTTATGCACAGGAACGCGTATATGTTTTTTTTTTCTAAATAGTTATATCTCTTAGAAATATTATTCGCTAGATAAATTTGGTGAAGTACAAAGGAAGAACTTTTACAACATGTCTGGAAGAAGAAGATTAATATCTCTTTGAATCTTGAGAGGAGTTCATATCAAACGCCAGAGATACCACTACAAGTCATGTTCTCAACTTCAGTTATCTAAGCATATATATATGTGTATATATATATATATATATATATATATATATATATATATATATATATATATATATATATATATATATATATATATATATATATATGTAAATGAAGTATAAACAATAGACTCCATTATCCCTTTGGCCGAAAAACCGGCGCTGGCACCTTATGGTCGACGTGGTTCAGTGCGATATCGACCATACCTCTCTCGCGTAGCAACTTCGATGATGAGCAGCGCATCAGATGACGTTGTATCGCATTAATCTCTCACGTGTCACTTACAGACCGCTCCGATTTCACCCCTTGGGAACTATCACGCAGCCGGTGTCCTTGTCGGCGGCGGCGATACCCGTATGCGACTAATTTGTAGCGTGCGTGCTCGGACACAATCGTTAGGAACGGAAGAAGATACTCCGTGGCAGTCACTCAATGCAACACCGGAGCGCTTGCGATCGCAGACAAAACGTCCTTACGCTTAGTCGCTAAATGATAGCGGGCACGTGCGCGTAAGTTTCGCATATTACGTGAAATAAGAGGCACATTTAATATAGTATTGTTGTTTTCTTTATACGTTTCTTCAGATCAAGAAAAGCCGAGATACTTCTTTCTGTATTACCTCAGAATGACCGAACGTTGAGCTATTTGGTGCAGACTCGAGATAAAAAGAAATGCCCGAGATTGTGTACTTTGATATGTGTGATTGGTGTTTTATTACATATTTGTGTTAGTGTGTTTGTTTTCTATGTACTACCGTTTGTATATTTCTTTGTTGCGTTGTATGTTCGATCCGTTCAAGAGCTAAGGAGTAGCCAGAGCCTTATTTGTGCGTCATCATATCCTTTTACATCAAATCAATAAAAAATGGCAAAAGAATATAGGCTGCAGACACGGACGCAAGAGAAGAGATTACATTATTATTGTATATTGCTGTTCTATAAGTTGCTGAATGCTTACAGTGAACAGCATCTTTCATAGCGTAATGGCCAATGACGGCTAAGGAACTCGCTAGAAAAGCCCTTGTTAACCTCGCAGCAATTTTCTATGAGCTGTAAATTTGGAAGCTACATTTATTCACTTTAGATGCTGTAACAAATTGCAGCTACAAAACTGTGGTAAGGGGTATTGATGTCAAATGGGATATTTTTATTCTTACGAAATAATCTCATTTTCAATTACTATTTCAGGTCTGCTCTGAGCTTCCACTACCGTTAAATTTTTTTTTCGAACGCAACAAATTTTGTTCAATTGCGACCTGTGGTTTTGGCATAAAAGCATTTCATGTTTTTTTTATGTATTCGAATCAACGGCGTGGGAGCGGGCACTGAACTAGAGATTCGTCTTAGGAGATGTACAGCGTGAGATATAAGCGGAGATGTACAGCGTGAATAGTAACACATGATTGGCCTGATCTAAACACCTAAAGAATGAGCATAAGTATCCTTTTTTTAGGACTATAAAAAATATCCTTGCCCGCTAATTTTTACAGAGCTTGTACCGACTTTGCACCTGAAACTGAACGCGAGCACTTTGGTCCAAACATAACTTACAACACTGAGCGAAAATAATCTTTCTAGGCGAAAACACGGAAATCGATAGCCATAACCTCCTTATTGCTTTTGCAAGGTTAGAAAAAGTAACGAACAGAAATAGTTTCTTCAGAAAAAAAGGTTTCGTGCTGTATTCATTCTGCAAACACAGGATCTCTGCAAACCCGCTGCTTGTGCACGGAAAGCTCCTTCTACTGCGAACGGAGAATCACTATCCCCCCCCCCCCCCCCCCAAAAAAAAAAGTCACAGTTTTACCGCAAGGGCGAGCAATGAATGCTATAGCAAATACGAAGTGAGGATGGCAGCTAACTGTTTTGTATCCGATCTCGCGTAACTACAGAACGCTGGTATAAGAGAATACGGCCGCTCCAGGGAGAGGTGCTCTCCGCATAGTCACTTCGCGTTGAGAGCGCAGCACGTAGAAGGTTATACCAGCCGCCCGCTGTGATGGCTGTCGAGATCGCGCGCGCCAGCGATTGCGACCGCGCCCTTAGATTCAAAGTTCAAAATTGCTCATCGCGCTACACCCCTCCCCCCCCCCCCTTCCGATCGAATACACCCTCCGAGCGACGGAGGGTGCATGCGTCTTTTTATGCTCGTTAAAACGGGCGGGGTGTTTCCTGTCTGCTTCGACGGCCGGCCTCCCGAGCGGGATGGTGTTATCGCATGCACCCTCGAGGGAAGGAAATGGGCTGGCTTGTTTGATCTCTGCTTCAGCCGCGTTCGTCGTCCCCGCTCGCGCGCTTTTACACGTGGTAGAACACACGATGCGCGGCAGGACCTTATCAATTTGGACTTCATACGGGAGGGACATGACGGCGACGGCGACGGCGACTGCAAAAACCCGTCGAGACTGTTCATATAATTGCTATCGCAATAAAAGGCTCATTCATCAAGCGTATTCGGCTGGATGTCAAACCCTAATGAACACATCGTTTTATCGGTAGTCACCGGTGGCTGTGTTTCTTTGCTTTGTTTGTTTGTTTGTCCTTTTTGTTGTTGTTGCAGAGTTCCCCTTTAGTGCACAGGTCCGTACAGTCCAAGTTTATCAACACGGAGAACCATCTGCTCGTTTTTGTAAGACATCCTACTTCGAGGGCTCGTCAAATGCAGAATAGACTAACAGTAACACCTTTTGACCTCCTGCTGTAACGGTAGCTTTAATACTGAAATTGAAAAAAAAAATTGGCTTGTAAACGCGAGTAGGGGGTTGCTTCTAAAACCGACAAATTTCCATAGGATGCCCTGTTAAAGAGTGGCATTTATCCAAGGAAGTTCCACTCATCACCCTTTAATTCCTACCGAAATGCCAATCAATTTTCAGTATTAATGCTTTGTATTAATGAGGAAGCAAATGTAACGTTGCCGTCAGTTACAGTTGAACCAACAACACTCACATGACGGTTAGCAGGCTCCAACACAGTATGCCGACAATCGCTAATTCTTGGTTGTTAAATGCGAAGCATTTCTTAGCCAACCTAAGGACTTTAAGCGTTTCTATCTACGTATCTATCTATCTAGCCACCTGCGTCTGGGTGCTCTCGTGATCTCCTCCTTAACTTGGTGTAGACCAAAATCGGTACGGCAGGGTAAGAGGGTTTGACGAATATAACTGTCTGGTCGTGAATGAAGAACACGAAAATCCTGTCGCGTACGTCATCAAACAATTTCCTCCAGCCACGTGTGGCACATAACCACATACCATGGGCTGCGGCATGCGGGTATGAACCGCAGGGGATTGACCCAGGAATGGCGAGGACAGACATCGGTTATTTAAATGCGAGAGCGTTAAGAAAAACCGACATCGGCAGCGTCGACCTGACGAATGCAAAGCATGAAATCAGGATCCCATCAGGAATCGAACCAAACATTCTGCGTGGCAGTCAGGTCTTCTACAACAGAGCCACGCCAGGTCTTCGAACGGCTTTGGAAAAAGACCCCGTGGAGGCGTATGTCGGTGCAACGTCAATTGTAGTTGCAGTGATAGCCATCTAAATTTACAACAAAGCAGTAAACATTACATATGTACTCCTATGGTACAGGCGTCATGTCGTGTTAACGTCAATTGTGGTTCCAGTCTTGGCTTCACTTTTATAGCAGTCTAATAAACATTACATATGTAATCCCATGATTCAAGCGTTGTTCGACCCCGGAGGAACACGCTAACAAAGGTTACGTATGATATTCACATCATCACACCGTAAAGTGCACTTCCTTTGGATAATACTGACATCTGTGCTCTAACGTGAATGCTGACGTTACGTCAGACCATCAGTTACCCTTTAAACGCCCGTGTAGTCGACGTTCCTGGTAAGCCCACGATGGGCACAAAGATACTACACTTACAAAAACAGGTCGATCGACCTTGTAACACTTGGCTCAAAGTCTAAAATGCAGCATAGACAATTGCTCGGCGACTGCTTCGCATGAAACCGATTCCCACATGGCATGGGACCTGCCGATTTTTTTTTCTTTTTTGAAGGCACTTGAATACATGAATCTATAGCCTTGCCCCTACCGTGTTATCGAGCACCATCCTCATGATCGGTTAGGTCATAATAACAGTCTTGACGATGCAGGTATTCATATATGTACGACTGCGTATCATATTATGGCCTTTCATAAATGCTTGTCAACTACTATATTGTATTTTTTAGACATAAGAACATTCATTTTCTGCAGTATATTCTTACCATAAGAACAGCAGTACGTGAACTTCTATTTGCGGAAAAAAAAATCTTGCCATGTAAAAAAAATTTAAGTCATCTGATTGCAGTCACTGAAATCATGCCTTAACTACCAAAGGAACGATTTACAGTACGATCTACGCATTCTTTTACTGTAGATAGCAGCTTTAGGAGCTCAAAAGATAATGCTGAGTATACCTACGTATACCAAGTGATTTAAGTGCATTCTTTCCATCTCTATAACACCCAGTGTAGCAAAAAAAGAGAGAGGGAACCGGAAAAACGTGCTGTAATGACCCATGCCAGCCATCGCGGCGACTGGTTTCGCATCATTAAAGCGCACCCTTCTTTAGCACAGATCCCAACCTCGTTACGCTGTCGCTTGTACTCCCATCAGCGCATGGATGCAACCGCAGCGGCCGGCAATTTTAGCAGCCGCTAGGTTCACGAAAGTGGAACACTTTTCGAAAAACTCGAGCAGTGTAGGGTGTAGGGCCGTTAAACTCGTGTAAAGAACGACTACACGACGCTTCCAGATTTCGCAACCATCAGGCTGCTCTTAATAGGTGTTCGCATGGCGCACTTTTGAAACCGCGTTGACGACGATACACACGGAAGATTGAGCACTCGTTATACAATGGCGTGTAAGAACGGCGCGACAGCTTTCATAAACGCCGCTGAAAGAAGTGCATGCGCTTGGAACACTCTCTTTTGTATGTTAGGTGGTATCTGGTATGAGGTCACATCCTCAACGAGTTCTGACGTACGCCGCTGGCGCCAAAATCTACAAGAGAAATTTAAAAGTGCTTAGCGAGGAGTTTATGACGAAGCAAAGAAAAACAATCGAGGAATAACTACGCTCTGCTCCGCGTGAACTCAGATATCGGCCCCTCAAAAGAGACGCCTGAGGCTTTCACTCTCAGGGACTCTATAAATTAGAAAGAAAGAAAAAAAAATGTGGCAGATCCCACGCAATGTGGGAATCGATGTAATGCGAAGCAGCCGGCAAAGAGCTGCTACATCGCCTTGTTTGTCTGTGAGACAAGGGAAGTCATTCATGCCATGGCATCTAATTCACTATATATTGCATGTTTGCCATGCATGCATGCTTGTACAATCTGATATATATCATGTCAATGAAACGTATATTCTAGAATACACAATGCATGACTTGTCATTTATGTTCATCACGCACTAGTGTCATGCCTAACCAATTCTGGTATATATCCAGGTAACAAAATTGCCGGAAGCACACCATGACAGTGTCATGTAAATCATACCGTACATGACATACATGTCATGATTTTCATGTTGCCACCTCTCATTTACGTTGGTCATACAGTCGCGTTACGCAATACCAATCTTGGTGTATATCAAGTGAGTGAAACGGCAGCGATTGGACAATGAGCGCGGAATGTAAATCACGCCATAAATTATATGCATATCATGATTTCCGTTAGCACCTGTCATTTATGTTTGCCATACAGTCACGTCGCGCAATACCAATTTTGGTGTATATCAAGCAAGCGAACGGCCGCGAGTGCACCATGAGGGCGGCATGTATATCATGTCGTACATGACATGCATGTCATGATTTTCATGCTACCATGTGTCAGTTATGCTTGTCATTCATACAGAAATGTGTCATCATGCCAGGTTTGGTATGTGTTCATTCATATAAACGGCCACGAGCGCCCCAAGACCATGTAATGTAAATCATGTTGTGCATGACATGCGTGTCATGATTTGCACTTTACGATCTGTCAGTTATGTTCGTCTACACTCTTGTCACGCCATACCAATTTTGTTATATATCAAATTAACGAAATGGCCGCAAGAGCCTCAAGACCGTGGCATGTAAATCATGCTGTTCGTGACTTGCATGTCATTATTTTCATGGTATGACCTGTCATTTATGTTCGTAATACGGTCGTGTTATGTCATACCAATTTTGGTATACATCCCATTAACGAAACGGCCACGAGAGCACAAAGTCGTAGGCACGGATAGATAGATAGATAGATAGATAGATAGATAGATAGATAGATAGATAGATAGATAGATAGATAGATAGATAGATAGATAGATAGATAGATAGATAGATAGATAGATAGATAGATAGATAGATAGATAGATAGATAGATAGATAGATAGATAGATAGATAGATACGCTCAAAGCAGCAGAAGTTCACTGCGAAATTCTTCGCATTTAAAAGGAAGGAAAACAGAAAAGAAGGCAGGGAGGTTAACCAGAAACACTTCCGGTTGGCTACGGTACACTGGGGAATCGGGGAAGGGGAATAGAAGGAAGGAAGGAAGGAAGGAATACGAAAAGGAGAAGGCAGGGAGGTTAACCAGACAGCAGTCCGGTTGGCTACCCTACGCCGGGGGAAAGGGAAGGGGAGTAGAAAGATGGGAGAGACAGAGAGAGAGGGGGGAGCGAAAAAAAAAAGAGGAAATGATCAATAAATGCACTGACGCGTATGTGGCGCTGGCACTGTAAAAATAGTAGGAAATAGTGAGGAGGGAAGAGAGAGAGAAAAAAGAAAAGAAGGGAGAAGATATGCAGCGAATTCACTGCAGCGTGCAGGATTGCATTTAAATGTTACATAAATGTTAGGACTGCAGGGAGAAGGAATGAATGTAGTTGCACGCATGGCCCACTGCGGCAGAAGAGCTCTTACGGTCTTTTTCTTTCTCTCTTTCTCGCTTTATTGCTTTGAATCTATCTATCTATCTATCTATCTATCTATCTATCTATCTATCTATCTATCTATCTATCTATCTATCTATCTATCTATCTATCTATCTATCTATCTATCTATCTATCTATCTATCTATCTATCTATCTATCTATCTATCTATCTATCTATCTATCTATCTATTCGATTAGGAGCACCTTAGTACATCCTGGTCACTATTCAGGAAACAAGCTCTTCACCTGCATTTCCTGTGGGCCACCGGCTGTCAGCACTTGTTACCATGCTAATTATCTGTGGCTGGAGACGGGGGAGGAAGAGGGCAGGGGGGGGGGGGGCGCTCTTTAATGGCAAGCGGTGACCGTTTGCCTTCAGAATCGGGCCTCTGTATCACATGAGTTAAGACGGTGTCAGGCAGTGCGTTCGAGGCGCGTCCTCGACTCGGCGCGAACAAGAACCACGGCGCTCTTCACTTGCGCTACACGCTTACTTGTTGACACCGTGGCGAACCACTCTTACCTCAGGCGCTCGTTTGGAAGTACTCGTGGCACTCGCAATGGTGGTGACAGCGAAACAGAGGAAAATACTTAGCACCTGCGGTCTTCCGTTCACGCGAGACGAAGAAAGCGCAAATAGAACAGAGGTTGCTTGTCGCGGAGTGTCCACATGTCAGTGTACTTCGCTCTCATCTTAAATGATTCCGTGCGCACAACCGCACACCCTAATTTAATAAACAGAGACCCCTTCAAAATAAGATGCCCTCATTTGCAGCCCGCTGGGCTGGGGATGTGGTTGCCTGGTGCCTTTTTTCTACGTTATTGTACGAATGACACAAACTAAGGCGCACTGTGCGTTCTCTCTGACAGTACTAAAGCGTGAGGCTTCAGAGAGAAGCTGCGTGCGATTATTTTGTAGCTCTCCTTTATGGCACGTTCAAGCTTATTGTTTGTACTTCGATGCCATACACTTTTTGCCTTATGAATTGCAGCAACGGGTTGAATTATAAGTTGCTTAGGCAACACACAAAAAACAGCATCCTGTGTAGCACACATTGAGCGCTATTCCTGCAGACACAGCCTAAACATTTACGCGTCGGTAGAATAGTGCTCGAGTCCAATATACAGCTGAAACGCTCAATTTCCGTTCCCCAAAGAGATGAAGAAAAGAAGGAAGTCTGCGTTGTAAATCATATTCAATCCATCTTTTTATTACTTGGTTTGACATATGTCTGCGTTCTTTAACATTCACTGTTACAAAATGCGGCTGAAATACAATACCACAATAAATTCAATAACACTTATTGTGTTATTGCATTTCAGCCGTATTTTGTAACAGTGAATGTTAAAGAACGTAGGCATAAGAACGCAGGGAAAATACGGCTGGCAGCCGTATTTTGTGTGGCTGAAAGCCGTATTTTGTTAGTGTCGTGGCTTTCCTTCGACGAGATTTTTTTACGCGAAGCGCGAAAGGAGAAGGCTTTGTGGTTTGGCGCGAGCAGTTGTCGATAAGATATTTATGTCGAAATGCTCACTCGTGTTTTCGCTGTACACAGTAAGAAGATAGGCGGGCTGCGGTCTCTCTGTGCGATTGCATTCCAATTGCATTTCTTTATTTACTTTTTCTACCAACATGCGTTTAAATGTTTCAATTAAGTTTACTTTTTTCCTCGCACACCTTTTTCGCCGTTCTTTTCAGCTCCGCTTAGACGCTGTTGTGCCACTAAACCGAACGAAAACTGGAGATCTTGTTTTGTTCGCATATCAGAGAAGCAGTACAAGGCTCAAACTGAAATGCTTTTGCGTATTCGGAATGCTATACTGAACAGCAGGATCATGGTCCTTTAAATTCAATTTAAATATGTAAGATACAATGACAGCACCTTCGATGAAAGGATCATGCTCCATCGCGAATTCCTCTACGACGCTTTGTGTAGCCGGGTTGTGGAAGTTGCTTTTATTCTACACAAATTTTCACCACATACATACATACATACATACATACATACATACATACATACATACATACATACATACATACATACATACATACATACATACATACATACATACATACATACATACATACATACATACATACATACATACATACATACATACATACATACATACATACATAAATAGAAATGTAGAATCATCCTACCAATACATAACCAAGTAGTGAACGTAAATCGACTGTAATCAGAAGTGGATCTCGAAGCGAACAAAACGCATAGACGCAATAATGTACCAACAAGATCACAAGGAACGTAAAAAAATTTTGTTTGCAGAGCGACACAAAGGAACTTTCTTTCCACTCCAGAGGGGAAAATGAAGATCTGTAATTACAGGTTTGCCCTAAGAGGACGCAATCGAGATACAACAAAAATAGAAAAAATGCAGCAAAGAGTGATAAACAGTTCACCGATAAAATGAGAAATTAATGCTCTATGGTAAGGTCGAGTAGGCAGTTCGAACGAAGACGACAAGACTCGCTAGAGACGGAAATAAATGCTTTTGAACTGATCCGCAGTGCTCAAAAAAAGAGGCTGGGAGGACGATGGTGGTAGTCTCGAAGATGCCCGTTTTTGTTTTTCTTTTTTTTTGCGATCGATATAAAGAAGTCAGCTGCAAATAACTGGGGGAAGAGTTATGTAGATATTGTGGTCTATCGCTCTTATGCGGCGTGAAATGCGGCACACATGTGCGTTCGATTTCACCAGTTCAATAAAATAATTATAAGTTCAAATACAAGTCCAGATCTCACATGTTTTGTTGGTACGTTTTAAAACGTAATGAATTGCGAATAATTCAATTTCATGCCGAAATGCCAGGTATAACAAGAAAATGCCATTGTCACCACACGGTGGACACTCATGAGCGAAGTGACTGATCCAGCGTCACTGGTCGGCTAGCAAAAGGCAAACGTCGTTATCAAGTCACAATCAGGCCACGGATGCCTCATAAAAGAAGAAGGAACGCAGTGGTCTATAAAAGTCGCTGTCACTCTTTCAGCCACTGTTACGATGAGCCAACCCCACGCTGTGTAGCTTAGCTGTAAACTAGCACCGAGTTCTTTTGAGTGACGCATCTGAGACGGTGAGTTAAATTAATATTTCAAGTAAACTAACTCATCGTAACCATTTCTGTCCTAAACAAATATAATATTTCTACTGTACTTCAAACTTAAGGATCACATTTCACAAACAAAATGAGAAGTTCTGCTGCGTTGAACGTTCACAGGAGAAACAAAACTAAAAAGCGGCAATATTGAGAGCATAATTTGAGGCCGCCATAACAAAAACAGCAGCAGTAACAGTTGTCTTACAAGGCATAAGTTACTGTTGCCCTGTTTTACTTACGTGCAAGTGAATAGTAAATAACAAATCGCTTTGGCGTTTGTTATTCTTTTTATTTATATGTGACAGAAACATGGAAAGGTAGGCTACAGTAGAGTCGGCTATCCCATCAACATTATTCGTGCTCTCAGTTTACTCGCATCATGTTGCAGCTAAAATATTTAAACAAGAAAAGTTGTGTCGAGTCGTTACCTGGAAGTGATTACACGATCCCACACGTTTAGCTCCATGTTAGCATGCTCTCTTGAATAGGTGCCGGTTTGTTCATTGATGCCACTTCAATAGAGACTAGGCAGACTAGTGAAGGACTTGTCCTACGTCGTTTTCCCAGTGCGTAGCACATTTCACAGGACATAAATTGCGATATTCACGCAGTCGTCAGCACTGTGATTTAGTATAAACTACTAATACGTCTACATTGGACACCGTAGTCGCACTTCACTTTAACGAAATCCTATGGCGCGAATTGAACCCGCATACACCACTGTAAAGCGGAAGGGGCATTCGCATTTTAAGCTCAAATCATTATGCATCGCCACGATGCTCTAAACGAGCCCCGCTGTGTTGCCACGTGGGATGAAAATTCCCAATCGCGCATCTTCTTTCGGGATGAGTTATTGCACGTCTCTCTGTGAAGCACCGCTTAACTTTTCAGCCTGCATTTGTCACTCTTCAAATCCGAACCTTTTTACTCTTCTGCGCCACGCCGCAGGAGCTGGTGCGTTTCAGGAGCGCAGTCGGCGATGCTTAGTTTAAATGACAAAAAAGAAGAAAAGAGAAATAGCCATGAGGGTTCTCATTGATTTCGTAACCAAGGTGTGAACTTTCAGCCCTTGAAACTGAAAGTTAGTCAAGAGGCTTATTTTTAGTGAAGCGGGAGTGTCCCTCTCTTTAAACGTTTGGTCACCTCTTTTCGTGGCGAAGTACGTGATTGCTTTAGGTCACCGGTGCGCACCCTTGCGTTTGCTGTCTCGAGGCTGAGTTAAAATAATTCAGCCATGCTGAAAGAAACGCCGTTTCCATCTTTCATAAAGCAAATTTAACAGCGTTTTCCTTGATCTTGTGGTGTAATAAAGTGAAATGTCGACTGTAATCATTCCCTTCAATAACGAAACTGCAAGTATTTTTCTCATCAACCACTGCACGTTCTAGTATCCACCAGCATGACAGAAAACACAGAACGACTGACGTTGCGTCGTTTAGAGAGGCATCTAAGGTGTCTTATTTGTAAATTTTGTAACGTGAGTAACTGACACAAAAGGAAAGATGACAGAAAAGCAGAAGTCACGGAAGTTAAAACTGACACAAATTGTAGTTAGGTCCTGCAGCTATAGAATAGCAATGTACACCTCACTTAGTATCCTAATATAGAGGTATTCATGTCGTATGCTTCTGGTAGCGACTTAACAATATGAAACAAAGCCGGTTATTGCGTTAAATACTGTAAACAGATGCATCGTCGTTAAGACTGCGAATATATAAGTGCAGCTAACTGCGGGATTCCGAGACTACTACCTGCTACTTCTTCTGCTACTACTACTGCTACTCCTATTTAATACTACTACCACCCATATTACCATAACTACTATTACTATTCTCTCTCTCTCACTATGATGATGATTTTCGCACTAATGGAAGGATAACAGTATATTAAGCATTCCTAATGCGAATTCGGCACTGTCATGTTCTTGAGGAGTTAACCAGAGCTCTGCTGAAAGCCATTCATATTGTTACGCACAGATACGAATATGGTTTATTGTAGTGCTCAAAGGTGAATACAACAACGGTGCTTGAAACGTTCGCGCCTGTTGCTTTTCAGCCATCTTGCTGTTCTCTCAGCATACTCTTGTGAATATTCATTGCACCAACTTCTCGCCTGGGTCGAAGATTTCAACAGTGTTCTTTCAAAATTTGCAAATTCAACTCCGTCGTGACGCCCGCCAGGCCTTTAAATACTAGAGTTCCAATTTGGCTTCAGGCAAAGATGCGCCTGCTGGATGAGAGTTTTCAGCACTAACTGCATGTCAGAGGTGTTCAGCGTCAAGGCTGCCGGGAAACTTCAAAAACTGAACCAAGTGTTTGGAAAGATGGTTCACCACGTGGAAACCGGCCTTTCCACAGGAGGCTTTTTGACATACTTGTGATATAAGGTGACGTAACGTCGCTACGAACGAGCACGCAGGCTGACGCGCACTTTGCATGCATTAAGGAGTACGGCATGTTACGCAACGCCATCACAGCCTGTGAACGTTAGAGAACTGCGTTCCCTATGGAGAGTAAGACAATGCAAGCACGTGAGCCCACTTATATGCGGTGAAATTCAACACTAATATAAGTATATAAGTGCACATTGCACTGGTGCACGACTGCGTCGGGCATTCTCCCCCCCCCCCCTCACCTAACCGTCCACCTCCCGCCAGAAACAAAATTAAAATGCGGACAGTGTTTTAAGAGCGCGTTTCTAGATAATTAAACCATCACGTACTGGGACATCAGTTGAGCGAGTCGGTTTTATGAGATGTTCTTGGAATTTCACGAAACTTTAAAAAAATGCAGATTGGCTTATATTTCAACAGCTGCAGTAAATTGCTTAGAAACTGCACAGTGAATGCAGGAACACCATGACCTGCGTGGAGGAGCCCTAGTTATCGCTTGTTGGAGCTGAGTACTGAGTTAATTTTCTAGAGTCAGCGGCGCTGGAAGGCTAGAAAATTCCATGCATACTTTAGACGAGGAAGTAATTACGGAAACAAAAAAAACTATAATGGGCTCTGTCAAAGTGTAGCTGGTTGTAGTTTTTATGCATCGCGCTTTTGAATTGTGGACTTTTTTTGTTTTTTGCCTTTTGCGGCTTCTCATGCGACATATAAAAAATGCTGCAACGTAACAGTAGCAGTCATAGAACTCTTGACATGCACGCACACTTGGTTCACTCTGACGTTCAAAGGCTGCGATGGCATTGCGTAACATGCCATACTCCTTAATGCATCTAAAGACATTTTGTTCATGATTGAGATGACGATGGGAAAAGGCTGGCAATATATATGCAGCGTAGATATATTACATGAAAGAGCTACTTGTCAGGCGGGAATTATTTGCTGTAGTCTCAAGAAAATCGATTCTGGGGGAAGATGTATAGGAGGTTGTAGTTCGACTATTAATACGCCACATAAAGGAATCGTTTATATATCGAGTTTAGGAAGCAGCTGGCCACATTTAGTCAGTACAAGCTGAAACTCGGTGTAGTGAATGCCAAACCGACAAATGCTAATATCTGATGATGAAATCATTCACCAGAAATTGTTTGATGCTTCGGCTTCCGAATCTCTTCAATCTAAATATAATCATCATCTTGCCGCCACACTTATGACTGTCTACAAGGTGCTACTGAGCTTGAATAGACCGGCTTTTGAGCAAAGGAACGAAATATTCCCAGGGTCCATTATACATTTGAATAAGACGACTCGATGGCGAAAACCATCTTATTCTTCTCTATCGGTAGAAGGGGGCCGGGGAGAAACCCCCGCCCCCCTCCGAAACCTTTCTTCACCTAACTTGGGTTTTGCGCTGCCTCCAGGATGGGAGGCATTGCAAGCTTACTGCACCTCACCTGCTTTTGCACTGCCTAAGCGATCGGTCCACCTTTGACCAAGCGACGATGTCATGCGATGACGTCATCATGTGACGTCACGTTATGTTACGTCACAGTGACGCCATGATGGCGTCATGGCAATGTCACAAATTCCGGAGATCTATGACGTCATGGTGACGCCATATGGTGACGTCACCACATGATATTTCGCATCACTCGCATTGATGCCGAGGGATGCCGACGCCGACGGTAAATTTTCGCGTTTCTTGAGGCGTCTACGGCTTTTGCCTGAAAACAATAGCAGGAAATAGTGTGCAGCATTCGTACCCAAAATTACAGCTTTTGTTATTCCATTTGAAGGTTTTTGACGGCGCTAACGGTGCACAGACTGACGAAGTAGCGAATTGCGCAGTTGGTAACAATTTACTGCGCATATTAAGTAGTCCAGCAAGCTCAATAGTTATTTTCGGATGTTATTTGGAAGACGTGGATATTGCACTCTAAAGCAAAATTAATGCTCTCTCGTGAATCGTATAAAGCCGGTGGAATATTTTGTGTTATAGTTTCGATTTTTACGCGTGCACTGTCACCGAACGCCTAAGCTCTCTAAATCGCCTTTTTTTCCTTCTGAATTCGAAGAGGCCTTGTTTTTTAAGCTGTCAGCCGAGACGTGCACCATTCAACTTCCGAGGGACGAGATCGCGAGGCTCTCCGCTGTGACACATTTTTCGATCTGAACGTCGGTGGCGTAAAAAGACCGCATTTCTGTATTTCACAAAACGACGGGCCATCAGCATAAGCGAGTGCCTACGCTTACGCGCGGCATAGTTGCCATGCTATTCGATGGAACTTTAAAGCGACATTGTTGCAGGTGTCATCGTGTTTGTTAGAGTCTGACATCTTCCCTCACTTCTCGTCACCGAAAAATAAAATTGCTGGTTCGTGCAGACTAAGACCCATCTTCGCAACTAAGGTCCGCGTTTTTCCGAGACAAATAGTTATTTTCTTTTATGTCATAAGGCATCGGCAAGGCACGCGTACTTCAGTAACTTTCCGAAACTTGCCAATATCGCAACGTAACGGGACAACCGAAAGGAAGACAAACACAGGCATAATACAAAAGCTTTATGGCGTCCCACTTCGTGGCACTTTTTACGATGAATCTGATCACCAATGTGTGAATCCGGCCGCGTTGGTGGTCCATTTTTAAGAAAGGTAAAAGCGCACTAGAAAGAGAGACACAAAGTGCGTGTGTGTGTGCCTTCTTTGTGTCGCTGTTGCTAGCACGCTTTTACTGTTCTTAGAAATGAATCTAATGTCCCCCAAATACAAATTAGCCCGACTTTAAACTCATTCAATACCTTCTCTGTTCTATCGTGAGAACTAAAGTTAAAAGCATTTTATTGACACAAGCTAAGGTTTATAAACAAAACAAATTGCTCCCAGGTCCCCTTTTCGATGCACAGTACGACACCACATCGGAGTGCAACACGCAATAGTCGGTAGTAAGTGCAGCAGGGATAGTAGAGACGGTACAACAGACACGAACAGATGATCAAATGCACACGGGACGCTGTCGAGACACGCGTCTCTTGGCTGTGCATAGAGAGAAAGTGCCTTTATCTTTCGCTCTGTGTGCGGAAGAAAAGGGCTGCAAGAAAGGGACGGAGCCATCGCGGCATACTGGTTACTTTTTGCTTCGCCTGAGTGGACGGTGGGAGGCTATCGACCGGCGCCCTGATGCATCGCCCATTGATGGCCGGAGCATCCTAGAGGAATAACTAGCAGTGTCGCATAAAATGTCGTCGCGAGCCCACACCGAGAGACGCTTCCCGCACGCTTCGCCGGTGCTGCACAGATGGCGCTGTCGTCGGTGCTTCCACTGACGTTATTGGCGGTCGCACATCTCGGTTCGGGGTTTTGCGAGCACTACAGATTCGCTCGGCCTGCCAAGACAAGACTTTTCTTTAGTGTCGAGGAGCCTCGTCAGGTTTAGGAGTTATCGGCGTCTAGGTCTAGTAATGTGGTACGCTCGGACACTCGCAAAAGCTGCTGCGGATGGCGCGAAGCCAGGTGCGGGTGACACTCATCGGGCGAAGTGACAACGCTGCGCGTCTTGTCTCACGGTTTTCACAAGGCACGGAGTGGGATAGGATTTTTTTAATTATTATAGTAATTAATAAATAAAGTAAACCCGCGCAACCTGCCAAGCAAACGCTACCTTTGAGAAAACATCTTAGGAAAACTTTTTCTTAGCGCATAGATATAGTTCGTTCAAGCTGGATTTAACAGCGAAGCGTTCTATTGCTAGGATCTCACGGGTCGCGCGCCTCCGCAACAGGTGCCCCTTGCCCCCTCGCTACTCGCACCCTCGTTCCATGTAGCCCTCGCCACCACCGATGCCACTTTCAAAACTGTCGCGATACTCAGCGGCGGTACTTCTCACCAATCGTCGTGCCCCTTTGTGTCGTGGCATACAGATCGCGCTCGCGCTGTTATCACCAGTTTCCCTTTGGATTCGCCATGGGAAGGACGCGTGCCGTTCGCTCGGAGAAAAGATAGCGGGAACTGAAGGCGCTACAAAGCGCACAGGAGCGCGAATGGGCGCGAAAAGGAAGCGCCGCAAAACGTGCAGCGGCAACCGCTGGCTTCGCTGGCTTTCATCTTCACAGTAGTGGAACGGCTCTGAATTTTTCTCTTATTATGAATTGTTGAGCTTACTGGTTTTTATTCTTATTGTAACATTTAGTGGTAGCCAATTCGTTGCATTCAGCTTTACTAACTACACAACGCACTTTTCCAGCTCTTCCCATCCGCCCTTTTCAGAAAAAGAAACGCAATCTTTTTTTTTTTTTCAAGAAGGAATGCTCCTAAGAAACTGAAGAAGAGGAAGACACTTCTAAGGTTCGCGAAACCGCAGGCTTCAGGTCGCATCTCGCGGCGCAGTGCTTTGCTGTACACTTCCAGATAGGTTTTTGCGAGCATTGCGTTACCAGCAACGACGACACCCTTTGAAGTTCGACCCGGTGTCGTCACGACGTTCTAGGAGTTACAGGCGACAAGCGAGCAAGGTAAAAACGAATACGAGAAAATTTGCTGCTAATAAACGTACGGTTTTCCAAGCTCATAGTTGAATAGGCCTAAGTTCATACCGCAGACTTTATTCTTTGAGGCTGAAATCTGACATTCATCCCTATTGGTAGACGGAAGAGTATCGACAGCGAAACAGCTTTCTTTTTTCTTCTGAATACATTTCACAATTGAAAATAAGTAAGAACAAGAGACACGCGGTTACTTTCAGCGGGATAAAGAAAACTAAGACGTCTGGACTCACGGCGGTTAGTATAAACAAAAAAATGACGATATATGAATTATTTATCGCGAACGTCTGAATCACAAAGTTTCTAGCATACCGCGAGCTGTTTGAATTATGTGAACACAATATAAGGTGCGAGCCAAAACTGTAACATAATTTATTTAGAGTTCTATCTACTCCGCTGATATTGCCTGCTTGCTGCAGTTTAGTTGATCAAATGGCGGCTGGTTCATTATTTGGATGCCTGCGTGAGGTGACTATTAACAAAGACTGACGATGTCTGAGAAAGCGGGATCGTTATGATTACATGTGTTGACCAGCTAAATTATCTATAAGGTTTTGCACTCATAAACATTGGTTTGATTTTGAGGCACGCCATGGTAGAGGACACTCTATTAATTTTGACACCCTGGGATTTCTTAATTGCATTTTCATCACCGATGTACACGATACCTAGTTACACCACGCACCTTGGTATGCGAGCGTTCTTGTATTTCGCCCACATGTCAGTGTGAATTGAACAACAAGCTTATCAGCAGAACGGCACAGACTCTGGGCTGAAGCGCCGGCTGTGTTGTAGAGTCAAACAGAATAGTAATCTATGACGAAAACGCAAAAGATACTGAAAAGGTACAGTCTCAGAATTGACGCAATGCCTGTTGACAATGTTCTCCAGAAAGAAACACCCAAAACAAAATTTATGCAAAATACACTGGACAACTGAAGCTGCGCAACAGGAAAAAGAAGTTCAAGAACAAGTCAGATTCATTTTGTGATCCATCAAACTTGTAGAAAATTTTTTTCATAGTTGAAATCCATCACTGTCGACTCTAGTACAAACTTAAGAAAGTTGAGGCATTCGAAAATTGCGGAGCGGCTGAGAACAACCTCGAAGGTGTGCTTAACCTCACATTAACTGAGAGTCGCATTAATTTATCACGAAGTTGTGTAAGCGTGAGAATATGCAGTTCTCGTAATAACTGACTGGGGCGTGCAGGCCTTGATTGCATATTGAGCCGGCATTTCGGATAAGAGGGGGAGAAAAGAAAATAGAGCTTACACATGTTTGCTAGAGCACTTGAACTGTTCGAAATGAGATTGAGAGTGCTTTGATCGTTGTTTAATTTATCCCCTTCTAGTGCTCTATAGCCCTGAGATGGAGAAAGAGGATGCTAATGTTTGTTTGAGAAAGTAGTTTAGGAGAGGTGTCCTCAGTCAGAAATGCCTTGAGCTCGGACCGCGTCCCCAAGCTTGTCCTCGAGGTCGGAGAATGCCAAGGCTGCGTTTCAAAGCTGGTTTGTGGGGTAAGGGTTTCGTGGAGTATTAGCTGAGATTGTCTTTTGCACCTAACTATATGTCGAAGGGTATCCGGTTCCCTTTGGAGGTGGCACTGCGGTTTAAATTTTGTAGGGGCCTATACATGATTTCTAGTTAGGCGACATAATGCATTGATCTGTATGCAGGAGGGTGTGTGTCCGGCGGGTTAGGTCATAACGCCTTGAAGCAACGCTTCATGGGTATATACTGATCACACTTTGGAATGGTGGCAGTGTTAACGTCATCATCTACTTATACACGTTCAGAATATTAGCCTCGTTCCTGTCAATATGGCGCTTGCTGGTTTCTACTTTTTGTTTGATTTCGAACAATTTTGTGATGAAGTATCGTTTTTCTATTAGCTGCAACAATTAGCGAATCGAAGCTACTGAGGTGCCTGCAAAATTGACAGTGGCTTAGATAGGCTGAAGCGAGATGCTGTGTTGGAAATGCTGGTGATCCATGATTTTATGCCCTGCGCAATAGCGAACAATGTATGGGAATGAAGAATGCATGCAAACGCGTCTCCGTGCTGTTCTTTTTGTTTCTTTCTGTCCTTTGTCTGCTGCTGTGCCACGCGGCCGATCTTTCTTTTAAGGGTTCAGCATGAAAGGAAGCACCTTGTATACGTGTCGTGCATAATGTAGAGGCAGCGCATGACCTATAATTGAAGGCAACTAGCACTTTAAAGTAAGTGTGAGAGCAACACAAATGCGTATATTGATGTGACGAAATAATGAGCGCATGCGCTCACAATGTTGCAGGCCATTAAGTCACAAACAGGCTGTCAGTGCTTGGAACAACTTTCTTCTAATCGATTTTTTATCAGGAATCATCTTGCTTTCTCAAATGAGTACGCATAGGACAATACAACCACGCGATGATGCTTACGCTTCAGCGCCTCGCTAAGCGATGCAAAGGTAAACAAAGCGCGCTTGTTTATGTGTACGCAGAGGACGCCGTAGCGCGAACTCAAGTGTCTTGCGAGGCAGAATATGTGCTGGCGCCAAGTACGAAATTAATTGCTATGCGTGGGCTGTGCAAAGCGCGCCATGTGCGTGCATCGAAGTTCTTTTGCGCGCTGTTCCTAATGAATTCGTTCAGACTAGTGCAACACACACACACACACACACACACACACACACACACACACACACACACACACACACACACACACACACACACACACACACACACACACACACACACACACACACACACACACACACACACACACACACACACACACTTGTGTGCGGCGCGTATATGCCTTCCGGTAATCAGGAAGAGTTCATTAATATCACTGCAGCTTTCATGCACGCACACACTGTCTGTGTGAGCATGCATGCGAGCACGTTTGTCATTTTTGCGTGTGTTCACATTTGTTTGTGCATCGTTTATAATGAAGCGGAGTGAGTGCTTCACTGATGAAAAGTAATAGTACTTGCTGACCACACCACCGTTGGAAGAATATCTGCTGCGGCTCGCAACATTACGTCTTATTTGTAAAAGGTATGTGTGTAGAGGTTACGAGCGCATTTTAGCTATGTATACTGTCAGTTGCAAACGCCCTAGCGAATAGCCAAATATTACTAAAATACTCTCGTCAGCTTACGGTGAAACAGAAAAGAGAATGTGTGCCTTGCGTATTATCTTTTTATTGTAACACAAAAGTACACGTAGAAGAATTTGATATGCACTATCTATTTCTAAGCAAACGTAATAGTTTTAACAAGAGAACAATGTAAGGGACCATGGTTTTTAAAGGTCAGAGCATTATCCTGCAAATGATTGTTGACTGTAAACAAAACGTCAAAATTCTCCATACAGTGTCATTTTAGTGCTCGATTTGTGTTTTTTTCTGATATTAAGTACTTGATGGATGCTTTGCTTTATTGTCACAAGGGTAAACACTAAAGTCAATCTTCTGCCTGACGCGCGCATTCGAGCCTTTGCTATTATTTATGTTCTCGTCATATTGTGTCACTATTAGCGTGTTGCGGTGAGAGCTTCATTTTTCTTGTCTTCGAGGGGGTTTCAGCAGGAAACCTCAGCAGTGTGTCACGGAAAGCCCGTTTTCATACAGAATAAACAACAGATATTACAGAATTTTCATCAGGATTTCAAAGGCCTTGCAACAGCTATTCCTCATGATTCGTACTTTTTTATTCAAAGGAGTTTGGAGAACTAGAGCTTCACAACTTTGTAGGTGAACGCAAAGAATACAGATGTGAGGTGTTAATCTGAAATCTAAAAAGGAGAAATTTCCATATTCTCCTCTGTTTTCACAACATAATTATAAGAATGTACGTTTGGCGACAGTCACAATTGCGTTGTTCTAAGTGATCTGTTCAGGTTTTTTGTCACTGTAGGTTCAGTTACACTGAAAATAGCCTGCTCTCATTAAGGTTACTACTAGAGGCGTCGTCGCTGTACATCAGCTGACTTAATCACAAGCCTTTCTAAGCTCTCCTTTGGGCATGTTACAGGTACAACCTGATTGCCCTTTCTTTCTTTCTTTCTTTCTTTCTTTCTTTCTTTCTTTCTTTCTTTCTTTCTTTCTTTCTTTCTTTCTTTCTTTCTTTCTTTCTTTCTTTCTTTCTTTCTTTCTTTCTTTCTTTCTTTCTTTCTTTCTTTCTTTTTCTGGTATCTATCTTTAATGATTACATGCTTCCAAACGAAATGAGCAGCTAGTATGATGAGCACTGGCTTCGGACCTCTCAGATACAGCAGGCATGCGAGTCTGGACTTCTGTTCCGCGTCCCTTATTGCCGCAAAAGCAATTAGGCTTCCGCTGGCATGGCAGTGAAGCTTCGAGCGCGTAAGCCCGACCTGACCGACACGTCGCATTCAAGCCATGCTCAGGTCGCTGAGAGGACGTAATGACTCAGGGCTGTGGCAGGGAATGGAATACGCGCACGCGGGCTGATGGGGCTACGGTCCTTTCGGTGGAAATATTACTTCTGGGGATAATAACATAGTCTCTTCTGCGAAACATCGGCGCGTTTAGGGGGAACTGTTCTCTCTGGCATAAAAAAGAACAGATCCAATAAAGCAGGAAGGTAGGCTACTTTAATGCGTAATCTCATGCGGGCAGGTCGACGTGCACGAGGTAAAATTAGGCGCCACATGCATCGAGGGCTAATTTAGCGTTGGGTAACTCCGGGCCTGTACTGTATGCGACGTCCATGTGCCGTTCGCCGCCGTAAATCATGGCGCTTTTTGGCTGCGTTTTGTGGTCTTATAGTATGTTTCTCATGAACTGTAAGATTTATCTATTTAGAATCACATGTATTATATAACAAAGGGAGTAAAGCGGTACGAGACAGAATTTCTCACAGGCAGTTAGCGGTATTTCAGCTAAGCCCAAATAATCTCAAACTCTTGTCTTCATGCAGAGATAATAGCAACGTTACCAATTCTTTTTTTTTTATTTTTAGTTGTTCTGAGTGTTACAATACTGCTCGGATTAACTGACGGGATGCAGCTCGAAAAATGCAAAATTTTGGCAAACTGCAGACCACACCCAGTAACGTATGCTAGTACCTTTTCCACAAAGATCGGGTCTCATAGGATCATTTCCACAAAGCAATTTCGAACTCCTTTAGCAAGACGGGCATTTTTCAGGACGTCATTATGCAGAAGGGGCTCACGTGAAAACAGGGCCTACGCTGTTTTGGCGCATGCTTCGGCTCGGCCTGCCATTATGGCTCGGCTGGCGCGTCAAGCTTCCACTTTTAAGCGATATAATTTAACATGCCTTTATGATCGCGAAGCAATGGCTTCTGGTATATGGACTGCCTCGCGCACCTGCCTCTGCTTAGCGAGACTAAATAACGTTCCGTGCCACCTGGGATTACGCCGGTTCGGATTAAATGCCTCAAGCAAGTTGACAGCTCGTCATTCTCGGTAAATCAGATTTGTTCGGTTTAAAGTAAACTAAACAAGAACGTGTCTTTATTGGATGTTTCTGGACGAAACACACATTCTTATTGAGTCGAAAAATTCACCTTATATGGTTATACACGCAATGCATGCATAGGCTTTAAACCTACATTTCAAGGCTTGTCTTTATATTGTCTTTCATGGCAGCCTCTGTGGTTGGTGCGATATAAAAGTGCTTCGTAGACAAGCTAAAACGTGCGTCTGCATAGAAAATAGCCGGAAAGTTAAACCTGCATTTCATTGGAAAGGGCTGTTCTTGGAAGCTGTTTGGAATTAGATGGGTAAAGGGCCTCGGTTGCAGAATAACAGGTTCAGCAGCACATTCTAGAGAGTGCTTGTTCCTACGGAATATGTAAACTTCAGTTCCCTTCATGCTCGATTCGGGCGCTCTCGCAGGGGCCAGGCCCTCCACGTCTTCTTGCCCATAAAAAAATAATAATAAAGGAGAGAGAGAGAGAAGGAAAGAGAAATGCATCTGGAGTCTTAAGTAGGAAGGGAAAGGAGACTACACGCGCTTTCATCTTGACGTGAACCGAAGTAATTGCTTCTGTTTAAGGACTAAACTCCACTAAGCCGCCATTTTAGTTCCTCTAATGTTCATTTTAATTATTCAGCGTAAAAGGGCTGTAGCGTGTGCAATCGCTGATCCCGTTAATGAGGCATAGAATGTCAAAGCGTCGTGCGAATTACTGTCATGGCTGAATCTAGAAATAGAAGTAATGCTGTTGTCCGAAGGCATGCCGCTTAACTTGCGTATCTTTAGTGGCTTGGAATTCTCATAGCATTTTTCATTGGAGGAATGCGAACTGTTGGGATGGGAAGGGAGGAGGCAGTTGTGATGAAGGGAAAGAGAAGTGCGGCCGAAGCAATCTAGACGTCTTTTTGCCTCGTTGTTCATTAAAAAAAATGCGACGTGCTACCCAGAACCACAGCTAATAGACAACGAGTTTCCTTACGCGCTTTATATTTTTTTCTTGATTTCTTAAGGTGGATGCTACGACGCCGGCTTCTCCGCCAGCACTCATTGCAAGGTAAGTCATACTGTATAATGAACACAGACCAACTTTGACTATAGCAGTATAAAGACAGGAAACTTTAGACTTTCATTAGGAGTAAGCAGGAAAATAAAGAAAAAATATATAAATAGCGCGAAGCCTACTGTTGTAGTGTTTTGATTTGCCATTTAAACTCCTATGAGCTTTTACTGTCATCCAATGTGAACGCCATAGTAGATTCAGAGGCACTGGATAACGATGAGCAGTCTTGCCATGATAATACCACACGTTTCTTATTGGAAGTTTCTCGCAGATTATAATACTTACGAAGTTGCTTAGTCTGTCATATCTAGTTATGCAGCAATTCAGAATGCGGAAATAAGGTTCTTTACGACAACAAGCACCAAATATTTCGTGGGGTCCTTGTACGGCGTTTCTGCAAATTTAAAACTTTGACTAAAGTTCGCTGAAACACCTTATAAGAATGTGGCATGGTCATGTTTTTCGTTCATGCAGACGCATTTTGAGAATGTGTCTCGAAATTCTTTATTTAAAGAAAAAAAAACAGTAAATTAAAGCAGAAAGGCAACTAGCGGGACGATATGCGTTTCAAGTGTACGGATTCAGAAAATGATTTCAAAATGACTCACACAGAAAGCGATCGCTTTGCAGTGCTTTCGACACTATATCCCTTGAAAAGCGAAGTATTTGGCTTACCTGCTGTTTTTACATCTTTTATATAAATATTTTGTTTATTTTCCTCTCAAGCGAAAGTTCGATAAAAAAGGGCTCCGCACGCAAGACCGCTTCTATAGTCTCAAATATTTGACTTTGACCCTAATGTACGCCTTCTCTAAAACAACGCAGACGCCAATTTGCACATATAAGACTCCGCAAACTCCAAGCGAAGTGGAAGCGCCTCCGTGAGCATGAATTTCGATGCTGTTTTATATGCGGTATAAACAAAGCGTGGACCACGCGTGTACACTTCCGTATCACCGGAAGCATCTTTTGAGCCCATGTAGTGCTTTTGACGTGTTCCACGCAAAGTTTGTGCCAGGTGGAGCTCTAGCAGACTTGAACGGAGATCGATGACTTGCGCGCCTGCGAAAAGAACGACACTCAAAGTTTCCAGCACCTGAGACTTCGCGCTGTTTTCGATATTTTTCAGTGGCGGTAGATCGCAGCACACCCGTACAAGCGCTCTTTTTCGCATTTCGTATTTTATCATTGGTCTATGCGTCAACTGCAAGGATGCCTGTCTATCGCAATTTGTTTGTCAACAGTGCATGGTTTTTGCAGACATTTTTGTTACGTTTTTGTCTATTTACTCGTAAACATGCAGTGCACCAATACTATACTATATTCCTTGAATGCCTCTAGCGATATGTACGTTTCAGGGTAAACACGAAAGAGTTGAAAAAGAAAAAAGTCGGCAGATCCCACGCATTGTGGGAATCGATGTAATACGAAGCAGCCAGCAAAGAGCTGCATACATCGTCTTGTATGTCACTAAGGAAAATGCGTGTCACTGTTTTCATGTTAACTCCTATTATTTATGTTCGTCACACAGTAACGTCGCGCAATACCAACTTCGGGGTAGATCAAGCTAGCGAAACGGCCGCCAGCGCACCATGAGCGTGGCACGTAAGGCATGCTCTACATGACATGCGTGTCATGATTTTCATGTTAACTCCTGTTATTTATATTCGTCACACAGTCATGTCGGAAGATACCAATTTTCGTATATATCAAGCTAGCGAAACGGCCGCCAGCGCACCATGAGCGTGGCACGTAAGGCATGCTCTACATGACATGCGTGTCATGATTTTCATGTTAACTCCTGTTATTTATATTCGTCACACAATCATGTCGGAAGATACCAATTTTGGTCTATATCAAGCTAGCGAAACGGCCGCCAGCGCACCATGAGCGTGGCACGTAAGGCATGCTCTACATGACATGCGTGTCATGATTTTCATGTTAACTCCTGTTATTTATATTCGTCACACAGTCATGTCGGAAGATTCCAATTTTTGTATATATCAAGCTAGCGAAACGGCCGCCTGCGCACCATGAGCGTGGCACGTAAGTCATGCTGTACATGACATGCGTGTCATGATTTTCATGCTAACTCGTGTTTTTATGTTCGTCACGCAGTAACGTCGCGCAATACCAACTTCGGGGTAGATCAAGCTAGCGAAACGGGCGCCAACGCACCATGAGCGTGGTACGTAAGTCATGCTGTACATGACATGCGTGTCATGATTTTCATGTTAACTCATGTTTTTATGTTCGTCATACAGTCACGTAGCGCAATACTAATTCCGGCGTAGATCAAGCTAGCGAAACGGCCGCCTGCGCACCATGAGCGTGGCACGTAAGTCATGCTGTACATGACATGCGTGTCATGACTTTCATGTTAACTCGTGTTATTTATGTTCGTCACACATCACGTAGCGCAATACCAATTCCGGGGTAGATCAAGCTAGCGCAACGGCCACCAGCGCCCCATGAGCGTGGCACCTAAGTCATGCTGTACATGACATGCGTGTCATGATTTTCATGTTAACTCATGTTTTTATGTTCGTCATACAGTCACGTAGCGCAATACCAATTCCGGGGTAGATCAAGCTAGCGAAACGGCCGCCTGCGCACCATGAGCGTGGCACGTAAGTCATGCTGTATATGACATGCGTGTCATGACTTTCATGTTAACTCGTGTTATTTATGTTCGTCACACATCACGTAGCGCAATACCAATTTCGGGGTAGATCAAGCTAGCGAAACGGCCACCAGCGCCCCATGAGCGTGGCACCTAAGTCATGCTGTACATGACATGCGTGTCATGATTTTCATGTTAACTCATGTTTTTATGTTCGTCATACAGTCACGTAGCGCAATACCAATTCCGGGGTAGATCAAGCTAGCGAAACGGCCGCCTGCGCACCATGAGCGTGGCACGTAAGTCATGCTGTACATGACATGCGTGTCATGATTTTCATGCTAACTCGTGTTTTTATGTTCGTCACGCAGTAACGTCGCGCAATACCAACTTCGGGGTAGATCAAGCTAGCGAAACGGGCGCCAACGCACCATGAGCGTGGTACGTAAGTCATGCTGTACATGACATGCGTGTCATGATTTTCATGTTAACTCATGTTTTTATGTTCGTCATACAGTCACGTAGCGCAATACCAATTCCGGGGAAGATCAAGCTAGCGAAACGGCCGCCTGCGCACCATGAGCGTGGCACGTAAGTCATGCTGTACATGACATGCGTGTCATGATTTTCATGCTAACTCGTGTGTTATATATGTTCGTCACACAGTCACGTCAAGCAATACCAATTTCGGGGTAGATCAAGCTAGCGAAACGGCCGCCAGCGCACCATGAGCGTGGCACGTAAGTCATGCTGTACATGACATGCGTGTCATGATTTTCATGCTAACTCATGTTTTTATGTTCGTCATACAGTCACGTAGCGCAATACCAATTCCGGGGTAGATCAAGCTAGCGAAACGGCCGCCAGCGCACCATGAGCGTGGCACGTAAGTCATGCTGTACATGACATGCGTGTCATGATTTTCATGTTAACTCATGTTTTTATGTTCGTCATACAGTCACGTAGCGCAATACCAATTCCGGGGTAGATCAAGCTAGCGAAACGGCCGCCAGCGCACCATGAGCGTGGCACGTAAGTCATGCTGTACATGACATGCGTGTCATGATTTTCATGCTAACTCATGTTTTTATGTTCGTCACACATCACGTAGCGCAATACCAATTCCGGGGTAGATCAAGCTAGCGAAACGGCCACCAGCGCCCCATGAGCGTGGCACCTAAGTCATGCTGTACATGACATGCGTGTCATGATTTTCATGTTAACTCATGTTTTTATGTTCGTCATACAGTCACGTAGCGCAATACCAATTCCGGGGTAGATCAAGCTAGCGAAACGGCCGCCAGCGCACCATGAGCGTGGCACGTAAGTCATGCTGTACATGACATGCGTGTCATGATTTTCATGCTAACTCATGTTTTTATGTTCGTCATACAGTCACGTAGCGCAATACCAATTCCGGGGTAGATCAAGCTAGCGAAACGGCCGCCAGCGCACCATGAGCGTGGCACGTAAGTCATGCTGTACATGACATGCGTGTCATGATTTTCATGCTAACTCATGTTTTTATGTTCGTCACACATCACGTAGCGCAATACCAATTCCGGGGTAGATCAAGCTAGCGAAACGGCCACCAGCGCCCCATGAGCGTGGCACCTAAGTCATGCTGTACATGACATGCGTGTCATGATTTTCATGCTAACTCATGTTCTTATGTTCGTCATACAGTCACGTAGCGCAATACCAATTCCGGGGTAGATCAAGCTAGCGAAACGGCCGCCAGCGCACCATGAGCGTGGCACGTAAGTCATGCTGTACATGACATGCGTGTCATGATTTTCATGCTAACTCATGTTTTTATGTTCGTCATACAGTCACGTAGCGCAATACCAATTCCGGGGTAGATCAAGCTAGCGAAACGGCCACCAGCGCCCCATGAGCGTGGCACCTAAGTCATGCTGTACATGACATGCGTGTCATGATTTTCATGCTAACTCATGTTTTTATGTTCGTCACACATCACGTAGCGCAATACCAATTCCGGGGTAGATCAAGCTAGCGAAACGGCCACCAGCGCCCCATGAGCGTGGCACCTAAGTCATGCTGTACATGACATGCGTGTCATGATTTTCATGCTAACTCATGTTTTTATGTTCGTCATACAGTCACGTAGCGCAATACCAATTCCGGGGTAGATCAAGCTAGCGAAACGGCCGCCAGCGCACCATGAGCGTGGCACGTAAGTCATGCTGTACATGACATGCGTGTCATGATTTTCATGCTAACTCATGTTTTTATGTTCGTCATACAGTCACGTAGCGCAATACCAATTCCGGGGTAGATCAAGCTAGCGAAACGGCCGCCAGCGCACCATGAGCGTGGCACGTAAGTCATGCTGTACATGACATGCGTGTCATGATTTTCATGCTAACTCATGTTTTTATGTTCGTCACACATCACGTAGCGCAATACCAATTCCGGGGTAGATCAAGCTAGCGAAACGGCCACCAGCGCCCCATGAGCGTGGCACCTAAGTCATGCTGTACATGACATGCGTGTCATGATTTTCATGTTAACTCATGTTTTTATGTTCGTCATACAGTCACGTAGCGCAATACCAATTCCGGGGTAGATCAAGCTAGCGAAACGGCCGCCAGCGCACCATGAGCGTGGCACGTAAGTCATGCTGTACATGACATGCGTGTCATGATTTTCATGCTAACTCGTGTGTTATATATGTTCGTCACACAGTCACGTCAAGCAATACCAATTTCGGGGTAGATCAAGCTAGCGAAACGGCCGCCAGCGCACAATGAGCGTGGCACGTAAGTCATGCTGTACATGACATGCGTGTCATGATTTTCATGTTAACTCATTTCATTTATGTTCTTCACACAGTCACATCGCAAGATACCAATTTTGGTGTATATCAAGCTAGCGAAACGGCCGCCAGCGCACCATGAGCGTGGCATGTAAATCATGCTGTACATGACATGCGTGTCATGATTTTCATGTTATGACTTGTCGTTTATGTTCGTCATACAGTCATGTTACGCCATGCCAATTTTGGTGTACATTCGATTAACCAAGCGATCAGGAGAGCACAAAGTCGTAGGCGGCTAGATAGATAGATAGATAGATAGATAGATAGATAGATAGATAGATAGATAGATAGATAGATAGATAGATAGATAGATAGATAGATAGATAGATAGATAGATAGATAGATAGATAGATAGATAGATAGATAGATAGATACGCTCAAAGTCGCAGAAGTTCGCTAAGAAATGCTTCGCATTTTAAAAAAGAGCTGGTAGGTGTAACCACACATAATGTAGAAACCAAATAAAACCAAGATTGGTTATTTTCTTTGATGGTGAGTGATCATATTCTTTAAAAAAGTGCCACTTTGGTTGGATGACACTGCACTGTCCTAGTAACAGAACTGACACTTATATTTTATGAAGGTCGAAAAGAACCTACTTGAACAAAAAAAAAAGTGTCGGCTTATCACAGCGTAACATTGCACACTCTCTGAACGATTAAACTTACGGCTGGGCGCTCGCACTGATGGCCAATTTCCTGGACTTTTTTCGAGTGACTGGAAACACATCTGGCAACCTGCTGCCCACACACAGTGAAATGACAGGATTAAAACTGCTAAGTGAACCGTGCTAGAATTAGTGTAAAGCTTAAAGTTGCGGTTGTCGGCATTTCGCAGAACTTCAAATGCAGTTACGCTTTCGTCATTACGAGACAACAAAATCAGTGTAAGTATAAGCAGGATGGGAATGCATCGAAGTTGTGTACAGGGTGTCCCAAATATTGCGCAGCAGGTTTGAAAAAAAAAGAGGAACGTGGTCACGCGAAGCACACCTAGTGCATATTGTTCCCAGTATAGTGGAGTAGCCACTACAATCTTTTTAGTTAATGAGGTTTAGTTAATTAGTCCTTATTATGTTTTTTACCTCGAAAAGACTCACCTAATCATTAAACTGTCAATGAGGCATATGTAGGCATGTTCAAATGACACCTCACTGCGCTATTTTCAACAACGTACTAATTGCGTGCTCGTTTTTTTAAGCTAACATAGAAAGCCCGCGAAATACGAAAAATTGACATGTGACTAGGCTGCAGCGCGCATCAAGAAGCAGCGCCCTCAAACAGGATCACTGTGCGGTAGCAAGTCAAGACTACGCTCCCACCTTTTGCGGGTTGGAGCGTAGTCACGAGTTATTTTCCGTATTTCGCGTGCTTTCCTTATCAGCCGGAAAAAAATGAACACGTAATTAGCACGTTCCTGAAAATAGCGCATTTAGCTGTCATTTGAACATGCCTACACACTACTCATTGGGATTTTAATGATTACGTGAGTCTTTGTCGAGTCAAAAACATAATTATGACTAATTAACTAAACGTCATTAACGAGAAAGATTGTAGTGGCTACTACGGTATACGTGGAACAATATGCACTAGGTGAGCTTCGCGTAACGACGTTCCTTTTTTTTTCGATCGTGCTGCATCCATCTTCATCAACAACTGCGGCACTATCAGCGAGTGATGTTGCTTTGAAATACGTTCAAGAAGAATTAGGAGCATCAAAGGTTGTCATGCTTACATACTCTCGTGCTGCCCTTAGCAGACTGTTGAGAAAAGACTCCGATGGTCCAGTTACATGCAGTATTAATATATCCCACAAAATCTCTTTCTCGTGCGGTGTCCCTCATTTGCCAGTGGATACCTTCGCATGTGGGTATTACTGGGAATGAAGGGGCCGATCACCTAGCTTCAAGTTGCGCCCACGAGTGTGACTGCCAAGAAATGTCATGCCTGTCTGACAAAGCTCGTCTGTTTATCCGCCAAAATCTTCTAAAGCAGCACCCTGACCTGCGTATCGCAAGCAGATTATTTTCTCCCCGTATTCGTGGTCGTGCATTGACTCGTCGTGACAGAGCACTCTTATATAAGCTTAGAATTGGCTCTGTATTAGTGCGTGAGCGATTATACCGTCAAGGACGTGTGAACCGTCCGTTATATGTACGTCGTGTGGCTCCTGTGAGGCACTAGAACAAATAATTTTTTAGTGTCCGCATTCGTTATGCAGCGAGGACTTCTCATCAAGGAATATGGACTTATTGGTCTTAAGTGCACGAACCTTGATGATTGCCTTTTCGCGGGAGGTTGTGCTGCTCTGCGTGACCAGGCCCATCGAGCCCTAGTAACTTTCTTAAACAATACCGATTTGGACACGCGTTTATAGATATTTTTTCATGTGACTACCTATTTGTGTTTACGTCTGCGTCATTTGTTTTTTTTTTCCTTTCTCTCTTTCTTTCCCCCTATCGTCATTTCATCCGTGTACACACACCAAATAATAATAATAATAATAATAATAATAATAATAATAATAATAATAATAATAATAATAATAATAATAATAATAATAATAATATTTCCTTCCTATAATCAAAGGCCAGTGATAACGTGTAAAACTGAACTTTGAATCAGTCACCATTATTAATCTTCAACAGGATCGTTTTATAAAACTTCAGTGAAGATTGAAAGTAACAATGGAAGGACCATATAGCCTAGGTAATTTTACTTAATGTAATTTCAAGATAAACGGTCGCAATCAATGAGGATTTGTTGGCTGAGAAGCAAAGATAGAGTATCAGATAGCAAAGGCTTGAACATCAGCATGTAATAGGAGTGAGCGACTGGAAGAAACTAAGCGGTGTCAAGAGTAGGGTAAATGTCGTTCTAACTTTAATTGTAAGCGAGTTGTTTGTACAAAACAATGAATGTGTAACGTGCGCATTGTCTGAATGCAGTAATACAAATTACAGTGCGAAGGGTACGTAAGAGAAATCGAAACACACATAACTGCAATAACTCGTGTGTTCCGTAAAATGCTGGAAAGCAAGAACCATCTTCAATTAGCACTTGTAAATGGACATTAGCGCATGAATGTATACTGCACGGTATAAACCTCCTGCTCACGCATGCGCATGCAAATAAAATTTGCAGATCAATAGCATTAGAAACACTAGCATAAATAATTGAAAGCATCGACTGAGCGTGAGTTTTTCAGTGTGGTAAAAGGTGGGCGTAATGTAAATGTCAACGAACAGCGTTTAGTTTTGGGCTAAATTACAAGCGCAGTGACAATATGCACTGATTCATGCATAGTGTGGCACATTGTAACGCCGCAGTTACTATAGCAGGGCTTAGTTGGAACATGCACAAGCATTGCCGGTAGGATTGAGAAAACTGCGGGAGTCACAGGGAGTGGCGAAGAAAGGTTGAGACGCACTCGCAGAGAAATGCTACTATGCTGCTTCATCCTGGCCCCTTGCGCTTGTATAAATATTGCCGCATGGTTGTGTGAGCACCAACGGGTAGAAGAGGACAAAGAAGTTCGCTCTGAGCCGCTTCTTGGCCTAACCAGCCCAACGTGCAGAACAGCACAAGGTTCTCGTCATAAGTGTGACAAGATTGGTGGAGGAGCTGGGTACGACGACTCACGACTCACCCCATGCACAAGACCCCGCCCGGTAGCCGAAACACAAGCCCTGTGCCCGTGAACACTCCAGTTCACAGAGCAAGCCGCCGCCAACGAGGCTTACCACCGGAGGCACCGGAACAGCCTACTGACACAGTGACTATGACTTCACCTCAAGCCGCCATGGAAGTTCCTACGTCTTCTACGCCGATCTACTGCACCGTTCAGAATCCGCTAATGCCTAGTCCATTTCACGGAGAGCTGTTTGAAGATGTAGATGACTGGCTGAGTGAGTTTGAACGTGTCGCAGCGATCAATTACTGGGATGACGCCGCAAAGCTCCGCAACGTCTATTCCTGCTTAAAGGACGGCGCCCGAACATGGTTCTTGAACAGAGATGATGTCTTGACATCCTGGCGCGAGTTCCAGCATCGCCTCTTGGAGACCTACAGGAGCCCCGACCGCCGCGAACGTGCTGAACGTGCACTGCAAGCACGCATTCAGATGCCAAACGAGACCGTCACGATGTACGTGGAGGACATGACACGGCTTTTCAAGCGAGCGGATCCTGCAATGCCAGAAGAAAAAAAGCTGCGCTATCTTATGCGAGGTGTGAAGGAGCAGCTTTTTGCTGGTCTGGTGCGGAGTCCTCCAAAGAGCGTAGCCGAGTTTCTGACTGAAGCCGCAACGATGGAGAAAGTTCTTCATCAGCGGTCTGCCCTATTCGACCGGCAAGTGAATACCGCATCGTCTCCCGAATTTCGCGCCACCCTTGGGAGCAACAGCATTGAATGGATTCGCGAAATCGTTCGCTCTGTCGTCCGCGAAGAAATTCAGAAGCTGTACGGGCCGAGACAACCAGAGGTAGGCTCCATCGCCAGTGTTATCCGGGACGAGGTCCAGCAGGTGCTGCACAACCGGCACTATCAACCGATGCCTACCAATGTGGAACCGGCTCCTGTGTCCACTGATATTCGGAGCCGTACGTATGCCGAAGCCTTGCGCATGCCGGTCTCTTCCTTGCCGGTCGCTAGCCCCGCAGTCCCGATTCAGATGATGCCGCCAGTTGCCATTCAATCAGCACACGCTGGTTTGGACATCGACGGTCGCCGTGCACCAACGCGGAAGTCTGATCTCTGGCGTACGTCGGACAGAAGACCTCTCTGCTACCATTGCGGTGAGGCCGGTCACATCTACCGCGAATGCCCGTACCGACAGCTGGGACTGCGCGGTTTCGCCATTAATTCGCCTCGTCCCCAAGTTGGTCAGAGGCCAAGGGAGATTGAAGAATACCTCGCCCAGCAACGTGTACCCTTCGCACGACGTCAATCGCGGTCACCATCTCCACGGCGACCCGCAGCCATTGGGCCACGTTTCGGGGCGACGGCACGGGGACGTTCCCCAAGCCCTCGTCGGGAAAACTGAAGGCAGCGACCTTCGGGGGCGAGGTCGCTGGGACTCAAAGTGCGGAAGACCTCCCATCGACGCTTGCGCGAAACGCCGAGGACATTAAATCCCCGTTTGAGTGCAGTGCCAGAGAAACGCCGGAATCTACATCTGAAAACCGTGACCGAGTCTCGCTCGACATTCCTGTGCTGATAGACGGTCTTCAGGTCAGCGCATTGGTGGATACGGGTGCAGACTATTCAATTATTAGCGGAAAACTGGCCTCTAGTCTTAAGAAAGTGATGACGCCATGGAATGGAACACGTATTCGCACAGCTGGAGGACATGTTGTTACACCATTGGGTCGCTGTACCGCAAGAGTGAAAATACGTGCGTCAACATTTGTGGTGACCTGCCTCGTCCTCCGCGACTGTTCTCGTCAGCTCATCCTCGGCATGGACTTCCTTCGCGAGAACGGCGCGATTATAAATCTCCGCGAACGAATGGTGACCTTCTCGACGCAACGCGCAACAGATCGAGACGCCGATAGCTGTCGTAGACCGGCGCTGCGTGTTGCTGACGAAAGCGTGACGCTGCCACCACGAGCGACTGCTTTTATAGAGGTCACTTGTGAAGATCTCCGAGACGGTGACGCGGTTGCCGAGAGCAACCTATCACTCTTGCTGCTTCAAGGTGTGTGTGCAGCCCGAAGTCTTGTGCGTGTTCGTGACGGACGGTCACAGGTACTTTTGACGAATTTCAACTTCGAGCACCGGCATCTTTTCCGCGGCACCACCGTGGCCTATGGAGACCCTGTAGCTGACGTCACGGAGTGCTTCGCGTCCGAGGAAATGAATGATGGTGACAGGTTTCTGAACCACATCGACGTCAATTCGAAGCTTTCGGACGAGAGGAAGGCCGCACTTCACAACCTTTTGAAGGAATTTCAATCTTGCTTCGCCTCTTCGTCTCGAGTCGGTCAAACGCCCCTCACGAAGCACCGAATTATTACCGACGATGACGTTCGCCCAATCAGACAGCAACCTTACCGTGTTTCTGCTAAAGAACGCGAAGCCATACAGACACAGGTAAAGGAGATGCTCGACGATGGTGTTATTCAGCCGTCCAGCAGCCCGTGGTCCTCGCCAGTCGTTTTAGTTAAGAAGAAAGACGGAACGCTCCGATTCTGCATTGATTACAGGAAACTCAATAGCGTCACAAAGAAAGACGTTTACCCCGCTTCCACGGGTCGACGACTCTCTCGACAGGTTGCGACACGCCAAGTATTTTTCATCGATCGATTTAAAGAGCGGCTATTGGCAGATAGAGGTTGATGAGCGAGACCGAGAAAAGACAGCGTTTGTAACTCCAGATGGGCTTTATGAATTCAGAGTTCTTCCTTTCGGCCTCTGTTCTGCTCCAGCCACTTTCCAGCGGATGATGGATACCGTTCTCGCTGGCTTGAAGTGGCAAGCCTGCCTTGTATACCTCGACGATGTGGTCATCTTCTCTGAGAGCTTCGAAGAACATCTCAAGCGCCTAAGAATGGTTCTGGAAGCCATTCGTTCTGCTGAACTCACGCTAAAACCTCAGAAGTGCCATTTCGGGTATGAAGAGCTGAAATTCCTGGGACATGTCGTGAGTGCGGATGGAGTTCGGCCCGATCCAGAGAAAACTGCAGCCGTCGCCGCCTTCCCTGTTCCGTCAGACAAGAGAGCAGTGCGACGTTTCCTCGGCTTGTGCGCGTATTATCGTCGGTTCATTGCCAACTTCTCGAAGATAGCCGAACCGCTCACGCGACTCACCCGAGATGATGTACCCTTTGCCTGGACTACAGAACAAGAGGCAGCTTTCGCAGAGTTACGGCAGCGAATGCAAACAGCACCTGTTCTAGCCCATTTTGACGAGGACGCTGCTACTGAAGTACACACAGATGCCAGCAACGTCGGACTTGGCGCCGTCCTTGTACAACGACACGGCGGCGCTGAGTATGTCATCGCTTACGCCAGTCGTACACTCTCCCGAGCCGAGGCCAACTACTCTACTTCAGAAAAGGAATGCCTCGCAGTCGTGTGGGCGACGGCAAAGTTCCGACCTTACCTCTACGGCCGTCCCTTCAAAGTGGTGACTGATCACCACTCGCTGTGCTGGCTGGCCAACCTCAGAGATCCGTCTGGCCGTCTCGCTCGATGGAGCTTGCGCTTGCAGGAGTTCGACATCACGATTGTGTACAGGTCTGGGCGCAAACACGAAGATGCTGACGCGCTTTCTCGAGCACCTGTGGGGCATCCCGATATGGACTTAGAGGAGGCCGATGCTTTTCTCGGAGCAGTCAGTGATTCTGACTTCATGTCAAGACAGCGAGCAGATCAAGAATTGCGCCCTGTCATCGATTCCTTAGAAGGCCGAAACTCCCACGTTCCTCGACACATTGCTCGCGGGCTGTCATCATTTTGTCTTAGAAGGGGCATCCTTTACAAGAAGAACGCGCGAGGTAGCGACAAAGCCTTTCTCCTCGTTGTCCCAGCCGACATGCGTGATGACGTCCTCCTTGCGTGCCACGACGAGCCCACGTCAGGACACTTGGGCTACTCGCGGACTCTCGCCAGGGTGCGCCAGCAGTACTACTGGCCACGACTATCGGCTAGCGTACACCGCTACGTGCAAGGCTGCCGCGAGTGCCAGCGTCGCAAGACGCCCCCTGTGAAACCCGCGGGCCTTCTCCACCCGATTGCACCACCGCGGACTCCATTCGACCTTGTGGGAATGGACCTTCTAGGACCCTTCCCTTTGTCGTCCACCGGAAACAAGTGGATTATAGTGGCGACCGATTACTTGACCCGTTATGCCGAGACAAAGGCGTTACCCCGTGGCACGGCGTCTGAAGTCGCGAAGTTCTTCGTGCACCACATCATCCTGCGGCATGGCGCGCCATCATGTGTGATTACGGACAGAGGGACGTCATTTACGGCACAAATGATGGAAGACATTTTTAAACTGAGCTGCACAAGTCACCGAAAAACAACAGCTTACCATCCACAAACAAATGGACTGACGGAAAGACTTAACAAGACCATAGCAGACATGCTCTCAATGTACGTGGACGTACACCACAAAACCTGGGACGAGATCTTGCCATACATCACGTTTGCGTATAATACGGCGACGCAGGAAACAACGCGATTTTCACCTTTCCGCCTTGTTTACGGACGCAACGTGCAAACCATGCTCGATGCTATGCTTCCGTGCGATAACAGCGATGAACTTGCTCCAGACGCCGAGCAATACACCCAGTACGCCGAAGAAGCTCGTCAAGTGGCTCGCGTAAACATCAGTCACCAACAAGACGCAGATGCACGACGTTACAACCTTCGCCGTCGAAACGTCGCCTACCACCCTGGCGACCGAGTGTGGGTGTGGACACCTGTCCGACGACCAGGCTTGTCTGAAAAACTTCTGAGCCGCTATTTCGGACCATACAAGGTTCTCCGACGTGTCAGTGACCTCACCTACGAAGTATTTCCGGACGGCGCAGTGTCTTCACGTCGACAACTTCGGCCCGAAACCGTGCACGTCGTACGACTCAAGCCGTACTACACACAGTAGCCCTTGTGCTTTCGCGCTACTTCTGTTACCGTGTGACTCCTGTGGTTGTTTTCTTTGCATTTTTCTGTTTGCACATGGCGCAAGGGTCGGTGCGTCATCTTATTTTCCCTGCGGTTACTGGTACTCAGGATCTGGTTCTCTGCGTCTGTGCGTGTTGTAGTTATTCTTTTTCTTTTACAAGCATCGAGTCGATGCTTTTCAAAGGGGGGACTAATGCCGCATGGTTGTGTGAGCACCAACGGGTAGAAGAGGACAAAGAAGTTCGCTCTGAGCCGCTTCTTGGCCTAACCAGCCCAACGTGCAGAACAGCACAAGGTTCTCGTCATAAGTGTGACAATATCGCGGATATCGATGCCCAACGCCGAGTATTTGGAACGGGAGAAACAAAGGGCAAAGCGACGGAACGGCCCTTTCGCAAATATAACATTGGTTCATGCAGCCCGATGTGTTGCAGTCCACGAGCGTCACCCAATTTTCGTCGTCTTTTTTTTTTTTCTGCCGTGGCATTCATGTTGCTTTGCGTTGTTGATGCTACAGGCAAGATACCGACCATAAAATGTCAAGAAAGCTCAGATTACGCTGAAAAATAAAAGGCAACATAGAGAGAGAGAGAGAATAAGAATAAAAGAAAGGCGGGGAGGTTAACCAGGGCTGAGCCCGGTAGGCTACCCTGCACTGGGGAAAGGGGGAGGGGGAAGGAAAGATAGAGAGAGGAGGAGAGAAAAGTCACTCTTTCAGTCGACGTAAGAGTTCCGCGTTTGACATCACAAACGGCGAATCAGTCCGGTATCCTTGAGAAAACGCAACAGCGCTTTCGTTGCCTTTCGGAACTGTGATGGGCAGCCCCATGGTCCCAATATTTTCGCGACAGTGAAAGCGCTTCCGTCCATTTGATTTAGTGCAGTGCTGAGGTGAAGCCTCTCGGTTGCGTAACTCGGGCAGTAACACAGAAGGTGCTCAATAGTTTCCTCAACGGCACAGTCGTTGCACTCGGCGTTGTCGGCCATCTCTATCTTAAATGAGTAGGCGTTGGTGAACGCTACACCCAGACGCAGACGGTACAACACTGTATCTTCTTCCCGGGAAAGACCAGGTAGTAGCCGCAGTCGTAGAGATGGGTCGAGAGAATACAGTCGATGGTGTGTGATAGATTATGTGCTAGCTTAGGCAAGCTTAAAGCTTAGTAGAGCATAGTTTAATGAAGCCAACTGGCATACTTTAGCCAAGTATATGAAGCAAGATTTGCAGTATCAAATGAATTTGCGTGTGTATTTTTGACCCCTCGTATTACTATATACTTAAGGGCATGCTTTCGAAATCGAAAAAAAAATGCTTAGCAATTTCGGAATAAGCAGTAAGAAGAAATGCAGTCATTAAGCTGCAGCTGCCTCGAAATACGTGATCACAAATACATGAGCGCTTTCGTGCAACAGCTACAACATGCAATCAAAGTTGAATGTATCAGTGAATTATAGAGTGCACGGGCCGCTAGAGAAGCGCACGATAGGAGGTCTACTGACCAATAGGGGCGCTTACCGAGAAAACTTCAGTTCAGTGGCAACGAATAGGGACAAGGATTGGGTCACGGCTAGTTCAATAATGCATGCCGGGATGCGTCCACTTGCACCAACAACCGCGCTACTCTCATTACTACGTAAGTGATCGTATCTGGCACAGGCGATGCCCTATAAGTGTAGAGGCAAGAGTTCGCGATAACGCTTCGTGCTTTGGTATATCAACAGCGTCTTCAGCGGGTCATTGGTCGGTGGAGGGCGGGGGGGGGGGGGGGAAATCAGGTATCAAGGCAGTCTTCATGCAGATCACGCCAATACACCACGAGATGAGAGTATCGAGTGAGAGCCAAAAAGATTGGCGAATGCTTGGTCAAACAGAGCTGAGATTGCTTCGCAGTTTGGCTAAGTGACCCTGCGGTGCTTCGCCTCGCATTTCTTGGAATCCTTGACTATACCCTTGCGTGTGTCAGTGCGGACCTGTTTATTTTGCCCCAGTGAAGCACGAGCGTGGTCCGCTTTTCGTTCTTTTTGCTGGGAATAAACGCGTCATTCGGCTCCTGCTCCTTTATTTAGGAACACTTTCTATCAACATATTTCGTTCGCAATGTGGCATTTGGCCACAACCACCATATGGAATAGAAACTCTCATTCTGAGGTGGAAATGAACAATCTAAGACGCAAGCGCTGTTCTCACTTGAGGAAATGTATACGTGCGCTAAGTGAAACTATTTGTAGAGTAACCTTAAGAGTGAAGGGCGCCTTTCTGCATCTGAAGACGTGTTAAGTATGCACCTGTACTGAAAACAAGAGCGCGTGACGTGCAGCGTGAACCGCCATTCGCGAAGCGGAGTTCACGAAGAGCACTCCGGTATTCCAGCAGCAAAAACCTTAAAATTATGGCTGACAGTTGTGAAGCGGTCTCATCGTCAAATGCAACAAATTGATAATAACAACGATAGTAATTTTTATTAAGCATTTTAATATAGACTATTATGAATATTATTATTAGGCATTTTATTTCAGGTTTATAATAACCGCAGAGTTAAGTGACGTACTGCTGTATAAATAATGAGTAAGTAGTAAAGTTGATAACCGAAAGACTGGCTCTCTCAAACGTCACACGCAAACTCCAGCGACTACAGAGTCTGCGAAAAAACGAAAAAAAGGAAACGCATAACACCACTTCGCACTTAAAAAGGCTGGGGAACTTAGATTACTGCGTAACATAATATTAAACCAAAGCAATAGCGGCTGAAGCAAACTAACACGCGCCATACTAACACTCGCGTCGTAATTTGTAGCGATTCTATCTTTATTACCTGTACCATCCAGCCTGGCGTAGTCGTTATGACATTGGGAAAGAAAGAACTTCCGAGAAGGTTTTGTTTGTGGAACAGAAGCTTTGGTGCCGATTGAAATCCCGAATGAGACTTTTTTTCTGCGGAACGTATCCTGTTGGAGAACCTTCATTTCCGCGAAAATTCATTTCTGTGAAAGCGGAGGTAATATGCAGATGGCGCTTGCCGTAGAAATGAGTGGTACGACACCGCTCTCTTTTCGGAAAGCTGATCAAGGCCTTCGTTTTTTATATATCGTGGCAAGAAAAGCTTTCTTGGCTGAAGGGTAAGAAAAAAGATATTCGTGCGTTTCCGAACTCATCCGGCACCTGCTTTCGCACGCGCTACGATTGCGTTTCGTAATCTGCAATTCTAGCTTATGGTTTTTTTTTTTTGCGAATAAATTGCAAAGACGTACTTAGGGCAGCGACAATCGTGAGATTAGTAAACTGCGGTATGGGGAACCCTGGCTTGCTGTGTACGCTTTAGTCGGTCCTTTAGAAAAGAACCCGTCTTCGCAAAATAATCTGCTGCGAGTGGAAACCAGCTTCATTCTTGTATATATACGGCTTTTCTCAACGAAATGTAAAGAGAGAGAGCAAGAATGCCCTGCTTGCCACGTTAAAGAAACATTCTGGAAAGTTTTACGAAGACCACTTTCGTACAGCCATTGCAAGGTCAGCAGGATGTCTCACGATGTCAAAGTATCTACGTAACTCAATCACTTGAGCAAATACTCTGAATTACCTTGAAATACCTGTATAATGCAAACTTCAGTGAAGGTCAGTCATCACAATAGGTGAGGTTAAACATGACACTTCCTTAGGAACTCAGCGCAAAGAAAGTAATTATTCAATAAAAAAAACACGAAGGCGTATGAGCTAAAGTGGCTCGTTTATTTCGTTTTGTATTCGAAAGTGTGCTTGTAAGAGTAATGATGAAATATAAACATAAAAACAAAAGTAAGTGTATCTCGGCAAGTGTTCTTCGGAGGAATCTTCTCGTTCGTACTGAAGTAGCCGCGTTCATCCCAGCGCCAATCGTACCAATTAGAAGGCTGGAATTTCGTGCACCGGCATTAAGCACTCCTTTTCTTCCAGAGGCATCATTAGAGCAGCATCGAGCAAATATTTCTCGATGCGATGCCTTTTCGAGAGACCATTATGGCGTAGCTCTAACGCTGTCTCTTTTCTAGTGTTCTGAAATGTTTGTCGGCCCTGATGAGAAATCGCGCAGGTCGAACGACAACTTATATACCCTTAGCCGCGGTGATAAACTCTGAACAAGTAGACTGTCGCCTTTACGCCGAAAAGAAAGATCCTGCACGTCTGCTGAGCGCATCCCAAATACGGCGTTTGCTTCGCGAATTCGTAGTTCCTGTAAATCATTACTCAAAAGTCGTGCAAGGCTAGCAAAACGGCGCGAACCCCTCAGTAATGAATCGCTTTTCTGCCTCACTCTTTCTGATCCAGAGGGGCCTGAAGTGGAGTCATACTTCACTTATCAAAGTGAAGAACTTTGACAAGTGGAGTCATACATGTTTAAACGAAGTCGCATCTATTACTATCCTACTCAAGTTTACCGTTCGAAGGCCTGTGCTGTATAAAACAAAAGGCATCCTAAATAGGTGCATGAATGATCGAATGAAAGCTGGTCCGGTATCATTCTTGCACTGGCTGGGTGTGTCACTGCTGTTATATATATATATATATATATATATATATATATATATATATATATATATATATATATATATATATATATATATATATATATATATATATATATATATATATTATTGTATATATATATATATATTGTTAATATATATATATTTCATCTCAAGCACGACGACGAAGTTGGTATGCTTACTTTACACCCTAAGCCTCTCGGGCTTCAACCATTTAACAAGCAAGGGCTGTTCGCTGCTAGAAGAAAAAAATTACGTGGCGCAACTCGATGGCGGCCCAGGAAGAGAGATATGACAACATTACTGTCCAGCTGAAGTCAGCGCTGTAAGTCTTTCCAGCTTCTGGATAAGGAGGTGCACGCGCGCAGTTCAGTCTGCTGGATAGATTTAAAATGCCATTTTCTTTTGTGCCCGAAATTCTGCTCCAGAGAAAGTCGGCAGAAATTTTTCTGGCCACCTGAACTGCCTTCTATAAAGTAAAGCGTCTTATAAAATATATATACTTCGCTGCCTCTTTTTTTTTTCGAGTGTAAGAGGCAGTTCATATTGTACAGTGAGGCAAGTGAGAATGTCCTTGAACCGCTCACAATAATCGGCAGCATGATTTGCGCTGGTTTATATAGTGATGTAATGATATCTGGGGTTTTACATGCCATGATATGACACGGTGATAGGATTATCTGGCACGCCGTAGCGAAGGCCTCCATTAATTCTGACCATCTGGTGTCGCACAGTACACAGACCTCCAGTATTTCGCCTACATCGAGAAGCAATCGCCGCGGTCGGTATCGAACCCGCGACTTTGGGGTCAGCAGGTGAGCACCGTAACCACTATACCACGGAGGTGGGCCTTATAGTGATGTGTTCAACTGTATACATATACATAGGCTGAAAAAAGTGCAGCGTAGAGAGTATACTTTGTTCCTGGTCGGTACAAATAAAAACATAAATGCTAATACGGAGCCGAAAATAAAGGGCCTGTGTTAGGCGCTGTCTGCTTATAATAGAAAGTTTCCGTGTTTAATGCCCAGCCACAGGGGTCTCATTGCGATCCGTGTAGCAATACGTAAAGATTCGCATATCGCGCTCATATTACACCTGAAGAGAACCCCTATGGTCAGGCTTATTGCGAAGTCTTCCACGGCAGCGCGCATTTCTCATAACTTGCTGCGCGATTTCGGGACGGGAAGTCCTGCAAAGCTTTTTTTAACGAGAAATGTGAAAGCTGAAACCTGCTGAGCTGCACAGAATTGGTACACCATTACCGGGAAAGTACGCTGAAATCGCCGACTTTTAGCTGTGCGAGCGAGGTTGTGCGACTTGGAACGCGAACGTCGCAGTTTTGTTATGCGACAGAGACTAAAATATGTCGTGACATGAGTCGCTCTGCAACCGTCAGTATATGATCCTATCTTTTTCACTTTTGACTTGTATGCTCGCTGAACATATAGTAAGGTCGCAGTTTACTTTTATTTCAGGTTTTATTTATTAGAGTTGCACAATTGCCATCCCCACTGAGACAGTGGAAGAAATGGGCAAACTATTCTGGAAGCATTTTCATTTACTAAAGTGATCTATCAAAATACTTAATTGCACATCTTTCGTTATAAAAAGTATTCACACATGCAACATTAAATGCGTGTTTTCAAAGAAGTATATAGACACAATTTACTTTTTTAGAGAAGTATTATCGCTGCATTTAAAAATCTACTTTATTACAGTACTAACACACAAGCACCCGATATAGTCTAAGATGTATTGTCTCCGTACATTTCATGGAGAAATGTGGTATGTGGAGCGAGCTAGGCGCTACGAATGGCCATCTTATTTTCCCTAGTTCAGAAGTAATGATATTAGGTGATAACTGAAGCACACAAAGATTTGTTCCACAATTTCATTACTTGTAGTTCATCGCATTACCAAATGTATAAGAAAAAAAAATTCGGCAGATCCCACGCCCTGTGGCAATCGGTTTCATGCGAAGGAGCCGGTCAGTGATTGTCTAGGCTGCATTTTTGGCTTTGAGCCAAGCGTTAGGAGGTGAATCGACGTATTTTTGTAAGTGCAGTAGTTGTTTGCACATCATGGTCTTACCAGGAACGTCGACGACACTGGCGTTTAAAGAGTAACTTATGGTCTGACGTAACGTCAGAACTCACGTTAGAGCATAGACGCCTATATTATTGAAACGAAGTGTACTTTACGGTGCGATGATGTGAATATCATATGTAACTTCAGTCAACGTATTCCTCCGAGATCGATAAACAGTTGAAAATAGCTTGCTGAATCATAGGAATACAAGTGCACTGTTTATTAGACTGCTATAAAAGCAGTCTCGATCAACACTGGAACCACAATAGACGTTGCACTGACATTACGTCTACATCAGGGTCTTTTTCCCGAAGCAGCTTCGAGACCTGGCATGGCTCAAAATGCTTGGGTTCGATTCCTGCTAGGATCCTGATATTCATTCTTTACATTCGTTGGGTCAACGCTGCCGATGTCGGTTTTTCTTAACGCTGTCGCATTTAATGGTGAATTCCACTGGAGGATTTGGAGTGGCCGACGAACTCTACGGCTGAACACTCCACTCCGTGGAGAGCATCCGAAGGAAATCTGCCAATGGAACCCAAGCGCCCTCGCCAGAGCAAACGGTAGGGGGCGCTAGCGCACATCTGCTTCGCGAGCGCCCAGCATTCCTCGCAGTTCGCGCAGTTTTCGCCTTCACGGGCGCGGTCGGACAGCGCATTTAATCGCACACGCGGTACGCCACGCTCTGCGCACGCGCGGGGAGCTTGCGACTTCCGCTCGAATCCGCCGCTTTTCGCGGAGTAGAGAGAGCTGCTCCGTGGAGTGGATCTGGCGCCGGAGCTGCTCAAGATCTGCCAATAAAACATACAGGGAGCACTCTCAATCCGCCAATGGAACAGACTCGCTCTGAATGGAGCAGAAAAACTGCTACCGGAAGTGCTCCGAACCTGCCAATGGAAATCACCATAAATTACCAATGCTTGCTCTCGCCGTTCCTGGGTAGACATAAATTGCCCATCACCTGTGGCGCATACCCGCATACCACGGCCACACGTGTCTTCAGGAAAGGGTTTGACGACGTACGCGACGGGATTTTCACGTTATTCCTGTCATGACCTGACAGTCATATTCGTCAAACCTTCTTACCCTCACATACCAATTTTGGTCTACACCAAGTTAAGTCAGAGATCACGAGAGCACCCAGTCGTAGACGGCTAGATAGATAGATAGATAGATAGATAGATAGATAGATAGATAGATAGATAGATAGATAGATAGATAGATAGATAGATAGATAGATAGATAGATAGATAGATAGATAGATAGATAGATAGATAGATAGATAGATAGATAGATAGATAGATAGATAGATAGATAGATAGATAGATAGATAGATAGATAGATAGATAGATAGATAGATAGATAGATAGAAACGCTCAATGTGCCTTAGGTTCGCTAAGAAATGCTTCGAATTTGATAACCTAGAAAGTGTCATGTTACCTTTTCGTAAGAAAGAAGGTATCCTTATTGACATATAAAACAAGCCCCCAAAGTATTAATCCCTGAAAAATCGACTTGAGTGCGGCTGTGTGTGCCTAACTTGTATTACAGGTGTGTGCGGGAGATGCGTGCCGCTTTCCTTCAGCGTAGGCACGCGACGTCCGTTGTTTTCCATGTTTCCCTCGAGCTATTCTTGGAACCTCTCGCCCGAAGTAATTTTGAACTATATCGACTTTACGACTTGCAATTCTTAGTAAAATAGAGGTGAGGAGGCGTCCGCAATGACCACCCTCTCCAGGAACCGCTACGGCTGTTTATATTTCCAAGAGTCCATGTGAGCTTGGAAACGGTACCCCCCCTTTATTTGTTTTTTTATATGACCTTATGCGAGAGAGTTATGTTCGGTTGTCGTATCATGTCCGGCGTTCATGAATAGTAGCAGCAGCTGTAACATCGGCTTGCCGGCAGCCTGCAGGCCGTGCCAAACGTAGCATTTCGTCAATCCTGAGTTACGACACTAAGATTTGCCCGAAATCATCACCAATGCATAAGTAACGACATCCCTGAATCGGTGATCGCAAACAAACAATGCCGACCTTCCTATAAATTGGCCTGCCTACGTACGTCACTTTACATATAGTTCTACATATAGTCCTTTTTCTGTATACCTTCTACTGATTCTGTGTATCTGCAACGTCGGAGCTTTGTATCTATCGTCTTTGTGTCCTCTTTGTGTCGAAGGAGCATTCGACTCGTCAAGCTACTAAGTTTAGAAGCCTTCAGTGGATGCTGCTTTCCTTTCTATGCAAAGAGAAATCTACTTCTAGAGAAGCTTGCGAAGGAGTTTCAAGCACCTGCATAGCTCTGTTTTCTTTTTTTTAACTGGCGTGGTTCTGTGGTATAATACTGCCAGGAAGAGGGCCCGGGTTCAAATTCCTTCGGTCCTGGATATTGTTTTACCCATTTCGCGTGATATCGGCTACGGACACCGGCGTCTGCGGCGGACGGACAACTACGCCACCAAAATCGGCTCTGTGATCTCATAAGCGCTTTCGCTGTAAAATCATGAATCAGGTCATGTAAAATAACGATTTCAGCGTATAGTATTTTGTAGCAGAAGGAGAAATCAAATGAAACAACTATTTTTTTTTATCAGAGAGTTACCGCGTTGTTTAGGATGAGTTCATTTTGAAAATCATGAAATCAAGGTGAGAAAATAATACTCCGGGAAAGAAATGACCACGCAAGTTGCATGAATAAAGCTACTGCCTGTTCACTTAACATCTAGCAAATAGAGTTTCGCTATTGTGACGGCGACAAAGGGAATAGATTGTCTAACAAAAAAAAAGGAGAAAGTGGAAATATCTACTAGGTTTGAAATCTCTTTATTGAAAATTCATAAAAAAAAAACAGCGGGTGAAACATGAACGACGACGCGGCGAACCCCTTCGAACTTGTATCAAGCAGAAATCAGGCGAGTGAGCCCGCGCCCGCGGCGTGGCGCCACTTTCCACGCCGGCGCGGCGAGTCCCAAAGCCAGCGCGCTGCTCGATGTTCGAAGCGCGGACTCTGAGGGCCACAGCCACGGCTGACAGCAGCCCCTACGGTGCCGCCGAGCAGCCGCCGTCCCGCGCGGCGCGCTTCCCAAGTTCGAAGCATGCTACTCCGCGTTCAAACACTCCCGCCGCAGCCGCATTCCACCTGTGGCTAACGACTGCTCTCGAAAGGAATATGACGTCGCAACTCGGAGCGCCCGTCCGTAGGACGGGCACCTTTTTGCTTCTCATTATCTCGATTTCTTGCCCCCGTGTTCTGTGTCAAGTGCTTCAGCACACCAAAATCGCGCTGCCCGGAGCTGCGTTAGAAACGAGAGAAGAGGCACTGAAACTGAAAGGGCCGCACCGTCCACCCGAGCTCTTGGTGCTCGCGCCGGACGACGATATGTTTCCGTACTCGTTGCACAAGGTCGTTCCCGCTGTGATGGTGGCCGTCGAGCACTTGCAGCACAGCAGAAACCTCACGCTCGTGGTCAACTACAACAACACAAACTGTTCCTCGTCGCACGGCCCGCTACTGGCGTTCGACCACTACATCGCCGGCAAGGTGGACGTATTCCTGGGGCCCACATGTTCGTACGTGCTGGCGCCCGTGGCCCGCTACAGCGCCGAGTGGGACCTGCCAGTGCTCACGTCGTCCGGACAGAACGACAACTTCGACATGAAACACCCGAACTACCGCCTCCTGACGCGCATGAACGGCTCGTTCACTCAGGTGGGCCAGCTTTTCATCGAGACGCTGCGCCGCTTCGGTTGGCAGGTGGTCGCTTTCCTTTTCCACGAGTTCCGCGAACGAACCAAGGGCCACTCGGACTGCTTCTTCAACCTGGCCGCAGTTTTCAACGCTCTCGGCGGTGGGCACATGTTTCACCAAAAGTTTGACGAAGAAGATCCCAGCCTGAACCTCGAAACTCTGATGCAACAGGTGGCACGCAACGCTAGAAGTGAGTATGATTTTTCTTGCTTTAAAATCGGGCTTTATTTCTTTCTGTGCTTGTTAAATTGCTGCAGACGAATGACCGCGCGTATAATTTTATGAATCACACCCCACATATTTATTACCATGGTGCGAAAAACTCTCGTTGGTTATAATGCGCACCATAATATTTCCACTAGGGCCTTCTATTAAGAATATTGGATAAGAGGGTCATTTGTCGCTACTTCCACCGCGCACTTAAGGTGGCATTAGTGCTATAGTATACAGGGGCGTAGCCATAACTTTTTTTGAAAGGCTTCGATCTTTCTTTCGGTATATTCATGCGTGTGTTTGTATGTGCGCGCTAGTAACATAGCCAGCAATTTTTTTCGGGGTGAGGGGAGAAGGATTTAACCATACTTTATGTATGTTCGCGCGTGCGTTTGTATGTATGTGTGTATATATACACATGCGAAATTGAAACATTTCGAGGGGGATGGGGGTGGACCCCCCCCCCCCCCCCAGTCCCATCTGGCTACGTGTGCGCGTATGTATACGAATAAAAAGATGTTAACATTCCAGGAAGGGCGAGGAAACGGGGGCTTGAGCATCCCAAGCTACCGTCCTGGCTACGCCACTGATAGTGTCTTCTGCTACAGACATTTTTATGCCCACTGACTGTTTAGCACCGATATGTCGCAGCTTTGCCTATATCTAATATTGTGAGTGTCGATAAATAAGTTAAACAGCGATGGAGAAAAACCTAATTTTACGAATAGAGAGGCTTAAAAAAATGAAAGGACAGACAAGCGTCAACTCTCTCGCCAAATGTCAGTCTGGGTTTTCGCAGGTCACAATTTGTCGAAATATTCAACTGACAAGGCAAAAAACCGCACTTCTGCTATTTCAAATTTCAGTTTCAACCGCAGATTTCAGTTTTGATCTAAAATATCACGCCTCAAAATTAAATATCTTCGAACCTCTTAATTCTACCGGGAAATATTCGATAATGTTCAAAAAAACTGTGGCGAGTTTGTCCTCGACAAAATTACTTATTATTGTTGTTAACCTTTCTTACGTTTATTGCCTATCTACCATTCGGTCTCATCAATAAAAATCACGGGGTTCCTGCTGGCGATGTAGATTTTTCATTCCATGTATGTTAGCGTTGTGTGGTTTTTCTTATTCTACTAGTTGGTTTGTCCATGTACTATTTTAAATAATTGTGAATTAGCGTCTTGCCAATATTGAAACCGGGGGGGGGGGGGGGTGAAGTGAAAGAGAGAATGAGGCGAGTTAAAATTAAGGGATGAATGTGCCTTGCCTACGTGCGCTGCTTCACACGTAAAAATGAACTGTTACCGACGCGTCCGACTATCAACTTTACTGAATAAAAAATGGTAGTCGCACTTTGCATGCAGTTACTTGCTATAACATTTTTGAGAACTAATCACATCGCTTTTGCCGTTTTCTGGCTTTTCTCGTTATATTTATTTGAGACGCGTCAGATAAAGTCTGCTGAGACCAGCCAGCAGACTACTGTATTTATTGATTTATTTAGAACGAACTCGTCAATTTCTACAAAAGAAGTGTTCCTAAGAAGCTTGTAGAAAAAAAGCAAATAACTGCTCGATGGACAATTTACTTATAACCTGCCATGACACAAAATTGGTGCAACGTTTATTTAATTAAAAAATAGATCCGCTAGAATGTTTGTCTACAATATCGGGGTGATTCTAAGTTTTTCTTCTATTATTTCGCGGAAAAAAAATGAACGAAACTGCTGATGTACTTAGGAAAAAATACACCTAGTTTTTGTGCAATGTTTACTTATTCGCATGTTTAGTTACACGAAAATAAATGTTCTAGAATGAGTTCTTAGTGATCTACATCTGTTACGTTATTAAAAATTCAGACCGCAGTTTTACCTTATATCAACTAATTTTGCAAGTTATGTTCTACACTAATACATATGTAGGAGTACGAAATGGAGCCTCTACGCTATCATGTCTGTGCCATTTATCCTCAAACTACTTAAAAATAGCATTCTTGCTATCATACTACATAAATGTGCTCAAATGTTTCGTACTGCCCATTACCATCTTCTAAACCATATTGGTGTTAGCATTAAGGAAGAATACGGCTTAGCTTAAACGCTTCTCACTAAAAGGCGTCCTGCAAAGAGCCTCGGGAACGTTTACCATAAGCGCAGGCGGAGTTTTCGCATACTCGACGCTTGTACTTCTCAGCCATTAGGCCTAAGCTCAGACTACCCTCGCATACCTGGCAAGGAAGGGGAAAACAACTTACGCGTTCGCATTGCATTCGGATCAAAGTTGTGGCCCTTGTAAGCATGCGTATGAGTCCTAATTTCAGAGATATGGGGATCGCGCGTGTCGATAAACTCCGTCTTGGGTCCTGATCGAGTAACGGTTATTGCCCTATCCTTCCCGCTGAATTTCCAGAGCCCCAGCTTTACAGGTCAGCATGCGCCATAGGGCTTAACAGCGCAGCAACCATATCGTTGGTGTTCTTGATCATCTACTAAAACAATACATAAGTGGGTAATATATATGTAAATGGTGATACCATCCAGGTATTGAATTAAAGCCGTTTTATACGCTTCTCTGTGCCTCGGTTTGGCCTGTATGGAGAGGTCTTGGTTATGCACTCAGACATTGCGGAAAGCAGGTATTAAAATATAAGTAGACGCTGGCCCTTACAAAAAATCTTATTGAAAAATAATTGAAAAGCTAGTGGTCAATGTTGACGCATTGTATTGAAAAGTATTTGAATGGTATTTGAAAAATTATTGAAAAGTCATTGAGCTCATCATTTACACCCATTGAAAATTGGCCGGTGATATTTTATAAAAAAGTTATTGACACAAAAGTGATTGAATAGTAGTGAACCTGTTATTGAATGGTTTATGAGCTGCAATTCAAGCAGCATTGAAATTTGATGATCTAGTTATTGAAAGTAAATGTACAGTATGTCGTAATAGTTGTTGAATTCTTGTAGACATGCAAGTGTGATATCCTCCCCCTGAAAGAACAATGCCTACTGAAGCACATGCCACAGTAGGCATGGTCCAAAAGGTTTTGCATAGAACCTCTTGAAGAATGCCTGCTGAGGCACGTGTTTACAATATGCACTGCTGATCTGTGCTTGCATAATAAACTATAGGAGGCCTGCAGAGTTCAAGTGTTATTGTGACAGACTATGCCAACTCACTCTGGACGGGAAACAGCAAGCTACATGTACACAAAAAGCAAAGAATAACTCAAATAAGGTCAGTTTACTTTCACTATAGCTGAATTACAGTAGGTAAGGCACAACTGCACGGAGGCAGATCGCGCTTTCAATAACTGCAATAGCAAAAGCTTTTTATCGCCTGTTATAATGCTTCAATTCTTCCAACCGCGCGTAAACCTGGAAACAAGGTAATCTGGGCGAGAAATAAAATACCAGGACACGGGCACATAAGTCAACTGAATGACACACACACAGACACTGGGAGAAGTCAACTCTTTTATAAGTTCTGTGACCTTTCGTTTTCTTTCAAGAGCCCAAGGAAAAGAAGAAAACGCAAATATGCGGACAATCTATCTTTATTTATGCAAAAACTGCAAGTAACCCCACCATCAGAGATGAAAGCCATAATTTGTTTGGTGTAGCACTTGTTTCAAAATAAAAAGGGTGACTCCCACCTGCAAAAAAAAAAAAAAAAAACAGGAGAAATGGAAATTGTTGTATGAGTTCGTACCTAGCAGAGGACGGTGTGAACAGGCGAAAACTCGATAACATCGTACGGCTACAAAGGGGCGAACATGCTACAATTAACCAGGCTGAAGCGACGCGCGGGAGAACGACCACTTTGAAGGCGCGCGTCGAAACAGTCAAGGCAAAGTAACATCTTGGCACTAGAAAGACGCCCCACTTATGTCCCTATATAACAAGATTTTGAACATTGACTCACCATTCGAAACTATTCCAAAATAGCGCAAATAGCGCAAAGTAGCTTTGCAGAGTCAGAATCGTAGTACAGGCGCTCGAACGTAAACGTATAATGGATACCTTGAAACAAGCTCCGTTAAGCGCGGCCAATAAAAGTCAGTACGTTCGAAAGTGAACGTAAATCGTAACCTACATTTATATTAGGACAGTGTAATCCTGCATGCCGCAAAAAGTACGCAGTCACGTACTTCTGAAACATGTCGCGCATGTAGCCCGCGATGCAGCAAAACCCACATTTTTCATGGCTTTCGAATATAATTGTGCACCAGGTAAAGAAAATTAACTTACCTTCAACAAGGACAGAGGCCTGTAGTTTAAAGAATCCGCAAATCCAAGCAATGGTAAGCGCACATCAAGGTGATCGCTTCCGTCCCTCCATCTAAGCAGAAATGAAGATGCGACAGTCTCGCACCTAAATTGAGACGTCCATTTCTCCGCAGGAAATGTTCCAGGACTAGGCTTAACTCCACTACGCGTATAACGGCCACTAACAGGCACTCCAGAGGAACGTAGTCCTTGCATGCAGGTACACGAGTGCTGAACATGCCGCGAAGTAGCTTCTTCAGAGCTGCGTTCATAATTTCCGTGAATCACGGCACTCACAGAGCACGAACTAAAGCGAGAGGAGACTAGCGCGGCGAGCGCGACCGCCACGTTCGAATTCCGCGTACTCGACTGACGTCACACAACGATGCGGATGGATACACCGGATAGAGCACCAGCGCTACGAAGCCCGTCACTAAGTTAGGCGGTAATTGCTATTATTAAAAAAGTTACGTAAAGCTTGCTGGTTAACGACCTTCGCACTCTGCATGTTTGTTGACGCAATGCAACACAACAAATGTATTATTCTTTTGGCGTTATTTTCTTAGTCGCAATAAGACATGGCACGCAAGCTCGAGTTCAAGCGTTCAAGCGGTTCAAGTTTCAACGTGTTTTGCGAGGAGCAAAGGCGTGCGTTTGCGACAGCAGGGGTAGTAATAAAATAAAATGAAAAGGAATGACAGTCGCTTGCACATCACGTTTCTCTGGTAGATGAATGCGGTGAGGTTTCAGATAATGGTTTAGTCGACACCGCGTACAGGCAGGCGCTGTATTACGCGCCGAGGCCTCCACCATCCATAGGTAGATACTTTTACGTCAGGCCCGCGATAGCCTTAAAGAGCTCGTTTCGCAGAAATTCCGGTGTCGGCGGCGGCTTCTTTGGTTGCGAGCGAAAAAGCAGCGTTGGCCGTGAGCGAAAATTCGAGGTAGATGCAAATAAAGATATCAGCCATGGGGAACCGTACATTGGCTTTCCTTGCGGCACGGTTTGGGTCTCTACCGAGAAGCGAAGGCAGGCTAGCGATCGGCAAGGCGATACTCACGCGTATACATTGGACACACAAAATATTGTTGTAATAAATGTGCTGTTGAAGAGGGCGCAAACCTTTACCTTTACAATACTATTTCGTGTGTGTGTGCGCGTGCGTGCGTGCGTGCGTGCGTGCGTGCGCATATCGCTATCGCGTTCAAGTTTAACGGTTTATCAATTTTTGTTACTGGCTTGCCTCCACGGCGGTACATAAATGGTGCCTATCCTTAAACACTGCTTATGACCGTTAAATCCTCAAACGAATCTGCCTTTGGGGCCGCCGCGGTGGTACAGTGGTTACGGTGCTCGGCTGCTGACCCGAAGATCGCGGATTCAATCCCGGCCGCGGCGGTCGCATTTTAGGCGAAAGTGCTAAAGGTCCATTTACTTCAATTTAGGTGCACGTTAAAAAGCCCCAGGTGTGTCATATTTCCGGATATGAGCTCTCCACAACGGAGTGACTTATAATCATATTGGGGTTTTGGCGCATAGAACCGCAGTAATTCATTAATTAAGCTTTCTTTGTGTATTCGGCTGCAGCACAGTTTCTGCGCACTGTATACTGTGTCCTAGGAGGTTACACTTACCTGCGTTGCTTCGGGTACTAAAGCAAGACGTCAGCAATGCTTTGTTGCCGCATGAAGAGTTATGTAGTGGGTCATTCGGTGAGAGCTAATTAAAACAGACAGGCTTGAGAAATCACGTTGCCGAAGGTAGCTAGTAATATAATCCCACGTAGGGACCGCCAGGCCAAACTTGAGGGCCCGATCACGGGCATAATGGATGGCCAGGGTTTGGTCATTGAGTTCGGGGCTTCGCAAGCTTCATGCGCTTCTGAATATCGGTTACCATTGCTACATCTCTGCATTACCGTACAAGGTTGCGTAAAATGTGGGGTCGTATTTAAAAATAAAATTGTATTTTTTGTAATATATTACATTACTTGCAGCAGCAAGTTCTGCATATGCTTAAAAAAATTTTGCTTTACATTGGCTGACACATAGAGAGCGTCCATGATGCAAGTAATGCTGTAGTGTTGATTGTGAGCAAGAGTATTTGTTGCTTGCCGGAAATTAAATGTCATGTATGCCGGCTACCAAAAAAAGGCAAATAAACCTACTATATGCGCATGTGTGTTTGGGTTTCTTAATAAGATGGCAGGAGTGCTCGTGATATTATCTGTAATAAGTTTAATGCCCACCTTCAAACGTGCGCGGCCGGTCCTAAACTCAACCACCGTACAACATAAGATCAACAAAACATCAATATATTTTTCAACATGTACTTTTGATTGGAAAGAATCAGTGATAATTTCGTTGTCTAGTCATTGAGAAGATTCAACGACATTTGACATTTAGTTGAAAAGTCATTGATTCAACCATTCGTCAATCATTTGTCAACACTTTCTCAATAGTCATTTTTATAAGGGGGATTAACCCCGTCCTGCAAAGAGCCCCGAGAACGTTTACCATAAGCGTAGGCGGTGCTTTCGCACACACGATGCCTGTACATCTCAGCCATTAGACCTAAGTTCAGACTGCCCCTGTATACCCGGCTTGGCTATGACCCGTCTGAGAGAGCATGCTAGTGCGTTCCTGGCCTCTTCACCGGCAGCGCCGACGAGAAGCTTAATTGCTTTTACGGTAATAATCGGTACTGAACAAAGGACCCCGAGTCTCTCGAGAGAAGTGGGTTTAAAGGCGGAGAACTTTAAAGGCTTAGCGATTGCTGCCGCCAAGCCTTTTAGTTCTGAAGCTCTGATGTACATTTGATCCATTAAACAATAAACGGTGGACTTGTTCAACTAATATGGAGGGCGATGCACTTTCGGAAGCGTGTTGACTTCGTTGTCCGGTCTGTTAGCGAGGAAATAAAAACGAGGCTCGCAATGGTTGAGTACGGACCATACTTGCACTTGAGACTCGAGACTGTTGTGAAGATGTAATTTCAGCTGTATGGGGACAAAACCCCGAAAGTGGCTTAATAACCGAAGCATTCGAACTTGAAGAAGAAGAGGGATACTTTGTACTTGTTTTAGCCAATCCCCAGAAGTGCGTGTGAGCCATCATTATTTGAAAACAAAAATGAACTGCTGAAGCCGAACAACTGCGTGCCTATTTTAATGTATTGGCATAGAGCAGGCCCACAGCTAGTAGTGAATAAAGCTCTATAGCTCAATAAACAGTAAGACAAAATAAGGTACAGATATATGTAAATATGTATATATAACGCTTGTCAGTAGAAGAAAGGTATGCGAAGGAATTGTTAAGTTGTTATTTTGCCTGATTCTAATATCTCATATAGTGCTTATTGAAGTGGAATATGCAGGTGAAGTCGAAGGTATGACCTGATTGCAGCCTGTGTTCGAAAACAATGAAAAATTTAAAAAATCGTGACAAAACCTCGTCTCCTCTCGTGATTACACGTTAGTGACAAGCTTACACAGGATACATCGTTTGTTTTTCGCACGCCTGAAGGCACACTCGAGGGAAATGAAGACATTTTAACCCTGATCATGTGCTTTGTAAGCAACGAGGTGGAGCCCCGAAGGGCTAATATGCCTTTCGAGAAATAATTACTCTCGTGTTGAACTTTAGTAAGCAAGTTAAACAGCGGAATCTTCTTGTTCCGTCGTCCGCTAAAATACCTTCAGACACGACAGTATCGAACCGACTCTAATTAAAAACTTCTTTCTGTCCAGGTGACGTAACTGTGTTCAGGTAATCTTGTTTGATAAAAGCAATGGATTCAGTTTGAAACTTGTAAACTGTAATAAAAGTTGTATTCAGCCTGTTTCCTTATACGTCTGCTTGTCACTTTTATTGCACTAGCAATAGGACCGTCGGCTCGGAAAAAAATGTTCCGTTGAGTGGATCTGAATCTGGCGGCTTGTGCGCAACCGCTAGCGGGAGCTATACGTAAGTGAGGTGGGGAAGGGGCATTTGTAACTGAATGAAGGAATGAATGTGGATAAAGATGTTGTGATTACTGTATTTGAACTGGGGCCTTCTGTTAACAAAGACCTTCTGTTAATTATTCTATATTACCGAAGACCTTCTATTATACACGGGCCGTCTATAATTACTAAGAAACAGACACATGCCGGTGCTTCGGCCGGCACCCCATCCATCGGTGTATAGCTAGCTTGCTTCTCTCGTATTGATCGATAAATCCACAATGCATAGACACTATTTTGCCCTATTTACCGAGCAGACCTTAATGCGTGTCGCTATGAGCGGAAAACTGAGCGCTTTGTTGGAGAAGAGTTCATTTTTGCGCCACAAATATTTGCGTCTCTATACTAAAAATCTTACCGTAGTAGGACGTTTAGAACTAGAGTCGCGCTCCTTTGTAAGTAGTTCACACCATTACGGTGGAGCGTACGAATTTCAGCCGTGATACATTAGTTGTCGAGTATTATATGTGGGATCTGGAAAGCTTAAGCGGTCTATTACCTATATAACCACTCAAAACAATAAAACAATGTTTTCCCACTTCCGGCTTTTGCATTTCGCCGCATGTCGTCATTTCTACGTACGATATCATCGTCTTTAGCCTGTTGTATTTTTTGCCTCAGGCCAAAGCCTGCCTCTAGGCGCAGTGAATGTTAAGAAGTACACCAGCACATCGGTTTTGCGTAGTTCGGCGACTGGATACTTGAATATTTCGGCACTTTCGCACCAAATTTAGGATGTTCGTTGTAGTCGATGGAACAGGTAGGGATAAATGAACGACAAAGATGAAGAGCATGAATGTTGAGGTAGAGCTGGCCAATGAAAGAAAGCTCTTTCGAGCGACAAGGTCTTTCAGAATTAAAATGAAAATATTGGGCTTTATGGGACAAACACTCAATACAATAATAAGGCGCGCACAGAATAGTCTTTAAGTTGGTTTCAGATTTTTTTATTATAAAGTAAAAATTTTGGGGCCCAGGCGGGCTAATAAGTTCGCTGTCGAGTGCTTTTTTTTTCCTATAGCCAACCGCCGATTATAAGGGTATCCGTTTTCTAAGCACCGGGCGGATTATGCTTTCTAAATAAATCCCAATGAAATTGCATAGACCCGATTTATTTAGTCATTCATTAGGCATTTTAATCGATAATCGTCGCTACAGTCATAGCAGAGCATGCAACAATTTATTCTCCGGAATACACATTTATTGAACTTGCACGTATCTATGAAGGGTCCTGTATTTAACGAATCTGCTGCGCACGACTCCGAATGTGCCAAAAATACTACGGGGGGTATTTTCTTTTTCTTTTTGCTTCCATATTAAGTTTTCGAGAGAAACCAGCAGCAGTATGTAGGGCTGCGGCTGTGTATACTTGAGTAGCGTGTGTACTGCGAGTCTCCTAACAGAGCTCTCGCAGGCCGGCAGCTTGTATCAACAAGAAACTATTTCGGGGTGCGCTGAGAATTCCTGAAGGATAACAAGCGGCGCCGCCACAGAACACCCACGCCCAGTCGTGCGTGGTTTCACCGTGTGCCGCAGAATCAGCAATACCGTATTGAAGAATCCTGATTCTCGCTTAATGAACTACTGATGACCTCAACTATAAGCTACATTTCGTGTTACGTCATCATAAAAAAAAAAACCTTGCATGCAGCCAAAGGGACGTACGGCGAGGACCACTCGACATGTGTACAGAAATGCATCAAAGGTGCTGTACACTCGCAATCAGGTCACGCTTCAAATGCTGGATATAGCCAGGAAGCGGGACATTTTTCGTCTGGTTTCCTGGATATAGACAGAATTAACCAGGGCCTGATTAAGAGTGTACAGGACTCGTTATAGGTATATGTGCTTGTCGTCGTCGTAGTTCCTCTGCTTTTTAGCCAAGTGAGAGGCGTGGTCAGTGGCGCGGGCACCTTCTTAAGCGACGCATGCGCATGGCCTCAGTCGACACTTGGAGCGCCAACAATATATCAGCTTCACCCAAGCGAGCTTCCATGTACATCGCCCTACACATCTCGGTTTCGATAGGTTGCATCAAAACAGAAAGGAAAAAAAAATTGAAGACATTACCGGTTTGCCGTAATACCCCTTCAGAAAATGTGCGAGGGTTTCCTTAAAGTCAGGTTTGAGCGCGAGAAGTGGAATTTACAGCGGAGATATTCTTCGCTCCTGTAGCCCGAAGCGTTATTCATGGCTAAGAAAAAAAGAGGGGGGTTTAAAGAGAGCTACTTTCAACCACAGCTGGACACGTCGGAGAATTCCAAATGAGTTCTGCGCGCCTGCGTGCCCGATATAGGGAATGAGGCAGCGGAGCTTCGCGAGTGTGAGGCGCATTTTAAGGATGCGGGAGGCTCGCGCCTCGTTTTTTGCATGTAAATTTATGCGACAATTTAGAACTGCTCGCCGCCTGTTTGCTTGGTCCAACTGTGCCGCCTGTAGAAGGAGTTTACAAGACTCGCCGCAACTTCTCCGTGCACGTGCCCTTTGAAGTAAAGCCGCTCCTAATAAACCTATCCGGCGGCGTTCCATATTTTGCGATACACTGTAAGCAGAGCCTTCTATGCGTCCATACTGCATGCGTTGTCGTTGGGTAACCTTTGTTAAAAAGCGTGAGCTCAGAAACTGCACGACGTCAAACACAGGTGTAGGTAGGAATGCACGACAAGAGCCCCCGCTTATTGACCGTACCTGCCGTTTTCTTCGGCGTTGCTTAAAAACCGGGTGAAGTATTGTTCAGGTTGGCGGCGGCGCATTTCTTCAAAGTTGTCATGCGTTTGAATGGTACAGCGTTGTGTTTAAATTGATGCAGTGAGAAGCGGGCCCCGTATTCAGAAAAATAACAGATCGCTGATCCCTCTGTCATACGAATCGGTATAACACGAAAGTGAAACGTGTCCTCACAGGTGTAGTTGATTGCTTTAGTGCATTGGTATATCAGAGCTTGTATAATGTCTATTGTTGTTTGGCAAATATAGCACCGCCTGATGTGGACGCACTCACGTTGACGCCCAGTGGCACATCTCCGTACCGACGACTAACGCCCATGGTGATGCTTTAACCCTTGCGGTAGCTGAAGTTCTTACCATATATGTGGACACCACATATGGTGAATCCGGCGCAAATACGGCATCAACAAGCGCATAATAAACACTGTTACTTGATAAGCACTCCTCCAAAGCGTCGTGAGACGCGAAGAGAAACGATACGCGCGCTGTGTCTTCCCTCTAGCCTGGCAGTTAATTATCACAGGGCGAGCGGGGAACGCGGTGCGACAGCCAGGCGAGCGTCGGAGAGCTATTTTTCGATATGGAGGGACGCTATGAGCGAGGTTTGGGCTGACGCCACCACCTCGTTGTGTGTTAAACAAAATGATATTTCTATTGGAAACGCGCCGAATGGGACGGTCGCAGCAACGGCGCGTTTTTTTTTTCGTTTTGTTTTTCGAGCCTGGTGGCACACATGTCACCACCCCGTTATAAAGGGGACGCTCATAGCATCCATCCATCGATCCATCCATGCAAGAGCACTGCGAGAGGAAAGTGTGAAAGATAAAAGGCGCGTTAAGGTGGCGGTTCCACTACCACCATCTTGCCAATAGTTCGAAAAACGACAACAGACGACGCCACTCATCCACGTTTGCAGAAAGCGAGAAAATTGCGCGCGCAAGTATGGTCAGCGTCGCCTCGCGCGTGTTTTATATGTTATATGTCGCGCTAGGTGACGGAAATCGGCCGACAAAAAGCAAGGAGCACAAACGCGGACGGCGTCTTTCACCTACAATCGGGGCCAACTGTTGGCGTCGTTTCAACGACATGACGATAAGTGCCCCAGTTTGTAAGGACAAACGCTCGCTTCCTATTGCAGCCCTTGAGAAAGGACAGCGCAGCGTCTAAATACAATCGCTTGAGAACAAAATAAAAAAAAACACGCACACTGGTGCGTAGAACAGCGTGCACTCACACACGCACACACACACGCTCTCACCCACACGCACGCGCTACGCTCTCACTAACGCACTCACTCACATAATATAATGTGCCTCAGTGAAATAGTATTGAACAAAACATCAATCAAACGCTTCGCAGCGTTTCAGTGGATTTGCACGGCCGCTACTAAAACAATCATTTTGGTTCATTTTAGCGACCGTGCCAGTGACTTTTATAGCATCGCGCGAGCGCATGCCTTTTGTGTGTGTGTGGGGGGGGGGGGGGGGGGGGGGGGGGCGTGCTGTTGCTTATTACAATTGGAGGAGGAAAAAATGGACAGACAGATTTCAGCAAATTATAATTCGAGAGTTATCTGCGAAATTTCATCCTCTCAAACTGCAATAAACGGTTACCAAAATAAAGTACATTTTGATGATCAGTTGAACACATGACTACCACTAATTACCGGAGTTAGAACCTCCTAGAAGACATGCTTCTGCCAGCGAGACGTCTGACAATGAATGCGTTTGCGTGAGGAAGAAGACAATGATTTTTCCATGTGAGGCATGATTTTTTTTCTCTTGGGAACAGTAATAAACCAAGATGGTTTGTGCGTTGGAGGGCAAGACACCCCGTTATTTTCGTCTCTTTGTTCTCATTTGTAACTTTTCGCGACGCTGTGCAGGCGCGTTCGTGGTCGTCTCGCACGAGCGTTTACAACGATGAAAGCCAGGCGCAAGACGCGCGTAGTCACACATACTGCTGACTGAACTTCTTTTATAGCTTCCACAGCGTTGCATATATTGTATGAAACTGAGTATATAGTCCCGCCCACGAGGTCGCATTGCTCATATTTTTTATGCCTCCGCGCTACAAGCGAAGTAGTTCCTAAGCAAGGGCAATAATTTTCGCTCATATAAACCTTATTTTGCAATACTGCACTGATAGTGAAATAAAGAAAGCAAAGGTAGATAAAATAAATTGCGAAGCCACGGAGTTCAGCGTCAGCATAACAATATATGTGTTGTTTAAATCGCACCGCACGCCGCGTTCATCTCGGAGCCTATACGAAGAAGTAATGTGCATCTCAAAGGTGATGTTTCTGAGCAATACCAATTATGGTATTAAAACAAAGAATGCCACATTTAACATAAAACTTAAAATAAAGGAATCGTTATTTTACGGTTTCACAGAACAAAACAGGGACCTTAATCACATGTAATAAGGTCGTTTGTAATTTTTTTGCGAGACTATCGCCGCCAGTTTTCTTCACTCTCTGCTGTAACTAAGGCAACTGTGATTCAAAGCGAAGTATGACGAAGTTGTCTGAGATTGCCTTTGTGAATTTCGACTCTTGTGTTGCGGTAAATACCGCATTTGCGTCTCTAGTCGCCGTGCTTGTCATCGTGTATGAGGAAAACGACAAGGCTTCATTTGACGTCTTGTTTCAACGAAATAAAAGCGTGTTGCACACATGTCGTTTAACTGTGGGGGCCATTGCATGCGTTGCCATTACGTTCATGCCAAGGAGGTGTACGCGGCTAAATTGGCATTGACTAAAAGCTTTACGTGGAATTGTTTCTCGCTTCGACAACTTACACTAGCACTGCCATTACCCCTTAAGCCCTTGAACGTTCAAGTTTTTAGTTAATTTATTATTTATTTATTACATACCTGGGTCGCCCCACTGGGCATTACAGCAGGGGGGCCCACTTTTGCTAGACGGGGGGCCCCTACCTTCCATATATGTGTGTGTCTGTTTGAAGGTATATATATCTATACGTAGATTGTAAAGAGGCTGTCATCGGTTGCCGCAAAACAAATAGGAAAAGGATACACGCTTCTCAAAAGACAGTTTATTTGTCAACGTTTCGATCGGAGACCGATCTTTATAAAGGCAAAATTTACGAGGCTTCGATGCGCTTTTATAGCATCGTCCTCCGTGCAGGTAGAGCGACAAAAAAAAATAAATAATCAGAAATGTAGAAATGAAAAAATCAGTAGAAATAAAGAAATGAAAAGACCACAAATATACCCTTGGACATAGAAAAAAAACGTGCATCCTCGAAGAAAAAAAATGAAAACATATAGACGTTTATACAGATAATCTCGGCGGACACGGTCAGTAAGTACATTCCTTTCGTACATTGTCAAACCCCACCTCTCCGGCTCCCCCCTCCTCATATGGTCGTGAAGCATAGTGAAGCTTCACAAGAAGGGATAAGCGCTCAAAAAAAGGGTCTATGCACTATAAGGTTCACGAGTTTAATATAATAATAATATCTGGGGCGTTACGTCCCAAAACCACGACATGATTATGAGAGACGCCGTAGTGGAGGGCTCCGGAAATTTAGACCAGCTGGGGTTCTTTAACGTGCACCTAAATCTAAGTACACGGGCCTCAGACATTTTCGCCTCCATCGAAAATGCAGCCGCCGCGGCCGGGATTCGATCCCGCGACCTTCGGGTCAGCAGGCGAGCGCCATAACCACTAGACCGCCGTGGTGGGGCAATATAAACAAATTATCACTGCGTAATACATGCGCACAATACACGCGGCATGCTAAAAAACGGACGTTAGACAAAGCAAGAATTCCAAATGAGATATCGTGAAATATGATGCAACGCCATTAATAACAAAAGCTTTTTTTTTCACTCAATAATTGCTTTTGCGGCGTCACTTCAGTTACGATCACGACCCATGCAATCAACGTGTCACAGCGAGCGCATCATTTCACGGTATGTAGACAACGATTACATCGCACGGCGTTTCTCATTGCAAGGCGTTCGTGCATCGAGCGCGATACTTGCGCGACAGGCACTTCAACCTAACACATCATTCTGGGCTGGTGGACCTAAATTCCGTTGAGACGACGCAACTGCGCCAATAGGCACACGTCACATAATCATAAACGCACCAGGTGACCACAATTATCTTCTTATAAATCACATACCACTGCATATATTCTCCACACCTGGCTTGTTTACTTTTGCATTATGTTGCGCTAACGGGCTATGTTGGTCGCTTTCCTTCTATCACGCTACGTCCGCACATACGTCACTTATATAGGCGCACAGCACGGCGCATATCACAATAGATCACCACTTCCCACGTCGCGAGCTCCAGGTAACGCAGACACACGCGCGCACATGTGGCAACGCTAATGCCATGGCTTTTGCGGGCGGTAAATCGTACACAGACGCGCACATTCCCACTTCACTTTCACCTCACTGCACACGAATAAACGCGACGACAATCGCCGATGTGGTGACCCTCAGGCGATATGCTTGGTGCATCCGAGCGATGGAGGGAAGACACGCCGTGTTGCAACTTGACGCTGCCGAAACGATGGAACGCGCTAAAGCGTTGTAAAACACCGAGCTGCTGTCGCTTCGGTGCACTTCAAACGCTGCACAGTCACAAGCTCATACTGCATCGGATGACGACCGGCGAGGACGATGCTGGGTACGTGCGAATAACAGTAGGAAATAGCTTCTTCTGGAAGAAACAAACACCGCAGGAAATTCGAAATGACGGATCTTGGTCTCGGTGCAGCGGTACCTCGCCTCTCGTCGCGAACGGCGCCATGTTGCATTTTTCATTGGTTCGTCTTAATTGTTACGTCATGGTAAGGAGCGGCCGTAGTTGGATGCGCATAATACAAATGGACAGCGGTACAGTCTACTTTTTATTCTTAGCTTGTCACCGACTATAGGTACATCGGCCAGCGTAGGCGTGCACACGAAAGGGCTGGGCGCCCCCCCCCCCCCCCTTGGGAGGGAGAGAATACAACATTTATTGGTAGAAATAGGTCGCTATTGGGGGTGGGCCTCCTAGTCCGGAAGACCATTGGCTCTTGCCGCCGCCCGGGCACGACGGTCGACCAGGGCTTGTTGCTGCACTGGGTCAGAGCTGGACAGGGTCGCCTTGGGGGCTTACATGACCGGTCATGTAGGCTTTTACAGAATCCAGTTTTTATTTATGCTTGTTCTATAAAAGCATGAATACACTTATTTGTTGTGGAAAGCTGTGGTTTTCCTTTATTTTGACTTACAGGCACCATCGACAAGTTTTCCATTTAGGTTGCCGCAAAAGTTTTTCAACAAAATGTTCGTCAGTAGCATATGTATCGGCACTATTTTGTTCATGTGGCCACTCTCACGTGCGTCTAAGTCAGGTTATTCTTCGTTGACCAGACATTGCACTGTCCGCCTTGTACTTTGCTACGAACTAGTTGTTATCCGATCATTAGTAGTATTTCTGGCTACGCAGCAAGCCGCTTTACGACAAAGTAGCAGTGCGCAACAGCGTTATCACTAGGTAGAGTAGTCCTCCTCAGTCGAACTGTTTCCTGACACCGTAGCGCTCATTAGTGGCAAAGACAGTGATCGCCTTATCCGAAGTGAGTGCGTCTTTTCACAAAGCACAATATAACTTTTCCAGGGTCCCGTACATTGAATATTCTGCCACGTTGACTAGAACGTTCTGCATCTTCAACAAAGCCTCGCTTCTGTCGCATCGTTGCAACTAGGATGTAATTACCTGATTGGGGTACAACTTACCACTACTGGTCAGTGGAAGTTGTCGGCACAGTGCTCGACAGGCATACTTTGAAAATTCCGGCAATGACAAGCTTTCATACGTTCACCATCGTATCCCCTTTGAAGCGGCGCTACATACGTATCATTCACACGGCATGTCAGCGTCCTTCCTTTCACAATTTCGAACCTCACAGGCACAAAAACACTCAAAGGAACGCGCAAAACACGAGCAGCTGAACCACAAAGAGATGCACATTACTAAAGACGTGCCGGGGAACACTGGTTCTAAGAACGCGTGACGAACGCGCAATCTTCCTGCATACCGAAACCATTTGCCGCTTGATGAGACCGCCCCACCTGCTGACGTGGGGCGAGTGGAAAGGGTTTATCACTAAGCCCTCCTCCTTTTACGGTTGGCGTTTGTTACGCGCGGCGACTAGACTTAGCTAGTGAAGCAAACTATGAGGCCTGGAGATATAATTCATGCCTGTTCTACCCGTTTTATTATGTTTAATTGCGCCACTTTTGGCGAACGCTTGAACTCGCATAAAGCAACTTGATGTTTCATTTCATAGATGGAGCTACCACCAAAAAACGCCTCTGAGACTTATGATTCATTGAAAATATTTTGTTTGAAGCACTGAGTGGTCAAGTTAGTGAGCACAAGTAGATAAAAGACACAATATGCATCTACTAATGTGCAATACTCGTTGGCAATTAGCGTCTAAAAGAAAAAAAAAGCGAGTTTCTACGGGACTGGTCAGCAGGAAAATTACGTAAATTCACTGCTGTCTTGCAGGTTCCCTAATAAAGATAAAGGAATTTTCTCTTCATAGAATCATAGAAAGGGCCTTGCTCCTTCATTATGTAGAAGTTCACAGTATCAGCTTGTATAGTTTTGTCGCTTCATCGGTAATGCGTGACCAAGTACAGCCATAAATTGCCGCATTGACACAATAATAATTCATCAAGTTTTCGTCAGAACACAAAGCAACTTCGCATGGAAAATAAGTGTAATGTAGTCTACGTAGCCACTAAATATTATCGTTCTGCTTTGAAAAGTGAGAAAGATATTCTCACAAAAACGTTTAATATTTTGCCCATTTTCATTGGAGCGTAAATAAATTACTAATTATTTTATGGCTAATATCTCTTCATAGAAACCTTAAATAGCACTTCTTCTAAAGGCACGGTAAATTTGGTCTTGTTATGTTGAACAGTTTCGCCGTACTGGCAGTACAACGGAGGCTTGTACAACGAAAATGCCTTTTGTTGCTCACAATATTTTCATTGCTATTAGGTAACGCTTCCGAACAGGCATTAACACCAGGTGTCATTAGAAAGCGGAGATCATAAGCTTTCTGAATTATTACAATTAATATTTATTTGTCAAGCGCAGCGAGTACAGTGCGTCCGCAAACAATGCGTAAAATGCGGAGGGGGGTTCGCCGGAGTGGGACCGCCACCTTAAGCCGTGGGTCTGTCCTTCCTTAGTGACCGGTTTGTAACCACTCGTCAACGTCATCTTCTTCTACTGCATACCATAACGCGCGCTTCTCACGAGCTAGCATGCAGTTCTGGTATGCAGTAGAAGAAGACGACGTCGACGAGTGACACTCTCGTTTGCATGTTCGCCTGTGCGGCGTTCTTTCTTCTTTACTACGTCTCGTGTTTTCAACGACACCCGAAAACAACATTTCAGAAGTAACGTGCCATGAGGCTCCCTCTTGGCACGCTTTCTCTTTAGCTCGGAGTCGCCAGATGGAAGACAAGGCTGCGGAACGGAGGGCACGGAAGGCGGCGGCAGCGCGCGCTCGCAGACAGAATCCTGAGGTGAGAGCCCGCGAGGCCGAAGCTGCACGTCGACGCCACGAAGCAGATTCCACCGTTCGAGCCCGCGAAGCCGAAGCTGCTCGACAAGCTGCACGGCTGCGGCGAGAAGACCCCGCCGTTCGAGCCCGCGAGGCCGAAGCCGCTCGACAAGCTGCACGGCTGCGGCGCGAAGACCCCGCCGTTCGAGCCCGCGAGGCCGAAGCTGCACGGCTGCGGCGCGAATTGGATCTTCAAAATGTGAAGGACCGTGAAGCGGCGAGAAAGCGCGCGTACCGGCAGGCAGAGCCCGAGGCTGTGCGAGCACGTGAAGTGGCTGCAAAACGCATCAGGCGGGCTCTGCCCGAAGGCGCCGACGCTCGCTTCCAGCGGGACTTCCTTGATAACGTTTTCTGCCATAGTTGCGGTGTGTGCAACAGATTGTGGTTCTCAAACAATCTAGTCACAATATCTTCCATCAAGAAGGACCACTCTCGCGCCAATGCCATCACCGTGCTGCAGCGCGAGTACGCTTCGCTCCACTAATCATCATTCACCACGTGGATATGCTGTGATTTTTTAGATGCGAAGTTATCTTATGGCGGAGTTCAATCCGGTGGTGGTGGTGATGGTGTGCGGGGTGACCACTCTTACTGCGCATGCGCATGCCCTCTCCCCTTTACCCCTCTCCACTTTCCTTCTCCCCACTTCCCCTGTTCCCTCCCTCTTTCCACTCTTCCACTGAAACGCGGGCTAGACATGCCGAAATTCTCTCCTGCGCAACGCCGCGATGAGCACCAGCGAATGCGCGTCCCCTCCCCCCCTCTCTCTCCTCTTCTACGCTGCCCCCCCCCCCCTCTCGCACACCTGCCGACTGCATTCCCCGCTCGCCCTGTGAGAATTAACGGCCAGGCTAGAGGGAAGAGAAGACGCGCGTAGCGTTCCTCTTCGCGTTCCACGACGCGAGATCGGTAGCATGTCCGAAGAACGCCAACGGAACGCGATCGTGCAAGTGCTCCGGCTTCGCATCGCCTCATGGTCCCCTTTAGCGGGAAATGGTGCAATTTTTTTATGTATTTCATTGAGGACTGGTATATTAACATACGATATCCTGAAAGATAAGCTTGGCACTTGCGCAACGCAGATTAGGGAGTGTGCGTGTGTGTCTAAACGTGGTTTGCGTATTCTGTTGAGTATGTGTATTGTGCATTCATGCTAATTTAATACCAATGGTTTATTTCCCCTGTACGGTATAGAGGCTTTCTTAGCAGGAAACTAACTGTCTTGGAAGTTCCTACTGGTTTACCCAGATGACACCAAGCTACCCAAACTTCCTTGGTCCATTACGGTAGAAATATACTCTAGTAGCACATTATGCCTTAGAAGTATATTTAGTAGTAGTATTAGTAGTAAGTAGTAGCAGTGGTAGAGAAAGAAAGGAATAGTTTTCTCGGACTGGTGTTGGGACACCGGGTGCCACAACGTACTGTCTGGTATCTGCAGCTACGTCTGCTTCGCAGTACGTGAGACATTTCTTTCTTTTAATGCGAACGGTTGGCTCAATACAGCGTTATCGCGGTGGCTGAATATTGGGCGTCGCAGGCGTGCGCCAGTGATAGCCTTCTTTTACTCAAGGTTATCGGCAGCTTGTCCCCGCTTATTCATTCAGGCAACAGCAATCCTGGCGGTGTCATCTTTGCTCCATCCCATAGCACAACCCTTTGCTCCCGTTTCCCAACATCCCTGCCGTTCTTCTAGGCGTAGAGGAAAGTGCGTAGAGAAAACCCAACGTGGCGTGCTTCCGTGCCTCGCGGGTCTCCCAGTGCTCTTTCTTGTCTCTCACGCAGCAGACCGCGGTGAAAGCCTCTTTCTGCTTCAGCCGACCCCACCTCACGCCCCCTTTTCTCGTCTCGTCGCATATGGCGTCCCCTTTCTGCGCTGCTCTTTTTGCTCCCCCTCAGAGCCCGCCGTGGACCCAATATCCCTTATTGATTCGGCCAACTTCCGTGGCCGCCGCACTGCTGATGCTGGTGGCCGCCGTCTGACGCGTGTACGGGGCGGACCTTGGCGCGCATATCGCATTCCGGGTCAGAGCTACGCTTTCCGCTCGTGATGACCAGCCCGTTGGCCCCGCGATGAGGCCTCCGCACCGGCGTGCCCTCAGAATATTAGCACTGTGTGAGCCATGTTTTCTCACGGGTTCTGTGAGAAACTGGCATGCCTGTGTAGCTGTGGTGAAACCGCAGAGACAACGAGCTCAGTTGAGGGACACGTAAGGATGTGTGTGTGCGTGTGTGCGTGCGTGCGTGCGTGCGTGTGTGCGTGTGTGTGTGTGTGTGTGTGTGTGTGTGTGTGTGTGTGTGTGTGTGTGTGTGTGTGTGTGTGTGTGTGTGTGTGTGTGTGTGTGTGTGTGTGTGTGTGTGTGTGTGTGTGTGTTTGTGAAGGGGAATGAGGAGGAAACGGTGATGGACACAGAGATGTCAGCACAGGACCATAGTAGATGCTTCTTTTATTAGAGTTGACACTACTTTCTCCATAATGCACCTTCATGAGACATAATTTTTAAGAGTAATGTTTCTGACGCTTTTAAACTGCTGATGACCAGGAAAAAAAGACATTGTTTCTTAATTACTTTAACGTGTGTAGATGCGCTTCTTCTAATGCTGGCTAAGTAGGTATAGCAAATAGATAGCAACAATATGTTGGAAATATCAGCTATGTCACCTGTTATCAACCAACCAAAATACGCAACAGGTTTGGCAGCAAGTATATCACAAGTATAGCCCATTACCGACTATCATGAGCCCATTACCGACTCAATGTCGATAGAGCTCCAACAGAACTTCCTGTGCTGTTGTAAGAAGAAGGGCTGCCTGGTCATGAGGAGGTGACACATGCTCGCTTTTAGTGTAAATGTTATTTTGTAGAGGCGACAACGTGTTTTTTAAATAAATTTGTTCTCTTATATTATGAGAATTACTTTTAACGCGTTCGATTAAAATTTTTTTGAATAACGCAGACATTGTGAAAATTCTTGCTTGCAATTTGACAGCCTTTTCCAGTTTCTCAAATGTCCACACGCTCACATCTTCAGCAGCTGTCGGTGGTTGGTCACTTATTATAGGTAATAAATACACAGATAATATCATTTCTGCACGTATAGCTAGAATATTTCGCTGCAGTACCCTTGTTGCCACGCAAGACGACCTTTCGCGGGTGCAAGTGCCCGAATGTCGCAGGCTTCGCGCGTCAATGAACCACGCTGTGCAGTGCAAAGATGAGCCCAACAAACACTGCCTGAATTCTCGTCTGATCTCTTTATGTAGCGCTCGCATGAACGACTGCGTGAGAGTTTCCTAAGAGATAAAAGATGACCAGTATTCCCTACATTCACCTTAATAAGACCAGTTTTCTTCGCGACTGAGAAACCTTTAGAGCTCAAGAGAAGACTCGATACAAAGCAGTTAAGGCACGAGACACGAGCGAGTTTTTTTTTATTATTATCATGATATCTGTTGCTAATAGCGCAACGCCGATTAGACACAAAGGAGGAAAGACAGGCATACGTCAGCGCTGCGTACGTCTACGTTCGTTCGTATTCACTTTGTTTTGCGCTGTTTGCAACAAGAAAATTCTCCTTGAAAGGCATTACGCAAGGTTAAAACCAGAAGAAATAATAAGGGACCGAAATAACTCCAACTCGCTGTTAATTTTATTTTTCTGTAGTACTCAGAATATAAAGGCATTGAAGACATGCACAGACCAAGGCCACTCACCTGACGCCCTGGAAAAGAAAAAAAATTGTAGTGAGTTGGCATTCTTTCTCTCCCTTCTTTTTTTTTCCGCGTAGTCTTTAATCTTGCGCCACGTTTTTCAAGTAGCTATGCCCCACTTGCCCAAAAAAACGTACTCTTAAGAAAATTCTCCTAAACATTGCGAATTCCCTCCTCTCGTGAAGCCCACATGGACTGGACGCGTGCAGCGCATGGGCAAACTTTCTGGGAAACAACAGCTGCTTTAAGAGACCCGCCGGTAACCTACGATGTCATCCTCCTGATCTCATCTCGCCGCACAAGAAGACCGTTAGAAGAGAAAATGAAAGGAATCTGGGTATCTGAGTTTTGGGTATGAACTGGTTTCTACATTGCTCTCACTTTCCGAAACTACGCTTTTATTTTGCTCGTGACGCCACACGGGCACTGCAATAAGGACTCCTACACGAAAAGAAAGAAATACTGAAAAAAAAATATCATTTGCCCTTGCCTTGGCGACTGTTAACGCAGCGTTCAATCATTGTTTGTTTGCTTGAGACGAGAAACGGGCATATTCATATCTACGCAGGACAGCAGCACCGTTAGTAGTTTATTATTTATAAATGATGTGCTACTATCTTTGCTTACGTTACGTAACACCATGCATAAATCTATACTTGACGGACGAGTGAACATAACTGGCCCAGTTTGTTGCTCATAACTACAGTCCGCTGTAAGAGACCGTTGGTCCCTTTTTGACCTAAGTGCTGCTGTGAAAAACATTTGCCGGAACCGCGGTCTCGAGACGTCGTGATAAATTGTCGTCACAAGTGGCGACTTTAACCGCAAGGACCATACATCGGGGTGTTGATGGAAACTATTTCCACGAGCTGCGTTATCGCTACCGCCATTTCGAGCTCCCTGAGAACAATGATGTCGTAGACACAGCCCTGTCATAAATGCTGAGCCTGCACAAAGTGATACACACGAAGAACCTGCCTGTGGTTATGTACTGCATTCTTGTATAAACAAAAAGAAAACGAGCATGAGTCCATACGACCAGAACTTTTTCTCTCGTCCTCACTTCATTTAGCGAGAAACAGATGTGGCAGAAGTACCAGTTTATAAAACAATACCGCTTAAAAACTCCTCACGGCTTCATTTTTCTGGTGTGTCACAAACAAATAGCAAGCCTACTCTAAAGTTTGCAAAAGTGAAACTGCAAGAGATATATTAGTGTCCTCGTGCATGTCTTTTCATATTGCGTTTTATTACACAACGTGAACTCAAGGCTATCTGCAGTTAAACGTGAAGAATCTTCTTGCATTTCCCAGTGCTGCGCGAGACTTATAGCTTTTGCTAGCTTTCGAAGCAAACAGCAGTCTCTCTCTCTCTCTAGCGTTAGGCAGTGATGGATATCCACCAGACGAAGTTTTTATTGGTTTTGATTGATCACGAAAAAGAGACCCCTATACTCTTCATCCGACACGTTCGCGTCGGAACATAACACTTTGAGATCGTGCTTCTCGCGCTTCCACTTCTTTTCTCAGGTTTTACCATAGTCCCCGGAAGGGACATCTGCTGTTGGTTATTTGCATACTTGTTAGCCGACACCCCTGCGTTCCAGCCTTTTTTTTTACCATACTATACTTAGCCTCTCGATGAGCTTTATCTGATGGATGAGCGCACCGTCTGGTGTGCATAGAGCTTGCAGACGTTTGTCGCGCCTTCAAGACATACGCCGACAGGGCGGGAGGAAGCACACGACTCTTCAATGACTTCATAGAAGCAATGGATCATTAGGGCGCCAGACCAGAAGCATGTATTGAATGAGTAGCGGATGGAACACTACGATCCTGTCAGATGCATATAAAGAGAACGTTTATAAGAAAACATGCGAAAGCTGTAGCTGTCGAAACGTGCAAGAAGCAATCGCATTTCGTTTACGAACCTTTGGCGTAAGGAAAGCCTCATAGGTTCTTACTAATTTAGGTTAAGTTATTCCTGACCTAGTTGGTTAGTACGTAATAAGCCCATGGGTCAAACAATCAAAGGACTGTCTCTCATTTTTCTTTGGATTGTATTCATTTTATTTTGCCGCACATTGTCCTCATCATGCTCTTACAGATATTTTCTGATACTCCCTTTCACTGATACAGGACCTGCCATGACCGTATAACGCGTACGTGTACTTTGTGTGCTATATCAGTACCGTTGTTAGAACTTGGAAATTTTAATGCTACGCTCACCTTCAACGCATTAATATATTTCTTTTAGTTGAACCTCACTCAAAAGGAGAGAGGAGACAAAATTGGCCGCGTATCTGCGTGATTCGCTGCAAATGTCTTCGAAAGACGATAGTCTTCTGCCATTTATACTTTGCCTTGCCTCAGACAGCGCCTCCGCTATGTTGAATCGGCCGCATCTGGCTGGCATTGACAAAATAAAGGAGGCGCAGCGTTAGATATGGACGCCATTTGGCAGTGGCGTCGGTAAACATGAACTTGTGCAGAACCCAGGGCCACTGCCAGGTGGCAGCACCATATCATCGACAGAGGCTTTTTCGTGCATAGCGTCGCATTTTCAGCGCAGCCCAAGAAACACTAGGGTCTTTAGAATTACGTGTCTATGTATTTTCTAGTACAGGAACACACCACCTAATACAGTAGAACCCCGCTGATACGTTTTACAGCGAAAGCTGTTATGAGATCATTTCACCGGCCGTTTTTGGCGCCGTAGTTGTCCGCCGCCGCCGCCGCCGCTGCCGCCGGTGTCCGTAACCAGTATCGCTCGAAATAAGAAAAAAAACTTAATAAGAAAAAAATTCCAGGATGGAACGAGGTTCGAACCTGGGCCCTCTGCGTGGGAGCCCAGTATTCAACCTCTGAGCCATGCCGGTGCTTGAAACTGCTTTGCAAAAAGGTCCTATACAGGCTTCATGTCGGGAAGGAACCACATTAGCATATGCAATATAGCGTGATAGAAGAGTAAAATAAGCACCAAGCGTCGCACAACGCGAATTCTGTAACCAGGCGTCACACAATGCGAATTGCGCAACGAGTAGGTTGTTGAATGCTTCCAACCCATTACAAAGGGTTGGAAGCATTCCCATAATTCTTCGTCGTCATCAGGCACAGCATCAACAAAGTGCGCATAATGCCTTACATGTGTTTAGCAGGTACCACGGCTCTCCGTAGAATGATGAAAAATGGCACAGTGCCTGCTGCCCTACTTCTCAAAAGCTACAATGATTTATAGCGTAGTGGGTTCCTCGCAAGTGCACTTGTATTGGTTGCCAAGGAAGCCCATAAGCGCATGATCCATTTTCTCGGGGTCTCAGTAAAATTACAATGATTTAGAGCGTAGTTGGTTCCTCGCAAGTGCACTTGTATTGGTTGCCAAGGAAGCCCATAAGCGCATGATCCATTTTCTCGGGGTCTCAGTAAAATTACAATGATTTAGAGCGTAGTGTGTTCCTCGCAAGTGCACTTGTATTAGTTGCCAAGGAAGCCCATAAGCGCACGATCCATTTCCTCGGGGTCTCAGTAAAGGTCTTCGCCCCCCTCCCCCGTCTCTCTCCCACGTCAACGTATATTATACAGAATGACGGGAGAGGGAAATAGCGACCGGGCGTCACCCAATGCAAATTGCATAACTGGTGGGCCGTTTAAAGCTTCCAACCCATTACAAAGGGCTGAGCCATAATTCTTCATTGTCATCAGTCGTCGCGTCAACAAAGTGTACATAATGCCTTACAGAGGTGTAGCTGGCGCCTCGCTTCTCCGCAGAATGACGAATAATGTCTCAGTAGGTGCTTCCCAACTTCACAAAAATTGTGATTTATGGCGTAGTGGGTACCATTCTAGTGTACTTCTATTGTAGCCCCAAGAGAGCTTACAACGGGCTCTAGAAACGCCGCTCTTCCAGCTTTCGCTGTGACTGTGCTGCGATTTCAGCGCAGGCCTGGCGTTTTTCTAGTGTTTTTCTAGTGTAGGAAATAAACATAAGAGACGGGAAACGTAAGAGCCGAAAAACAGGAAAAACGGCAAAATATTTAGTGGTACAGAATTTTATTTCAATTCTTACGAGCAGCACGAAAATTGGCGCGCTCAGCCGCGATCTAGTCGATGGATAGAAACGCGGAGCTTAGGACGGCCTTATCCACAGAAATGTAATCAACGTATGTGATTTTTTTAACACCAACAGCTGTAGGCATGAAAAAACTAAGCACACGCAATCACGACCGGCGCGGCAAGTCCGACCGCGAACCGCACGCACGACCATGCGAGCTCCAACCAGCTCGAACTCCTCCCGTTCTCCGACAAATAACGATGATGATGAGTCTACGCCAACGCGATGGCAGAAGTGAATGCCAATCTCGAAGGCCTTGCTTTCGCAAGCAATTACGTCATACACGCCATGTTTGTGCAATGCAAATCTCAGAGGCTATGCTTTTGTCAATAGTAAATGCCAATATCGAAGGCCTAGCTTTCGCGAGCAGTTACGTCATAGACGCCATCTTTGCAATTTGAATCTCGAAGGCCATGCTTTTGTTTGCATCAATTGAAAGATTGTTGCTTGCGCCTCTCATGCGGCTAATATTACGGTCAAACGAGGCCAAGCTGCGTGAAAATGCGCCATGGCCGCTCTCTTTGGTAGTCACTCGGTCGGCTCCGGGCGCACTTCGCGACGTATCATACGGGAACGGTCCGACAGTTACGACGTAACAGCGGGGTTCCCGATACATTGTATCCTATGGGAGCTATGCCGGGACCGGCGGAAAACGACGTAACAGCCGGGAAAACGCAGCAGTGAGGAACGTAACAGCGGGGTTCTACTGTACTTACGTATTGATGCTTCGCCTCAGATATGCGTAATATTTGATTTTTGATCAACAACGCTCGCAAGTATGAACGCAGCTGCCTGTTCAAGATGGCTGGGGGTTCAGCAAGTGCTTAAACGTTGGCCGGGTGGCTGAATCGTGTGCCAGACAGAAAGACAGGCAGACCAAAATATCTGCGTTCAAGTATCCCAAGAAAGACTATCGTCTTTAAAAACTGTTGAAAGACGAAGGGCTTAACCAGATAACTGTCTAGTTTGTAAACTGAATGTTTTCTAACACGGCAGTAACCATGAGGGCAGTACCCTTTTTGGAATGTCATCGTGAGAAGTCATCGCATTCTCTTCAAATTCTTGCACAGGCAACTATAGACCAATAGCGATATTGTGACTCTGAGGAGTGTGACTGCGTGTGTGCGTGCTCCTCGCCTCTTTTTTTCTCTTTCTCTTTCTCCGTGCGTCTGTGTTTCAAACTCCACTATTCCTTTACTCAGTGTAGGGTAGCACAGCAGTTTTTCTGGACTGGATAACATCCCCACCTTTACTCTCTCTCTCCTGTTCATTCCTCCTATCATTTGGTCGTTTGTCTCAATTATTTTTCCTTGTTTTATCATCCCCACTTTGGCTAGAAGTAGATACAAACTGCTGGTTTGCATTCCATCGAGCCTGCGCGCTGACGAAAGAAGACCTGATAGCAATACAGCGAAGGCAGCCACGGCGGGACAGAAGACGAACGGCCATCGAGGTCACAAACCTTTACGAGCAGTGGCGTCTTTAAGAGCTCCTTGACGCGCTTCTCGTCGCCCATGCGAGTTTCCGCATTTATTTATCGAGAGCACTCGGTTCTCGGCACCCGCGTGAAAGTCAATAACGCCGAATAGGCTCGCACCGAAAGCAGCAGCCGCGATAAAAAGCGTGACTTAGGAGTCTCCAAACTCGTGGCCCCCGAAAGCTCTTGAAAACAACGGGTATAAATTGACAATCGACGAGAACTGCTGAGCGAAGGCATTCGTGACGAAGGGGCATCTGCCGTATCGGAGACGACAGGGGAATCTGTCAGAATGACGTGTCACTGGGTTGCAATGAAAACCTTTTTCTTCTTTTGTCGGCAATAAAAGGGAGAGAAATGTGACTTTACACGCAACATTTGAAGAGAAACAGCTCGACTCACCGATCAGAAGGGATCTCGCGATGGAAAACCAAAGAAACAAAATTTTTTTTGAAAGTTCTCGTTTTTCTACTGAATGCATTCTAGGACCAAACGCGGTGTTTGCATTAGAACATAAAGAACAAGAAAAAACACTGAGAGGAAACATCGAGGAGGGAAGCAGAAAACTTCCGGGCCTCCGTTGTCTGTGAGAAAAACCAATGTTGGCTTTGTACGTTAAAATATCAGGCTTACTTGTGTATTTTACGACGGCACGTCTGGTTTCACGCCTGGTTTCGCGCTTCGAAAAACTTCTCTCTCTGGCGTCCGAAGCAGAACTTTTTTTCGTCTTTATTTGCTGCGATCGCCAACCGGCTGAACTTTCAGAAGCAAGAGCAATAAAAAAAAGCGTGAGGCAAAGAAAGACAGTTCACTTCCTCAACCCTTCAGAGTCATAACCCAATTTCCGGCTTTTGAAGCTGTAGCTTTCGCGCGGCATCACCACGATAATATTAATTCTCATACCGGTATCCCTCCCACATATCAGAGAATGTAATATAATTCGGATTGCGATCGTTGAATATTGCGCCAGTATACGTATATGAATTCTTAGTTTTGAAACCTCTAACACGAATAACCTGTTCGAGCGTTTACAAATGAAGTATTACAAAGGCAGTAATTCACCTATGCATGTTTTATATCGTCAGTCATCTAGCCTTAACCAAACTTTCCTCTTGACCCCCCCCCCCCCCCCCCCCCCCCGGACCGTCCCCCTTCACCACGAAGTTTGACCAGGGTTGTTGTTATCAGAGTACTCATTGCAACTGGAGAAATTTGGCATTGTTCATAAAGCACGTTCATAACGCTACAGGTTGCTTCAATAAGTAACCTCATAAACCAAGTACGAACTTAGTACAACGCATGCGAGTTAGGAAGGAAAAGGATGATTTTTAATTGTTTGCGAGACTTATAACCGAGGAAGGAGCATATATATGTTGCTCGCCGTACCTAGTTAACGTGTCACTCATTTGCATAGTATAGAAGTGGGTCTAGGGCATAGTTATCTTGGAACTCTGAGAAACGTTGCAGATGACACCTTCTGTCATTACAAGATGTAAGGAAACGGTGGTTCGTAACGCGTAGACAAGTTATATTTTACAATACTGTAATTAAACTACACAAAATAAACATTAATTGGTTCACCTTCACGAGCTTCCTACTTCTTCTATGAAATATGAATGCAGTACATCACATAGTTCGTCGAGGAAATAGGGAAAACTAATTACACGCATCGCATACTATCGAAGAATTTGCAGAAAAGTTTTGAGTATTTATCTTCAGAGCCAACATTTTTACCTACGCGAATTAAACTTTGTACATGCGTCATTCACAAATTATGCTACGTTTTCCTACGTTATTAAATCTCACCCACTCTGGTTTTCCTCAGGAAGCGGGAAACATTGTTTGAATTTCATATGAATTCTTTAGTAGGACCGATAGCAACGGCGTACCAAACTCTCATTAATACGCAGACTTCAGTCTTTGTCGGCGCCTTGTCATTACCGAGTCCACGCATTTCTCAAAATACAGACATTGTGAGGTAGATAACCTGCCCAGCGAACTGATAAAAAAAGTGCATATACCGAGTCACAGTTAACCAAACATATTTTCGGGTTGCGATACGTAAAGTGAGTTTCCAAAGGACAGCTATGAACAAATATATTGAAAAAAAAACCTCGAACAACTTTTTCTTTTTTTGTTTCTTTTTTGAGCCACGATACTTCGTTGAGTTTCTCATTTGCCAAAAAACGTGAATGAAGAATATGAAGAATAACGCCGCCTGCGTTTCGGTTTGGAGTTTGCCACACTTCTCTTTTTGCACTGCTCACTACTTTTACTCGTATTAGTTAGTCGAACTTCTTGCTAATGCGTATGTCGTTACGCGTACACTTGTATTCTTATCCGTATAATCAGATCTCAATACATGAACGCCTTGAACCAAATAGCATCGAGCCTCTGCACTAGCAAAGTTTGTTCTCTCTCTGTGATTCAGCCTAACATCTTGTGATGTGTGTACTATGCTTGCAGGCTCTTACAGCGATATTCTCCCTGTATTATCAGCATAGGCATGGCGTGACTTCTGTGGCTGTATCCATACTCACCTGTTATATTATAAAACGCTGATAATTTAAAGAACTACAACTATCTACCAACATACTTATTTTCCATAATATAAGCCAACGAAAAAGTGAGTGAATTCGGTTGCCTCAATTTTCAAGTAATCTTATATAGCCTACATCGTCAGATAAAACGGCATGTCGTTGTTTCGAGTCAGCAGCTATACATGTCGAGACTATATCAATTAATCAATGGTAAACGGAGCCTTGGTCAGTGCATGCAGCAATTTTACTATGGGTTCATGAAGTTATCAAACTTTACAATTCCAGATTGAGAGGAAATGCTAAGCTGCACGACGGACGATGTTCCTCCTTGCAGCTGTAATCCCCCCAAGAAGCTCACAATCGCTTGTTTTTGTCGTACCTAATGCGTTACTGTTTTTCCACTGCGGTCACAAACTTTCGATTCCATACTCCTCTATTCAATTCCCCATGAATTCCCCTTCCATTACACCGCCAGTCTGGATAGAGCGTACTCATCACTTGCCAGGTGCCCCCGCTGTCTGCCAAGTGTCAGGCACACCTGGCGACGTGTCTTTCGCTGCACTTTCGTTGTGCATCTCCCGTGGCCACTGCTATAAAAGGGACACACACCAGCGGACAGCTTGTGATCCCTTTCGGGGAGACCACGCGACGTGACAATCAGAGCGAGTGAGTCCTCAGCACCTGATGGCTTAGGCTGAGTGCAGCAAACCACAACCGCGAGACAGACCTGTGCCGTCGGTATAGAGCGGGCAGGGATGACGATCTTGTTGGTTTCCGTGTGGCAATGGCCGGACGTGTGGTGGGGGGGGGGGGGGGGGGGAAGGAAAGGGGGGTAGGAAGGGAAAGGGGGTGCGGCAGCAATTCCTAAGGGATCTCGTGGCACACTTATGCGATATAGCTCACCGCACTTCTCTTCGCCTGGGACGCGCTGCCCATCAAAGGGCGGCGGCCGGGCGCCGCATCAGGGAAGCTGGTCGATAGTCCCCCGCCCGCGTATATATACACCGCGTGGTTCTCGACACAGCTGCAGGTCCCACGAGGAATAAAAAGCGGAAGGCTGTCCCACCGGCCCCCCCTTTCACGCAGCTCCCACTTTTTCTATACTGGGAGGGGGTTTGTCTCGATGCGAAACGCAGAGATGCGCGTCGACACGTCCCTTGTGTGTTTGCTCATCTGCTCAGGTTGTCGCCTCTTCTTGTTTGCTTTGCGAATCTTACCCTTTAGGCCTTTCCTGGTTCTTCGGGCCAAGCTTGATACAGGGAAAGAGACGGCGTCGCCAGTGGCTATAGTCTCCCTGCCTAACCTTTATGCCATATCGAGTAGGAGAAGCTTGAGCATGAGACAGAGTCAGCTTTGCCGAAGGCGAAACGCTCGAATTATGCATACTTAGGCCTTAGCTCATTCGCAATAAGACGGTAATTTGGGAGAGTTGGTATCGGTTCATAGTTCAGTGCAGCAATGCACAACAACAAAATAACCGGATTGAAAAGCCAAGAACGAACAGCGCTTGTTGTGTATGTCGTTCCTCCCCTTTCAGTCCGGTTGTTTTGTTGTGGTACGCTGTTATACTGGAGTCCTCTTGAAGTACTTACTGAACCATGCACTGAAGAACGCACTGAAGTACTGAAACACTCATTCGCTTTAAACCAATGAAATCGAGTCTTGCGTGGAACTAATACGAGAATATTGTTCTTGTAGGGTTAACTTGAGATGTTACTAATTCAACAATGCCACTGCTGTGTGACAAACTTAAGTTCACTCTGCTATTTTTCCTAGAAGCGTGGGAAGGAATAACGACGGAAAAGAACGTCGGCTAATCAGAATATTCCGTGGAAAAGGCGCTTAACTCCCGCGTACCAGCACAAGCCATCAAGAATTCATACTGCAGCGAGACGATTCGCCCGCTACGTTTTTAAGAAATGAGGATGGCTTCGAGAAATTATGGTTGTTTAAGATATATCGGCTTGCATCGTGCATTGTGAGTCTGCCCGGGCAGATTATCCTAAATTTTGATGCTTTAGTTTAAAGGTTATGATGTTCTGATAAAAAATTCTTACGTTATTTCCACTTTTTACGACACTTGCGCAAACGTTATAGGAAGCCGATGAGCAAGGAAGAACCAGCTTGATGTAGAATTTACAGCGAACTGCTTCGTGCATAAGTAAACACGACTTGAGGCAAACACTAATTTAGTGAGAAGCGATTCTTTCGGCGTATGTATAATTTCGCGTACTCTCCAGTAATTACATATGTAGAAGCAGAACCACAAAATGGCTCGGACTGTATTTAAACTCGGAATTGCATTATTGAATAGGGAAACAGTTAATTAAAGACCACAAGTGATCAAAAAGTGCGACAGCATTTATTGCTCTGTAACACTTAAAGACGAAAGCCTGCTGAACACTTGGTAATGCATTTAGTTATACAATCGGAGGCCAGACTTTTTGCAAGACGTAACGAACCGCAGTGGGAGAGACACATTAAATGACCTCGATGTTCTGAGTTGACTGTATCGTTCCGCCACACCAGAAGCTTTCTGCGCCACCCATGGTGTTTCAGTACATCCGTGATCGGCGCATCTTTGAAGAAGAGACGACGCCATGTGAAGACATCATCGTGTGACCTCAATAAATCCTGCAATCTGTGACGTCACATGCCGTCACATGTGGTGGCACATACCTCTGAAATCTTTCAAGTTATATGATTCTTCATAGTGACCTCATAGGGTGACGTCATCCGTGGCGTATGCCACGCGCCTCTTTGCACCACTTTAGTGGCCTCAAGGGGCCGCGCAACGAGACACTTAAGGCCTTGGCTTTAATAGTGTGAGGCAGGCGTTTTCCAGTCGCCGACGTGATTAAGTTGTAGGTATGAACTTGGAATGCGCGAGTCTTTTTCAGTAAGCACGAAACGTTCGAAGCGACATCATAGCGGGAAATCTACGAAAAGTCTGGATTCCCGCTTTGTATTCTATTACATGCCTGTAGCAGCACTGCAGAACAAAGAAGTATGGCCCCTATTCACAAAGAGCACTTGAGCTAAAATTCCTCTTTAGAGAAAATTTCAGGTAATCCTGATGCGGGACATATCGTTAACGAATGTAATATGGCTGAGTTCTACCCGACCGATGTTAACGTGACCGAGTTTTCTGCGCGTTTTAACGTTAGAACACAGTGGATTTCTTAATTGGATTAGATTGGAAAAACTTTGTTAACAAAGTCCGGAGGCGTGTGCCTTAGGACACGGCAGGCCGCTCCCACGACGGGACATTTGGTTCAGTCGGAGGTTATACAAGTTCATTTAAAAAATACTGCATTCACTGCTCAAATTTGTGATGAGCCCATGCGCTTTTGTTGGCTGAGCGTTATGACTGACTATATAGGAGCGCGAATATTTGAAACGGTCAGGCCGAGACCATCCGCCGCATCGTGGGCCCTCTGGACAGCCCAAAGTTGTTTCTGAATGTCCGGACTCCGCAGAGCGGGGCCCCACTTGCTGGCCGTTGCTGTATCAGTGCCACATACCCAGGGGCACTCCCAGAGCATGTGGTCTAAGGTGGCTACACCACCACATTTCGTACAAGAATTAGTTAAATAAACATCAGGATAAAGCTTGTGCAGAAAGGCAGAGTTAGGGTACGTTTCAGATTGCAGCAATCTCAGTTTTACCTAAATTAGAATGATTTATATCTAGTGTGACGCTGAAGTATTTGCTCTAGATTTGCACGAGGTAGCAGCAGTTCATTAGATCTGACAGGTACGACGTATCTGAAAACTGTTACAACAAATAATTCTGTAAAGTGCTTCCTTCTCAAAGTTTTTTATTCCCACTGCTCTGTATCTTCACCTCCGGTAATGACTGCTAGACTATGGTAGCTTACGGGCCATAGCGACCACACTTAAGATATATTATATGCTTCCTCTAGGGCTGTCGCTGATAAGCTTGAATAATGGTAGTGGTAGTTAAGTGCCAGAAGACACGCAATGGTCTGCTAGTTACTTCGCAGTAACGGCCTAGTTGTGTTTCCTGCGCGGTTCAAAAATGGGTAAAGGAAAAAGAAACAAAACATCTCGGGAAATTATCAAATATGTTCCCATATATTTTCCAGCCGTTAAACGCGAGTACAAAGGGGTAGAGGGAGCAGAAGAAATGTTGCAGTGGTTCACGCAGTGTTTGTATTCGTGTGTTCAGGCAGATTGAGTGTAGGTGGCACTTTCCTTGCCTCGGAATACGTTCCTTCAATTCGCTTAAAACAAGAAAAAAGAAGGATATGTCTGACGGTTCTTCTTGCAACATGCCAATGCTTAACGTGGAAAGTAAATTTCGAAGTTCTTTAGTAATAACTCTTATTTCTTTCGGTGCGTGTCGTAGTGGAAACGACTGAACCTTAAATGGAAATGCAAGACACCGCTTTTTGAGGGCCTCCATAAAAATTTTGGGCAAAAACTAAAAGCTGATTTAATACTGCTGCGCGATTGACCATTCACTCTGGAAACAAAACAACAGAACACCCACACAAAGATGCGTGGTGCATGGCCAATGTTCAAACTGCAGGAAAGAGCACTTGTGGCTTTCAAAAACTTTTCACGGAGAATACGACTGTACTAGCCACATATCACATGTTCGCGATTGAAGACGCTTAATTTTAAGAACGTCACAAAGCACACATTTCCGGGAGGAAGTGCCTATATTCCATCTCAGAAGTTCCGTTCAGCACTGTGAAGGCTACGGGGCCCCTCAGCCAATAGGAAGGGCGATTAGCCCCACCACAGCGTCTCCCTGGCGTCTGCTCGCACGCGTAGGGCGAGACAGACGGCATCGCTGAAAAAAAAAAAATGGCTGCACCCACCACAGCTGGTGCCCTTCGCTTCGAATTTATCGAGTCGTCATCGTGCGCTCTGTGACTCGTAAGTTACGAACTGACGCTTATATTTGCTTCAGATGAATGTGGTGACGCTTCGACAGCAATGTATTCGCGACTATAATCGCTAATTTCATGAACCGTTATCAAATTCTCGGCGCGTTAGGCTTCGCAGGCGTGGCAAAACAAACAGCTGATATCGCAAATAACGGCAAAATGTTGCTCATGCTTTGTCTTCAGCGTGAGATGGCACAAAGCGATGGCTCATTTCACTATTTATTTGCTGCTTCTAGCGCAGTCGGCGTACAGCAAGCGCAAGATAGGGTCGAAGCGGGTGGTCGCGTCTGCATGGGTGCTGCCATGTTGATTTGTAACCGCAGTTGCCGGCGGTTACCGAAACAGCAATTAAAGGCACACAACACCAATGTGAAGGAGAATAAAAGTATCACGCATCGATGTGACGTAACACGTGCCAAACAAGCGCAAATGTCTCAACCCTACCAACTGTGAGGCAATTATGTCTGGAACTATGTTTTTCTGTGCAAGTGGGTGGCTTTTTTACATACCGTAGCCTTGGTAGTGCTGAACGGTAGTGGTGAGATGGAGTATAGTTTGACTAACAGGGCGTGGTCGCCCGCCGCCGTGAGCGCCGTGTATCTATAGAGGAGATCCGTGGATGGCTCATTCCTTTGTACATGTTGTGCTTTCACCGCTTGCTTCGCGTTCAAGCGATAGAAGGCACGAAACCTGCTTAGCTCGCCGGAGCGGCCGTATTCCCTTACGCCAGCGTTTCGTATTGTTACGCCTGATAGGGGGTGCTATTCTGGACATTGTCGAATTCCGCCATCTTGTCAAATTCCGCCATTGGTCAAGTCTGATTGGCCCGGAGGGCCGCTATAGCCTTTCCGATTGGCCTAAAAAGCCGTCGTCATGAAATCAGAAAAGATGGCGTAATTTGACATTGTCCAGGGTAGCACCCTGGATCCTAACGTAGTTAGCTGCTAGCGTTACTTCGTATAACATTCCGATTGGTTGATATCGCATATATTGCTTCGCCCTTGCGGCGAAACTGTGGCTTTTTTTTCTTCGTTTTCATGACAGTATTATGCCTCTAGCAACAGTGATTTGGCTTTGATTTTACCTGTCGTTCGCCATGGCTGCCTTAGGAGACATTCCTCGCAAGAAAATAGAAAAAAAAGCTGCCGCCTTGTGTCGCACCAACGCATTCGTACCGCCACTTTCACTCGCATTATTTAGACGTTCCTACAAGAGAGACCTCTTACGACGAACTATGGCGTTCAAAAGCATCTAAGCAGCAAGCGCCTCAAACTGATGCCTTTAGGCTTCGCCTCAATACAGGCTGGCCGAGCCATCCCACTTCCATTTATCCATAAGAGCATCCAATTGTTACTGCTTGAACGACGGCATCCTACCAGCATCGACAACAGGGCATCAATGCGGATGTTCTCAGCGAGATAAAAAAGAGCTAAAAAATAAATAATAAATAAAAGGGATATTAGATGCCAGGAAAGCAGAGGGATTGTTTTCTCGGCAAACTTTCGCAGATGTACATCAACCGATGTCTGTTCCTTGTGCTTCGCTTTATCTGTCCAATCGCTCTAACAAAATCGTACGTATATAGAAGAATTTTACTGCGCGTATTCGAGAACACGTTCATGTTTCATTTGTTTAGTACTTCCAATGCCTTTCGTTTTCTGGCACAGGAGGTGCTGCCGTATTATACCACATGATTACAGCGGCCTTCGGGTGTTTACGGGTATGACCCTGCTCGTGCGGTGTTTGCCTGAGGCCTTTTGCTATAGAAGGCAGGAAGGAAAACTAGAGAGAAAACTGTAATAATCATATCTATATGGCAACCAACTTTGTCTGATATTTCAGGATGAGCAGGGCCGCACTGCGGCTCGGCTAGGGCTCGTAAATTTATCGAACTGTACGAAGCAGAATAATTAGCTTTCTAAACATATGTTGAGAACACCATGACTGTCACATGTAGTGTTTACAAAGTTGCAATTACGTGGTGTTCGTTCTGTCTCCTGTACCTGCGTCTTTTTTGTTTTTTGTTGCAATAGTTTCATCAAATATCGCCTGCTTAATCAAGAGTAAGTTGCAACTGCTACAGGGTAAACAAAACTGACAGCGAAAATAATTTTAAAAGAAGAATGTACGCTCGCAATATCACTTACAGCGTCGTCTGTTCGGTGCTGTGCTGACTTTGTCAGAATAAGACGATTATGGCAGCTCATTAAGCGATCAATTACCATAAACGTACTAATTAATTTGATTCCTTGCTTCCGGATGACTAGGAAGGCTGTGAGATATGCTGCGTGTGTGATTGAAGTGACGCGGCAAAGCAAATGATTATAAAAGTTACTGATATCAATATTATTTGTAGTTTTCCTTTAAGGCGATCTGCTGTTTGTCGGCATACAAGCGCTTAATTAGTAACGCGAAGTTCTTATAATTCGGTTTCTCGCGGCAGCTTTTCATCCTATTCATTAGCTGATTGATATCCTTTACTGACATTGTGAAGAAGCAAATTTTGTCATACGACATACAAGTAAAGTCGCCATCATCGTCCATTCTATTACAGATGTCTCACATCCAACATGTAGTAGAATTATTCGTCTCCTCATGTATGCATAGAAATTATCAGGAAATTCTGGCAAAATCGCATTTAAGTACCAAAGACTGTTACTACAAAGACCGTACAGCGTGACATTGACCACTAGTTGGGAAAACACAGGACCTGATCATGACTACATCTGGCAGGAAATTCGGGGCACTTTGCAAGGAAACATAATTTTGTAACCTTCGCCTCTAGTATTGGTTGGTAGTGTCTGCCGTTATTTGTTAACATAGACCAGATCTGAAGGGAACCCAATTGCAGCGGCGTTGTTCAAGCACTCTTATTTTTTAGCGTGCGCTCGCCGTTTGCGATCGATAAATACGTGTGCCAGCATAAAAGCGTGCTGAATAATTCAAAATTATTAAAAACAAACATTCGCACCAGGAAGCTAATAACCCTGCTTTTTTTTCTTTCTTAGTTTATGGGAGTCTACTCTCCTTTTTTTTTTTGATGTTGCAGGGATTACAAATATTTTCGTGTATCTGTTTTGTATTTCGTACTACGAATATCAGGCAGACTTGATATTGACACGGGCGAGAAAAATGACAAAAACCGAAGTGTGGCAGCCAGCTTGTTAATCGCAGCCTAATTCTTTAAGACGCCGAGCAAAAAAAGGTGGCCCCGCTTTGCAGCTACTATAGGATTAGGCCGTAATATTCCCGAGTAATCCATCACTCACCGCAATTTTTAGAAATTTGGAAAATTTACGTTTCTTCTTGTACATTGTGTTCTGTTAATTTGGAGATTCGCTCGAACACTTGGTGCCGAGTAAGAACTATAAAAATGTGTTCGTGCCCTAGAATATTAATGAATCACGGCAGCAATACTTCTTTGCAGACTAGTTGGTTCATAGTTGTAGTTGTTCATACTCCAGGAGAGAAAGAGAGAGATAGAGAAGGAGTGTAGAAAAGGCAGGTAGGTTAACTAGACTATGCGTCCAGTTTGCTACCCTACACATTGGGAGGGGGAATAAGCGAGTAAAAGAGACAGAGAGAAGGATAGACACATGTAACATCACACAAGAATCTGCGATGAATGAAGCAGGGTGTTTTCCTTCATTGGTGAGCTTCGTCGTTGTTTTTTTTTGTTCTTTTTTTGTAGATGGCTTTAGATGGTCTGAGTAGTGTTGTTTTATAGCTTTAGTCATTTTCCATGGCCTTTATAATTTTCACTGTGCCTTTTCATCCCGGGCCCGGCCCGGCCCGGCTTTTTGAAGGTTCGCTGCGAAAAGAAAACATCGTTTTCCGGTAATTTGGCATTTTATTGAGCATATCAAATATTATCAAACGACACACGACGAACAGTCTCTAATAGAGACTGTTCGCGGCACTTTTACTATGCAAGTAGATGGCCTCATGCCAGCAACAATGGAGTTCGCTCGCCAAAGCCGTCACGTGTATGGGGTATGCCAATGCAAGCGTCAGTTTGCACGAATGCGATCTACGTCGGGTCGCTCGTCGCTGTCGCGTGCATTTTCACTCATATGGGATTTGGCCTTAAATCTAACGCGGAACAGTCGCGTGGCGCCGTCACTAGTTCAGGTGGTGTTACTTCCGTGTTTGTCGGAGTGCAACAGAGGCAGTGCTTTACCTGCTCCCCTTTTGTTTAAAGTAGCGAAAGGAAAGGAAAAGCGGTAAAGGGCGGTCGCCGAAAAGGCGTTGTATGCGTGCTGGTAAACAATTCCCACTCATTCTCTATATTTCGGGCTTGAGTTGGGCTTTGCGCTGGGCCTGAGCCCGGCCCGATAAAACTCCAAGTAGCCCGAGCCCGGCCCGCGGGCCGGGTCGGGCTCGTGCTTTAGGGCTGGCTACCCGGAGCCCGTGCACACCTCTAATGTGTACCATTTAATAAATGCATTATTTGGAATGCAGACGTGCTTGAGCGCACTAGGCTATAGAATATGGTTATTAAACTTTTCGATCACCAGGAGATGACAATTTCTTTTTCATTTATCGAGGCTTGGTTTTTGGTGAAAATTCTGAGTATGTGCCGAACGTTGTTCCCCTGAATTTATTGCAATAACTACGCAGTCAGTAGTATAATCCTGTACGCTAAGATTACACCCGTCTGTCAGTGCTGGGGCTATTTTTCTTGTTGTTTTTGAGCCATTATTAAATAATTTTTCAAATTTAGTTGCTCCAGCTCTTTTGGTTTATTAGGCGCAATGACATTAGGGAAATTGCGAGGGTGTTTCTCCACAATTTATACCACTTGGCTTCTACTGACACTTGCTAAAACGACGTGTCTGCAAAGTCATTTTCGCCCACGCACCAAGTTGATCATGTAAATATGACAGCTATCACTTAAATCAACAATATTTTGGAATTTTACGATAAAGTCATAAAATGTAATCCGTTATGGTGCAATGCAGATGATGTGCAAATAAAGAACGTTGAATAGTTGCATTTTCTCTGTAACAGGAGATATGTGTTTGCTAAAGGCATATTATGCTAGCTAAATGCGTGCATTTCTTCTTCGCATAAGCTGAATAACCGATCATCATTCTCAATTACCTGTATGTAGTCTGTGGGTTAGTCTGTATTGCGGTAAGTCTATAAGCGCCTTTTTTTTCTGTGGCAGTTCATAAATCTCATAGCCTGGATATTAGTGAACAAGCCGCCTTGATCCTTGTGTGTGTCGTCATCTCGTCAAAATTATTATTTGAGCCCTATGTTAGTAGATATAAAACTATCGGTAGTGTTATACTGCATGCCCCTCGCAATGTACTTTTAGTACCACAAAGCGTACGTGCCTATATTCCAACAAATGTGTACACAATAGTAGTACATTACTCTACATGCTCAGTAGCTGTAGCAATCATCCTGAAACCTCTTACGACGGGCTCTTTAGAAAACCTCCCCTCCTGCTTAAGCTGTGATTGGGCTGCGTGCTCCGCGCTGTGCTGATCGCTTTATTGCCATGCATTGTGCGATTATACCTCCTGTCGCATATCATGTTGTGCTTAAGTTTGGAAGTCGGTTACTACAATCGTGGGCAACTTTATCTTTTCCGCTGGTTTCGCTACAGAAATGCCGAAGTTGCACGCCACGCTTAATCCGTGGTCTCAGCAATTTCTCTCAGGCCTCTCTCATTCTTTCTTTTCTTGCTGTCTCTTATCTTGAGGGGAGAACGCAAAGATGTGATTTCCAGGAATCTCGTCGGCGAGATAGGGATGCTGTTGTAATATAAGTGATTGCTTTGAAGTACAACGCTAGGCGGCTGAAATTACACTCTCTTTTCGTCATTTCTTTTTCTCTGCGTATCATATCGATGTTCTTGCCTCCAGAAAGTGGATAATACTTCAGATGAGTGGCCGACTGTCTTGTTTTATTTCTCAACTTACATCTAACGCATATCGACTTCGTACAATTGCCTTGAAGTAAAGAGCCCTTGAGAGTGAAACGTCATATTAGACTGGGTTGGTGTATCTGCCGGTTCTTCGAACATCACTTATAGAAGCCAATAACATGTAAATTTAACGACCAGCGCTGGGTGCTGTTGGCGCAGACATTCTGTGGTTGGTAAAGTTAAGCTAGATACTAGTTCCCTTTTAGGTTGCGGTAGAAGGGGCGCCAGAAAAACTTACGTGGTACCACAAATTCAATCAGTCATGTGCGAAATAGATAAAAGCTGAATTCCGGGTCTGACGTGACATTTAGGTTTTCTCATCGCTAGTTCCGAGTTCGGAATTGTGCCATGCCATACTTTTCTTTCTAAAAAAAAGGTAATGTGGCTTTTTGGCCTCGTTGATTTTTGTAGTGTACCATATTTTTCTATTATTCTCTATCTTTCTCACTGTTTATATATATGGCAATGCCAATATATTAAGTCCGTTATGCTATGGAGCAACATAGAATGGCTTTCGCTTCTTTGCTTAGCTACGTGAAACATAATACTCATAGAAAGGCGCCATTTTGAAAGTTCTGTGGAGCGAACATTGCTCTCGAACGGTAATTTACAATACCGTGATTCAGCACTAAAGATAACAGTGCGTTTTGCTACGATGCGTACAAGATGTCGGAATTGTGCGTTCCCTGTGTTTTTCTTTCGAAGTTCTTTCATCAACAACAGAACTTGAACTACTAAAAAAGCAGTAATCTTATTACTCTCCTCATGTGCATTTGACAGTTTCGCGAATTGCCACAATTCTGCCTCTGTTACAAAGCGGATTGTTGGTCGAATGGTGTTTTTTGCCTGTTTACGTTGTTTCGAATATTAACCCTGCCTGGCCGCACATTCCACTGAGGTTGTTCCTCTTGTTGAACACGAGTCACGTTTCAACGTGTGAAGTGGTTCATTGTCAAGTCGCAGAAACATGTTACCAGTACGGGTTCATTCTTCTGCTTGGGCATCCGTTTACTTTGTTTATGTAGGTATATAATTTAAAAGATCTTCAAGTGTCCCCTGTGTAAAGGAGGAATCGTCTTCTTCATGTTAGATTTGTAGCGTGAATTGTAACTGCATTTGCAAGGACAAGTTGAAACGCCACAAAGTGTGGTTTCGATCTTATATGGAACTACGATTTTTGATACATAGGACCGGAACACAAGAAGCGTTATACGCAAAAGCGACCTATGTTTTCGAACTACACCAGTGATATAGCAAGGGACCTCCGTGCTTCGTCAGCAGAATAAGTAGAGAGTGGCGTTTTCTTTCAAGAGTGCGGAACTTATTATCTTTGTTTTCCTGTCACTTTAGAGCCAGTGGCCTGCGTCCGGGCCCCGTTCAGCGTGCAGAACAGAACGCAGCCGCACAACTACATGAATACTCTTTACCCATATAATGCAGAATGTATACGCTATGCACGTTCCATTCGTTTGATTGTACTGACACACAGTGGGCATAAATAAAAAATCCGAGCGATAATGCGGAAAGAACTGCGTAAGCTGTTATCCTCACCACAGCCTCAAGTGGACTCGATCGCAGATGTCGTTCGAGCAGAAATCCGGCAGTCGTTGGGTGCCTTTGAACCGCCACAGCTGCAGCTGCAAGCCATGAGCTACGCTGCTGCAGCCCGACGAAACGCCCCACCTTCGCTCCCACGTCAAGACTCCGCACCGCCGCAGCATTTCCGCCGCCAGACACCGCCGCCGCCACCAGCGACGCCATACCGCCCACCAGCAGTACAACGCTACGCCCCCCGAAAGACCGACCTTTGGCACGCACTTCACTAACGCCCGCTCTGTTAACACTGCGGAGAAGCCGGTCACATCTACCACCGCTGCCGCTACCGTGAAATGGGCCTGCGTGGCTTTGCCATCAACGCACCCCGCCTAGAGCGAGGTGAACGGCCGCAGGACGTCGCCGACTATCTCGCCATATCTGAGTGGAGATCTCGACAGCCATCGCGTTCACCATCACCAGAACGCTACCACTCACCGCTAGGCCCACAGTACAGCAGCCCTACCCGGTGACGTTCCACGAGCCCATACCCGGAAAACTAAGGGCAGCAACCGATGTATACGTGCGGTTGCTTTACGACGAAATACCAAAGATGCTCCGCCGGCGCCGACGACGCCACGATGAATTCTTAAGAACACGCCGCAAGCCGAATGGGACTCTGATGACGAAACTTCGCGGCCCAAAGGAGAGACTTGACGACACCACGTAAAAACATCGGGACAGACCGATGTGCCCGTGATCCGATGCCGCGACGTAACCGTAACGCAAGGCGACTAACCAGCGAACTCGACGTTCTAATCGACGGTCACGGCTTCACCGCTCTAGTCGATACTGGAGCCGACTATTCCGTCATAAGCGGGCCCTTCGGTGCGAAGTTGAAGAAAAGTAGGACTGCTTGGGAAGGCCCCGAAATCCGGACTGCTGGAGGCCATTAATAACGCCGTCGGAAGTCTGCACAGCGAGAGTCACCATCAGAAACTAGCAGTTGTTCCGTGTACGAATACAAACGACGAGCGAAGCTCCTTAGAAATGGGACGCAAACGACTATGCGCCTGATCTCGCTGCTCGCTTTCATGAAGGCGGTAGGGTGGGGAGCGGGTGGGGAAATCGTTTGCTGCGTTCCCGCCACGACTGAGCGAATGAGTGTGCGGCGCGCGCAGCACAAGGAGAGGGAGGCAGGTGGGAGTAGGGTGTGAGCGGTGATGGGCTTAAACATTTTCTCTTAAATGACCGGCCACTGCAACCTAAAGCGATGCTTGAGAGAAGGAAGCTTCGAGGACGACGGCAGGGTGCGAGCCTAAGGAGCTTCGCTCCTAAGGAAACACCGAGATATAACATCAGGAACGATGTATTTGTGGTTTTGTCAGCAGTTACGTTACTTCTATGAGCTTTATTAGCTTCGCAAGCCTTACATTTTCAATTTCAGTTTACCACTTCGGTTCCCCGAAAGTGAAAGCTGAGTCGATACTTTTACGCAAGAACCGTTTTTCACTGACGGGCACAGCTTGACGTAACCTTTGGATGTTTTTCAGTAAAAATAATACAATTTATTTTGCGAATAATTGACCTTTCCGGACGTATTTGTATTTAAAAAAACGCTCTGCTCTGCTGAAGCAGACCTTGTGGTCACCTGTTCATGTAAACGAAAAAAACCCCGAATTCCGAGAGGGGCAATGGTTTTCTCACAAATGCAATCAGCTCGGCCGCATAGCACGTGGTCGCAACCTGAGACGAAGGTCATTAAGTGGGACGCTCTACAAGCAGCGTCTTGGGGAGGAAACAAACCTCCGCTGTAAACTGCTCGAAGTTTACCAGCCGCACACAAACGCTGTTTCGCGAACTAATTTGCCAGGCTGCGCGCTAATGAGCCCCGTGGTACAAGCGTACCACCTGATCCTCCCCGCTTTTCTCTTCGACAGAAAACTTTTAGGCCGACTACGCTAATCTGAGAGAGCCGCCGCTTTCGCCCTCGTGATGCGACCAAGCGTAAAGCGAAAATTTATGCAAAACACTGTCGCTCTAAATGTCTTGCTGCGCTCGAATTGTTGGGTATACTTTTTTATCGTGGTCGTTTAAGCAAGATAAGTTTAAACTCTTTCACGCTGCTAACAAAGCGTGTGCAGTGACAAAAAAGAAAGGTTTGGTTTGTTGCCTCACCTGAAGTTTCAACACTGAAAAATTGGCTTTTTTTTCTTTTTTTTTACTTTAAACTTGTTAGGTATGTCTTATTCATTTTATTTTCTTTTCCTGCAACGGAGACTGGACCAATGGCTCTCTTGCTTTGCTGGTCTGTACAATTTGCTTTTTGAAGTTCCCAATAATGACCTCGATGTGAGGCTGTGCTTATCGTGTTTTTAACCCTTGAGCCCATTAGTTGACCCGTTACGTAGTATCGTCATTGCGTTTACTCAACTAATCGATGAAACTAAAGCAAATCATGTCGCTTTACGATTGTGACTGAATCATGTTGTCAGGTTTCAGTCATCCACTCACACTCGGTAATAATGACTGCGGCATTTCGCATCACATAAAAACGCAACCGTATAATAATAGAGTAGCTGTATGTATAGTACGTATAGGGCAAAACTTTCGATTTGAAATGCCGAACGAATACTTCAGGTACAACTCGAGGAAATTTATATTTTTCCTACCGAAACTGAGAGTAAAGAGCGCAATCATCAACGCTTGCTGGAATTGAGCCGCAACACAGACTTTGCGTGACGTGTACCGATAGTCTCTCTTAATTTTTTGAACGAGTGGTATATTCTGCGCGCGGATAAATTTAGAACTTCTCCTCGCGTTACCTAAAGGTGCCCCGTGTGGTTCGGCGACTGACGTCACATACCGACATATAGATTACTAGCGCACCAATAAATGTACCTTTCAAGTAACAAGGAGGCGTTCGGAGCGCTGTCAGAAAAGAGATTGATGATATAAAAGCTGCTAGTGGGGGCGTTGTGACGACACTTAAACTGCTATATTATCAAATATAAATAAAGATTTATTGAGATGAAATCAAATTGATGTTGGTATTTAATAACGGACGTCCCTGTAAAGCAAGAAGGCGCATTTTCGATACTACAGGCTACTACTACACGTTAACAAGTGTGATGTCAAATACTAATGATCTTTGAAATTAAGGTTTACCTGTGTATGCCGAGAATTATTGGCTAGTGTTTCCAAGTCTCAGATCACGTGCATGAATTGTGCAGAAATGTTTAGCATGCAAAATTACAAGAGTTCTGCTTACCTAGCCTGTTAGGTGTTCGTAAACAGATTGTTTTTTCTTTAACTAACTAGTAAGCAAGCGGTGGAGAGATCGACGTTGCAAATGAGAAACGGTTCAAGAATACTCATGGGTCCACTACCTGTGCTAACTTCAGCAAAAGTTTATACAGTTAGAACCCGGTAATATCGCACTTTCGCGGAAAAACACTTTTGCAGGCAATAAAGTAGATGCCCTACTACTCCTTGATTCATCAGTAGGTACAATATGACCAAGACAGTAACTTGTAATTTAAATTTGAAGTCACTAGAGTTGAAACAAAAATGTTGCAAAGGTCAACCGATTACAGAAACTTTGCCTAAGCGTTTATTCCACCCTCTTACAAGTTTAAAGTTCATGTGGTCAGTTGTAGCACATTGTTTATTTAAAATATCTAAGCTGTAGTGCGAGTAACTTGCTATCATTACCATAATTTGCTCTGCAGTAATATACTTACAAGCAGGTCATTGCTACAAAAGGTAATCTCTAGAGTAGCAGTCAATTCTTTTTTTCATCAAGCTTTCCCTTCGTCGTGGCGTGACACACGTTTCCCTACGTTTACACATGCTCGAAAAGCATTCCCGGACACAAGCGCACGAAAGGATTAAAAATATTTTTGCTACATAGATAGCCGTGTACATAACAAAAGCAAATAACCTTTGAATATACGGAGCGCACTACACAGAAGATAATCTATCAAACTGCTACGGCGTAACAAGCAGGCCCTAAAGGTCCTAAGAGGGTAGGTGCACCGTGTTGACTTTAGGAGTGTCAAAATGGTTGAGTACGGCGTTTGTGTTAGAACTACAGAAAGGACAAGGTTTCAAACAGTAAACAGCTTCATGCTGCTGCTGTGTATAGGGAGAGAAAGGCCCGTCGTTTGCGGCTGATCGCAACGCAAGCTAGAGAGCTTCCGTGAGCCGCGGCATAATGAATGCCTTAAGAGAAAGGTAGGACGCATGCCCGGGAAAGGATGGGCTGAAACTCGCAGGTAACCCCCCCCCCTACAAAAAAAGAAAGAGAGAAGGAAACGAAGATAAGCAAGAGAGAGAGAGAAGACCCAAAGGCCGTTGCGCTCCGCTCTCGAAGTGCGCAAATAAAGGGGAATGGCTTGCGGAAATCTTTCCAGCAGCCCTGTCGACGCAAAGTACAAGCCGCCAAAATGGAAAGGCAGTGTAGGAATCCGGAGCTGGGTGCCCCTAAGAGAACAGTGAAATTGGCATCTCCATGTGTGCAAACAACGCGCGTCTCCATACGCCTATCATGCCCTGTTTTCCATACGCAAACTCTTGTTTCTTTTCTACGCTGCGGTGGTGGCCGTCGGAATGAGGTCGGATTGGATTGTGCATCCGCCGGAAAGTGGCGTAAGAAACTATATTCCCGACTCATATTACAGTGTCATGCGTGCGACATTATTTTCTTCTTCATTTCTTGTTCTTTGTGTGGTAACGCAGACCACAAGACTGTCCTTGTGCAGCACGTTTTTGTCTAGGCTCTGGATCACTGCTTGGTCCAGATACAATTCATTCATTCCGCTTCCGTGCAGAGGGCGTAGCGCGCTGCAGTGACATGCTCCCTGTGTTTCCCCTCTTCCTCTGGGTGGCAGTTGCCAGCTTGCTCTTTCCCTCTTTTCCCCGTGTCCTTGCGTATCTATGTATGCAAATCATATAAATAAATAAAATATTTGCTGGAGAACGCGAGAATGCCCTTGTAAATAAACAGATCACAAATATATAGTACTTTCCTATGATTCTGCAACAAACACCACTGGCGCAACTTCATCTGTTGGCTAAAAAATATTTAGTTTTAATGTAACCACGAACTTTGTTAACATCCTTAGGCTTAGGTCAAGAGACCCTAAGTCGTCTTAAAACTTTATGCAAGCTTGTTCATTCAAAACAGGTGTCTGAATGTGCGAGGACCTCCGTGACCGCATCGGCACCTGTAACGCTAATTGTTACATTTTTTTTAGGGAAAAGAAGAGGGCTGGGGAGAGGGGTACTTTCGATGCTTTTCTTTTTCATCCAGTAAATTAAACGACAGTGACTCACCACTTGTGATGTAGGCAATTTGATGTATGCTTTCCATGGTAACCCTGATTTTTTTTTAGTTTTCGCATTATTGTTCGCGACATCAGAAATGTAGCTTAACAAAATATGTGGAATGCAGTGAGGACATACACGGGCTTGTTTAGCGAAAAACGTGTTTGTGAGGAGAGTTAAATAATGAAGTGTGAGGACTAGGAGTTCTTTTCCTCGGGCGAGGAGGGCTGTGGGGGGAGGAGGGGTCTCAGCACAGCACATAAAAATGAGCTTGTACGCAAATACCCCTTTTCAAAATAAAAATCTGAATATTAAAGAGGGGACGAATGCCTGCCCTACTTTCACAAGATATTTAATTTTCAGAGCCCTAACATCCTCGCGAAACCACTCGATCACGAAAATTTAGTGGGGGGGGGGGGGCTTTTTGTCTTATAAATTGCGTTTCGTGGATGGGCTTGCTCCCGACATTTTTCATTGATTTTACAATGCAAGTAAATTTCTTAGTGAAGGGTGTAATGAAAGTAGACACGACATCAAACTGCTTTTTTTTTAATGAAAAGTATGAAAATATGGGGATTTATGGAAAAATCGGCTCAACTTACCGCGGTTTCGTAGCAAAAGCAAGGAAAAAACCACCAATATATCTTGACCTCCGGTTTCTACTCCGCCGTTTTCAATTGCCTTATACATCTTGTCAGCGACGAGCTAGGGCTTACTTAACTTGTTTATATTAAATAAGGAAGGTGAAGTGTAGCCCGTCGACTTGGTGCGCGGCTTCTGGCACAGCGATATAAAGGAGCGTGGTGAGGGCAAGGTGAAACCAAACTATCATCCACGAAACTTTTATTGTTCGATAAAGAACGATAAGTTATGCCTTGAATACAAATATAGTGATGTTTTCCTGACGTCTTTGTCTCACCATACGAATAACACTCATAACTTTCGCGAGTCCTGCCTTCTTCGAGTCGCAGGAGGCTTAGATATGTTGGACAAGGAGCAGTGTACTTGGAATAGCGTGGTGCCTCGTATCTTGGTCGCGTACATCTCTCTTACTTTGCTATATCTGTTCGCATAGTCGTCCACTGAGTGGGCTATTGGTATTCCGTTCATTTAGAAGCACACATTGCGATACCTTCTAGTTGCGCTAGGAAATAGCGGGAGAAATCCTGTTGATGGGATTGCTTTTGTGATAAGGAGCTCGGTGCGGTTTATGGTTATCACGCCTAAGGTCTCTTCCGAAAGAGAACTGCGGCGCCGTGAGATATACGACACTCGGCGTTAGTATTCCACTCAAGTCGCATTTCGAAGTTTGCTGCAACCTCCCAAGTTCTCATTGAAAGTCGGTAGAAGTATACTATAGACCATTTCGTGGTATCCTGCTCAAGGCAAGTGGTCTTTCGCATTCAGCAGACGTCGTTTCTAATGGTGCACCGTCAAATCACAGCGTCTGTCGAGAGCCGTAGGGCATAAGTTAGTATATACGATGCACAGTATGGATTGGTTGACGCTAGCAAAATAAGACGGGTACTTATGAATAGCAGCTGTTAGATGCATTCCGCCATAAACAGTGAGTATAGCGCACTTTTACAAGAAGTATCACAGACATTGACAGGAAGCGCCAGTAATACTTCACATGAAAAAATGGCTGTCTAACTTTATATTTCTTAAAACAAACACATGAATGAATAACTAAATTAACTTAACAGAACAAATAAGTGTAAAGACATTCAGCAGTTGACATGCGATCGTTATACCCACATGCCATTTTATCCAGTCGAATGTGTTGGTATTACAGTGTTTTTGCTAGTTCACTCGCAAAGCAATATTATTTGTTTCACATGAGAGGAATCAGAAAGAGACAGAGGCGTTCTTCTTACAGCCTGGCCCACTAGATATTATAATTGCACCAATACATCTTGCACCGCATACGAATTTTGTTCGCTCGACAGAAAACGAGTGAGACAGATAATAGTTTACCTCTGTGAATTCAATCTTTCGTATTTTTCAGGCAAGGCTTAGTATTGAGGCTGTCAGCAAAAAAAAAAAAGAAAAAGAAAAGCACGACGTAAAAAGGTTCCAAGCCATTCCTTATGAATTGAGGAGGATCACACGAGACTGCGCAGAGCGGGCTCGAGCTGACGAACAAAACACCTGCAAGTCGGTGGTCCAGATGGAGGTACTTTCGTCACTCGGTGACCCAGGGCCGGCGGATAAGGCAAAAGGAAATGACCGAGACTCGGCCGTGTACAGCTCTATGAAGCCAGCTTCCCATGTCACCTAGGCTTTTCGCGTGCTCACGCAGGATTAAACGTCGGCCGTAAACGAAGGGCGTGCGCCCTGACGGCTAGAGCTGTTTTGCGCGCCGCTTCTTCGCCCGAATGGTGTCGTCTTCTCCAAGCCTTCTCGCGTTCTCGTGAGCAGACCGGAAGGTACTGACGACAGCTGCCATTACCGCAGCCGCCGTCGCCGCCCTCGCTGGATGAAGCCGCGCCCGAAGATTAGAAGGTCGGGGCATGTACCACCTTAAGCACTCGGCGGCTTGGGCAGGAACAAAGAGAAGAAGCCGTAAGAACATGAAGCGAACAGGACGTGTTTGGCTTCGTGGCGTGAGAAGGCAGAGGCCGCCCCAGAATCTGCTCCACGCTAAGCTGCGTGTAAGCCGCGACGTGACGCTGCAGCAGCGTACGCCCGGCACGAGGCAGACAGTATTTATCGGAAGACCGTATTTCACGCGGGCTCTACTGTCCGTTTATTTTCGTTATCCCCACGGGTCAGTGGTGTATTGAAGGCCTCTTCTATGCGGCATCAGCCTTCTTGTCTACTATAGGCGTGAGTATAACATAGGAACGGGGTTGAGATGTAGGCCGTGGATCGCGAAAAAAAAAACAACAAAAAAAGAAAACGCATGGCCTAGCTTAGAGAACAAAAGTTAGACGAGACTCCAAGGATAAAAGAATATACGGCGACCAATGTATTAGACTTTAAGCGTAGCTAAACTTTGAGAACGCGGCTTGTTTGACTTCACCCACGGCGCTGGCCCAATCATTCTCAAACGTCAGAAGAAAACACCGATAAGCTCCTTTCCTGGGCACCTCATGTTGTCGTTTTTCTATTTTTTTTATTTTTTAAACTGAAATGTTATAGAGAAAGTTACGATCATTCGTAAATAGATCGTTGCCACCGTCCATTCAATCCTGGCTACTTCGTGCTTTCTTAGTGGCGTGTTTTTTATTCTTTTCCTTGCTTTTTATTAAATTCACTTGCGGCGGTCATGTCAAAGCCGTTATCCAACACGATCTCTGCAATTTTTGCCTCGCTCTTCAGGCCCCGCCTGATGGCTCTCCCTTAAAGACGAAAAGCGCCAGACAGTGGTAGAATGGAGGGTGCTGGGCATAATGGCGGCCTTCCTTTTTTGTTAAAGTGCTTCAGGGAGTAACGGCCATTACCGGACGTCCGAGAGACCATCCTTAACCTCCACAGCGGGTGCTACGGTGTTCAGAAGGAGTCTAAACTTATGCATTTATCTGGGCAGCCGTACGTCGGATCTCACAACGATAGTCTCCTTAAAACAAGCTTGGGGAAAATGGATATCGCCAAAGCAGTGTTCTATGCCTAAACTGACATCGATTTATTGAAACCGTTACAAGCTTTCGGTGTCACCGCGGTAGAAAGAAATATAGCAAGCTTTACAGGCTCACCCAGTCGGTAAGTTTTATCTCTTATCTGCGCATACCGAGTGGAAGAAGCTCGAACAAAGCTGGTTTTGATGAAACGGCAGGCCACTGCTGGCGTTCAGAAGAATGTTCAGTTGCACTTGTTCTACCTTTCGTGTACAAAATAACAGCTTTTCCTTTACAAAAGCTTCCTTTAGTGATGTTTTCGTGCGACATATAAGATGAACTGCGCAAACGTTTGTTTCCCCGTTACGCTATAATCACATGTAAAATCACACTAAAGCATAAAACAGATTTCATCCGCAAGTTGACGACATCAATGTCGTTAACATACAGATTGAGTAGTGTTGGCTAAGAATGCTACAGGCGATTACGTATACCAGCGCCTGGTTCAGTGTTGTTCTAAAGTCTCCATTCTTTGTAGCGGTTCACCGTCATTGACGTATACCAACGATACGTTGTTACCCGCATAGGCACAGATAAAATGAAGGGGGGGGGTAATATATCGCGCCTGATTATACGGATAAGAAGGTTGTCGGTGCTTAAACCCTTTAACACGGTTGATTGTTGGGCTAATTGGCTTTTGGACATTAGATTAATCTTAAAGAGCGCCATGAAAGGGGTCAATAGAATGGCGTCTGTGTTCATGATCCTTTCTGTTATCCCTTTCCGTTGCGCTATTTACGATGAACCTTACGCTCTTTTATTAGTGCAAAAGCCTGCAGGAAAGTAATGAGGTAATGCAACTAAAATAGAAACACAAAACGCCAAGACGAATAATACAAGAAGAGAAAAAGATAAAGTTAGAGTACGGTTGAGTAAAAGAAAAAGTCAGAAATTTAAGAAAGCATTGCTCTTCGAGATTGATATACGCGGGCGAGAAATGCAGAAGAACACAAGTGCGCATGCTCATCTGTCAGCTATCACAAGAATAACAACCACTTCTATCCCATCGTATCTTGCGCGCGCACAAAAAAAAATTCAAGACGGGGCAAAGCACGTGCGTACAAACACATTGTGAGAAGCAATCCAGAGAAAGCAACAAGAGACTCTCCAATTTTCTCATGCGTTTTGTTCTCTTGGTGTGGTGCCGATGACTTTCCAAAATCGTTCACTCCGTACCATCAGTGGGGCTCTATTTACGGCCCCGATCGAGTGGAACCAGTTCGTCTGAAGTCTGGGAGCGCTAACGGATTGCGGCGGTTTACCGAGAACGCCATCTGCATAACATCTTCGCCGGTTTCGCGTAGAAACTTCTCTCGTCGAGCAAAGCTTCGGAGGGTGCTCCCTGTGCAAAAAGGCGCCGGAAAAGGAATCGCTCACCAGCAAGAAGCAATCGTTCGGCGAAGCACAGCTCGTTTAAGTTTCATGCGGCATGTGGAGTTTGGTCGTCGAGAGCGCAGTTTTGCAGCGGCACAATTGTCTCGTCGTTTCGAACGAGACCGAAAGGGGCGACCGGAAGCTGTCCGACGGGGACGCAATGTAGAGGCCCCGCGCTTCCGGTTATTGTGACAGTTCCGTATCTACGACAATCTGGAGAGAGTCGTCATTTATTGCTTCTCTTTAGCTCTTCCACAAAATATGGCGTCTCCGCAAACGAGTCCTCTTGTTTTCTTTTCGCCTCTCTTACCGTTTATTCATTCTGATCACCGAGTAGAATATGTGTTGCAGGCATTAAGCGTGAGCGTAAGGGGACGCGGGAAATGCATCCAGGACCCTTAAAGGGGTCACGAACCACCCCTCGTGCTTGGCAAAAAAAAAAAGAACGCGTACAGCGGAAAGAAGGCACTGCTGTGAACAGCTCAGCCAAATCTTGCAGTCGTGCGCGGCGAGAAGAGAACGCCACCTGTGCAAATAAGTTATTTTTTCAGGGGAACGCAATGTTAGGTGATAATTATCTATGTCAGCCGCCCAAATAACTAAAACTGTATATTAAACTTTATAGTGACTACAGTAGGTGCACGTGCTTCTTCTGAAATGTTACACGCTGTTGCGCCTGCACACAGTTCCTCTTGGCGGAATTGTTAACGCATGCACGTGCTCCGAGATTTCAGTCTGCAAAGCTTAAATGCGGTTCGTATGATTGCGCATACAAGAGACAGAGGATTGGTGCAAGCGTGAAGCGCGGTCATTCGTTGATATCACCAGCTGTTTGTAAAAGGGTAGCCGTCACCATCTCTGCCTCCTACCCATTGTCAGATTAAGCGCCACAAGCACCTGCCTCGTCGCATCAGCGAAAAGCCTGAAGCAACGGTGCACAATTTCAACGCAGTTCGTCTTACTTTTATCTTGTTCATGGACCAACCTACTGTGATCGATGGCTGCCAAGTACTTCTCTTCGCTTAAGACGTCTATTTATCTGCCGCGGTGTCTTTCTGTCTATTTTATGCATTTCTCTCTCATAAGTTTCTCTGAGACGGAGTGATTTCCGAGTGGAAAACAACTGCTGAGAAACTTTCGCTTTCTCTTGCTCTAGACTTCTCAAACGCTTTCTCGCGTTCTGCACATAACCATTCACTCGTAAGTCCTTTAAAGCGAAATATCTTCTTCTTCAGTAGTTTCACTTCGTAAGGTTTCGCAGTCGGCGCGGAGTTTACTTTAAGCCTAATGACTAAAAGGCAACGCACAGCGCAGATGCACAGTCACGAGTCATGTTTTCTCATCTATATTGCGCAAAAGCCGCAGCTTTTGTTTATGGGTTAGGTTATTATCTAACACATTAATACTGGGGACTCAGTTGGATGCCGTCTTGAGTTGTTACTTTTTGCGGGTGCTTTAGTGCGATAACTCTTTCGTTTCTGCAGTACACATAAGTGATGAATGGCTTAAATAATTGAGGCGTAGTTTAAGGCACAGGCCAAATGACTCTACGTAGTGCACCGTATATATATATATATATATATATATATATATATATATATATATATATATATATATATATATATATATATATATATATAGTATGTATATATATATATATATATATATATATATATATATATATATATATATAGTAAAGGTTGTTGCAATACCTTGGCCTAGTGCGATACGCTGTTCAAGTAGTCTTTGTTTCTGCGGGAAATATACCAGCCTACAATGTTGCATCGCCGCAATCGTCAAGGAAAACAGTGATGCAGACAGCGTGTATTGCGCCGTCCTCCATCATCTATAAAGTTCAAGCAATCGTTTATGACAGCAGTCAGGGCTATAGAGCTGTTTTTGCGCAGTCCTTTTATTGGAAAGCCAGTAAATAAAAATACCGCCTACATTTCAGTCATCTGCTTGCTCTTCAAAGTTTTAATGATCACAGAAAGTGTCACAACAATGACGGCTTAACTTTCGCTTGTCCTGTCGTTTCCAGCAAATAACAGCAACGCTATTTTATATTCGTGAAGCAAGCTTCTCTCTTTTTGCGAGATGCGCCACTGAAGCATCTAAGCGCGTATATGGTCTTCTGAACGATAAGACCTGTCACAAGAAAAAAAAATCACGATCAGAGAATAAGAGAGTAAAGATATGTGCGTTCTTGACATTGGCGAAATTTCCTTTTTTTAGATTGCTCACTATATATTTTTCCGCTAACATACCACTTGAGTCTACTGCGTCGTATACCGAGTCTTCCTGCCAGCTCTGCTGTGGAGAATACGTATATGAAAAAAAAAAGAACATATACAAGAGGCCACATTTGTCGCACAAATTTCCTCGCTCCGTGAATACAGCCGTATTTTCTGTGGCGCGAGCATTGCAACACTGAAGTCCTATTTTTACACTGGGTTCCTCGTTGAAACCCTTACGACCATATTAAATTTCCCTTGCGTTGTACATTTCTATCGACTACATTGCGAAAGCACTGTGTACAATTGTCGAAGTAAGGGTGCGCATGTCGGCCTTACTTTTGCATCGAAGTAACTATTGCGACAGCGCACAGTGATGAAGGACTGCTCCAAAATTTCAGTACTTATTCGTAAAGAAGCAATTGTTCGTAAAATCATCGAAAGCGGCAGCATACAATATTGAGAGTGTTGGGCTTGTCGAAGGCATTATTTGAACAAAGTTAACATGCGTTGGACAATTAATGCACTTACAGCAGAAGCCGAGGTACCCAGATATATATGTAAGGGCAGGGAGGTTAGCCATAATTGAAGCTTATGGTTTGGTACACTGCAGTAGTGAGATGAGAAAGAGATAAGAATGAAGGCAAGAATCAGCCATAACTTTGATAGCGCTTTTGTGATTTATGGTTTACTCAGCAGTGCGTAGTATTTGAGCTATCGGTCGCACTACTATAAAAAAAGCGGAAGCTATATTATTAACAAGACATACGTTCGGAAAACTTACACCTTCATCTGTATTGCAGGCTCCTTGGGAAAGGTTTAGGACGTCGCTTCAAACTATGAAACGTGTATCTCCTGCAAGTTGTGCAAAGTTGGTACTAAAAGCGAAATACGATAGACGTTCATTTGAAAATAGATGCTTGAAGTGATGAACTTTTGTTCATCAGGAGAAAGGGAAGCGTCCTTGTCTAAACTTTGACTTCATTGACGCTTGTTGTTCGATCAGTCTTATTCGCTACTCTTAGAAAAGAGCTTAAAATATCTTTTTTCATCTTTTACACGTATATCTAGGGTTCTGTGATGACTCATAATAGAGCAACTATAGTGGTTTTATAAAGCTAAGAAATTATAATTAACGAGCGTTTGAGTAGAAGACATATATATGTAACAATTCGAACCGTCCTACTATTAAAAAAAAGAGCTCTCTGACGAAAACATATTATATTGTATAGTATGATCATGGGGACAATACACGGAACCGGTATCCTCAAGTTAAAAGATGTTACAGTATTATCACCACCAGTTTCACAAACACGGGGGATATAAATATTGATGCTTCGTGGCAGCCAGTAGCGCACGAGTATATGAGTAAAGAACAAACGAGAAAGTTTAATTAATAATATGAAATATTAGAAGGGTGGCCTGAGACATATTCTGTTTTTGTAGCTTGCCACTTGGCGCTAGAGTAAGGGAAAAAAGGGATCTAAAGGGGGCAAAATTACGGATATTATTGACGACAGAAGGAAGATTGAAAGCACATAACCTGTCAGGCTTCATTCCGCTGCATAGGAATTGTCTCTTCTGTAAAGCGTGCTTTTTCTCATAAGCTATCGTAATGAGGCGGAGCCTTCTTTAAAGGCACGTTTGTTTAGACTAAGGTAAGGTGTGCTCTAGAAAGAGCAAATCTGCAGCTTCCGTGAATTTTCAGTCAGAGTTAATTAATTTTATCGGAAGAATTCACAGGAAAATGAAAATGAATGAGTTCATTTCATTAGACGCACAGTGATTTTGGAGACAGAGCATATTCACAAGATCATCTATCGCACACTCTTGACGTACTGCAAGAAACGTTTGCTGAAAAACGCACACGATACCAAGACCAGTGTAGTCGTGCCTCTATCTCTTAGATCACGCACCGCTATATAACGTTATTTTCCTTTTCTTAACGTCACTTGGCTGCTTAATAAATCGCCGTAAAAATTTATGCGTTCAAAACGCGGAAACAGCTTACTATAGATAACATTTTTGCGTGGTTATTGGTCTTCTTAACCGCATATTCGGGCCATAAAACAAGCTGTCAGAAACTTCAGGAAGTCCTCAGCGTTCCCAGAAGAGAAATATGATCGCATCTACTGGCAATTGCTGGAGCAAATGACGCATCACACAGCATTCAGAACGAGCATCACGAAAGAATTATAAAAAATCTTCACGGAAGAGTGTTCCCCAGAGGCCTTTTTGCATTTCTTTTTATTTTACCCTTGTATCTATTACTATATCTGACGTTTATATTAAAATCTTTGCTCTAGTCGTGCGGAATAGGGCAGAGAGCATTGCGGAATAATCAGGGCGCGTATTTCCGTAAACTCTGGCAACATAAAAAAAGTCCTTTTGTTTCCCGCGCTTTTTCTTCACATCATACGTTTTGCTAATATCACTGGGAAGCAGTTACTAAACTGAAGTCAGGGACAAATACGCTTCACCAAGAAGTAGCAGCACTTTATAAAATGTATCTGTGTATCCTAATTTCAGGTGATAAGATGTATGATCACCATGATTAAATACTCCCAGTTAAAGAGACAGTGGACATTTAAACTTTTTCGTCCAAAGAGAATGCATAATTGTGTTACGAACCTGTGTGTTTTTTTTTATATTTCTGCCTTTAACGCCTTTAAGATATTACTTTTTATGGGCATTCCTTTCACATTTCACATGCTTACACTGCCAGTGCGGAGCCGTTGGATTCAATTCAGGGCAGAAATGATTCTGTTGACTCGATTTTGTTGCAAAATAGGTTTGCCTCACCAGCACAAGCGTACGTGATACGGCAGCGGTAGTACATCATTGCAGTATGGTCGATACATTATTACCTTCAATAGACGGTTTCAAGATTGCGATAGCAGGAGCACGTGGTGTACCCCAAGAAACTTCCGGTCACCTCATTTATCATTCTGCAACACCGAAGCGTAGAGCGCTTTTTAAAATTTGTTAGAGTAAGGGAATACTCTTTTTCCAGTTTCACATAAAAGAGAGGCGCTTATAGTTAAAGACTAACTCTTTTAGTGTTGTGTGTAGCTTAGAAGAATTTTTAATTCAAATATTTTTGCTAGACACAGGGAGAAAAGTGTTGAAACTCTACGGGCTACTCGCCAAGGCTTTTGTTCCCCGCCAATCCTGCTACCCTACGCCAGCACAGGAAACCGGAAGCGGTCCAGGGCCTGTGTTAGTAAACAGTGAAACCCTCTATACCTGTGTTCTCCTTTTCAGCTTGAATCCTATATTTCTTGCAAGCCGTCGCAATCCGCGCGTTTTGCGATGTCCATTCTGGGTTATGATGGCGAGTAAACTCCACAAACTGCAGCGACTTACCCCACCAGTGAAATCGAAACTATTCTAGCTTCCTAGGGGAGCTGCAACTTCCTTACCACACCTGCGGTGTCAATACGTAATAGACCTGTTCATTTAATAGGATGTTGCGTTCTCTATGAAAGGAATCATGAAAAGTAATTTATGAATTGTTCTGCTTACCACTGTTTGTTTCCGCCTTGCGAAAATAAATCCGTGCTTTTCTTTTTTTCAGTCGAGAAGAAAGAGAAAGAAGGCAAAGCTGTGAGGATAGGTAGAATTTGTCTAGCTTAGTACACAACGCAAGCTATCTATATGATGTAAAACTAAATTGATTATTCGAGTCATGCGAATGTCATAATGATTAGTTTAGCGATGACCTACTGCCTAATAATTCACAGTGAGGGGCCACGCTTATAACTTGAAGTACATTTAAAGCCGTGGGACGTAAGTCTTAGTCAAATAAAATCATATGTTTTATTTGGCGAACTTAGTATCTTATTAGGCAAGCTGCAATCGAGCATTTCATAATAGCGTTAACCACCTGCGGTTCTATAGCGTGCACTTAAATTTATTCACCGGATCATTATTACTATTCATCTTCATCGAAAAGCTGCCGTCCTTTGCTATATCAACTCATTACCAGAACCACCGAATTGCCATGGCCGCTCCTAGCAGATTTGCGCTAGCGTACATCAGGCTAGAGGTAGCGCTTAGCTATACGGATAAATTGTGGAAGACAAGGCCGGTTTTAAAGCCACACGAAGGAAGAGAAAGCGACGTAAGGCGATTACGAAGACGATACCACGCAAAGTACTGCGTTCTCTAATTACACGCACGCCTCGCCGTGTATTATCAATTTTGTCGTGCCTGCATTCGAACAAGGCCGCTATTACCTCACCTTCCTTCCCTAGCCACAAATCCCGGCCACTTCCAGGAAAACGCTTTCGAAGCGGCGCACTGTTCTGGCAATCTTTCTTCCCGTCATTTAAGCTCTCACTTTCGAAGCATAAATGCCCTGTCTCTCCTTAACAAACTTATCACACGTCGCTCCGCTCCTGCGGGAGCTTCTGGGGCAATTACCCGTCAGGATTATTTGCTCGGTGCTCATTTTGTTCGCCTCTCATTATAATGACGGCTGCGCTGAGCCACTGCAGCCGGCGGTTCACACGCTGCCGCTCAAGCACCCGAGCTGCGTGTGTGCAACGTTTCAGAAACGCAGCCGAGCGCAAAGCACTTTTTCGCGCACCGACGCAGGGGGCTTCTCCAAGCCGTGGTCAGTGCAGTTGGCTATTGGCGGGTCCGGTCGGCCGTTAAGCGCACGTCGTCCGGCTTGTCAGGCGTCGGTGCTCAGCCAAACGGTGACGTTGACTGCTGGCTCGCTTTTACTTCGTTTCTTTTTTTTTTTTGCAATTTCCTATGCATAGCTGTTTGGCATCACATGCAGGCATACTTCAGCAACCTTGCCTTCATAAGCGAAGAGGTGAGCTTTCAGGAGACAGGCGAAGCAATTCGGCGCAACTTAATGTGTCTTGCATCACACTGTTGTGGCAATGCTTTAGTACTATAAGGGCAACGACTTTACTCTCTGCTTCAGCATGTAGGATTAAAAGGACACGCTTGCAAGTAGCCATGGACGCTGTGTCAGTGTTTTCTTTCATTTTAAGAAGTTAAGGCCAAACGTTTTTTAAGTACTAAATTATGTGGCATAATTCAGTATGATATCTAAATTCAGAGCTGATCAGCGATAGATAACTGAAAACGGCATAGAATGCATGCCCATTTTTTACGTGAAAAACATGGATCAGGATTTTGTTTCACGAGACGCCAGCAATTCCTTGACAAAACGACGGCGTTCGCATTGACGCTACGTATGGGAAAATGCTACGTGTAACTCTAGACTAAATATGAATCTGCGAATGTTCTCGGCGTCTTTTCTTCATTTGACAATTAAGCTAATGCGCAGGCTATTATGATGGTAGGCTAAATATGACAAGAAAGACGCGATGGCCCCCACTACTCTAACTAATTGTTCTTAGAAACAAACATTGAAATGCTAGTACGGACAGACTTTCGAGGCAAAGTTGTGCGCAATTACGGAGTCTCTCCTGGAGTGTGTGCAGTCTCTACGCTTACTGATTATAACTTTGTCAGGTGTAAGTGACGTATTCTTCGCTTTCAGTCCTTACCGAAAACATCGAGCACACTTAATGATGCCGGTTTGCGAGTTTCTTTAACAGATGTGTCATCAGTCGCTGCTGCCTAAAAGAGCCTTTTGAGTTACGTGCACTTCAGTGGCACCGCAAGTGTAGCGTATGACCAAACCACCCTACACATCACGTAACGAGCCCCTTAGTATGTCTGAGACGTTGGAAACCTTTGAGCAGCTCGGATTCAGCGCTAATGAACCCTTCAAGCTCTCCCGCGACATCTGAATGGAGCGCTCAGGAAGTTGTCGTTCTAGCTCCAAGCTATAATATAAGATAATCCGTGTTGGACGTGACCCGAAAGGATGAAAACATATAAGGTCGACGGTATTGGCTAGCTTAGTAGCTAACGTTGCAGAGCTGAAGGGATCAAACTTGTAGCAGACATCCGTCCGTCTCCTTTAATTAGAGCTTCGCTTGACATTCTGCAAACCCAGTAAATATCCTCCTTAAGTCGGTTGAAACAAGTGGGTGTTTGCAGAGGATGCTTGAACCATGCGGCGGCGTACGTTTCGACAAAATGAATTATTTTGTATTTACGTCCAGTAAACTGTGCATACATCACTGCACGTAATGCTCGCTTTATTTCTACAACTATCCAACCTCTATTTTTTAAACTTACTTTGTATAACCACAGTTCTCGAGAACTATGCAACCAAACCATTGATTCCTTAAAAACGTACGGGTACGAGCTAGATGGTATTCCATACCTCAGCACCATCAAGCGCAAACCTTTTGGACGAAGGACGAAATAGATATGAACTAGCACCTGCCCGTGTCTGTTTCGTCCTTCGTCCAAAAGTTTTGCGATTAACGGTACGTAACTTCTATTCCTTTTAGTTAACTGCAGTATGGGAAGAACAGCCGCTTTCATCTAGGAGTACCGAGCCAAGGGGTAGACACTAGTTCTATTATACACGCACCTTTGAAAGTGACATCAAAAAGTGATCACACAAAGAAGTTTCATCGAATAAAAATCAGTGCTACTAAAGGAATCGCACTTAGGGGAAAGGAACCCTGGTGCTCCATTCTGAACAGCTTCCAACATGAGGACAAGGTAATCTTGGTTTGGTAACCACGTCTCTGAAGCGAATTCTAGTCGCGGACAAAAGAAAAGTAGATATATGTATGTTATTTTTCTTACACTGGACTGAATGTAGTGCAAGTTCCGAAGCAAATAATCGATATACTTAGAAGCTTTAGTCAATACGGATGTTCTGTGCGAACCACAGAGATCAGGCGTTAGATTATTTTTTCAGATTTCATTTAAGTGAGCTGCGCCACGTGGTGTGTTGTTTTGCTGCTTTGTTACCTTATATATAAGCATCCGATTGGTGACGTCATTTAGTACACCTCACACATGTTCTGCCGTCATTCGGGCACAGAAGCTAAAAGCGTTCCGGCTGCATCTTTATCTGCAATTTGCTAAAAAGTTGTACACTGGTTTCATTTTGCTTTTATTAAAGTGAAGCGAGACGCACTGAAACGCGCAAATAAAACTAAACGAAACTAAATAAAACTAAACTAAACGAGGAGAGGTAATCCACGTTGCAAATTTTACCTCGCGAAACAAAAGAAAGGTGCCCCTTCGTGCATAGGAATGTTTCTAGGCCAGCGTGCACGTGTTTACGTCGTCGCTAATCCCCGGCCCTACGCACGCAATAACAGCCACGACCGGCGTTCACCTGCAGCTCGAAGAGGTTGAGGATGATTATCGCGCTGCGCCACATGCAGCAGAGTAGACTTAATCAGGCAGGTAGTGCCGTACGTGGGTTGAATAGACGCGTGTTTGGGTGTGTTTAGAACATTACGCTTCTTGCAATAGTCGAGGACACCCTCGTTCGCGAAGAGGCACTGCACTTTCACGTTCGTAATAAGTTACTGCAGCATCTGTGGCACATTGTTTACATCAAACCGCGTTCCTGTTCAGGCCCATCTCTTTTGTTTTAGTTTTTTTCTTTCTTTTTTTACTCGGTAATAGGAATGGGGTTGAGCCAAGCCGGCGATTATACGCTCAGAAAACAAGATAGCGATGCATTCAAGCCTCTTGCATGCGCATCTCCTCCAGCGCTGCACACGCCGATGTTTTCATGTCCCACATACCCGTCTTCATCACAAACAAACGCCAAAGAATTTAATAATTACGTAACATAAACAACAGCTTATGAATCAGATTATCGTTCACGACAAGGAGCCATATAGTGTCCTGAGTGTCGGGCTCTGTCTAATGAGTACAGGCAGAGGTCGTAACAACACGCATACCTATTCAAGAGGCTCCGGCATCAGAAAGACGAATTAACTATTCCAACGACAAATCCAGTTAGTTGATCCTTTACTACTAGATTTTAATTCTAAAAAGAAAATTACCGCATCTCCACTAATGTGAATCATGACGAGTGGAGAAGCACTGGCTATCGTACCGGTATGTCACCGTAATTCACCCACGCGCTGCCACTGCGAATGTAAATAGAGTGACATAAAATGTATATATATACACACACGCATTTATTTAGTTCCTCTTTAATGCTCTTCTATTTTAATCATCTTGTTATAATTCGTATATCGTCTTGAGTTCTAGAGTCCGTTTTCCCTACATTGCTACTGCTTTGTGGTCTGTGAAATAGAGAGCCAATGGTTCTTCGAGTGGATCTAATCTAAAGTTGGCAAAGACTATGCAGAGACGTAGGTCTACGCTTGTTCCTTGGATGGTTGTTGGTTATTTCCAGTCATATGAAATGCATCGTAGAGCGTGTCGAGACATCAGATACTGCATAATCCTGTCGCTGTCCATCATGCCTGCGTTGAAGTCGCCGACTAGTATAAAGGTTTGTGCTACTACTTTGTTTCGTAGTCGTAATCGTAACATACACACATTTGTTTCGCCTTTGAGGAGTAAATGCCGCGGACTTCTAAAGTTGTCTCCGACTCAAGCTCTTACGAAAGCATTTCTTCAGGGCTTCTCGTTGAAGACAAACTGTCAGGCACAACACCTTCCACACCCCACTGTACACATCCTTCAGTATTGTGATAGCCAGATTTGTTGATTTCGACAACATACTGCCTTTAATTATTATTCGATTTTATGTTTATTAATAAGATATTTCAGGAGTGTTCTGAGTGCTGCATATGACTTTTATCTGAGACTTTATAATCGTAATCGTAATCGTAACATACACATATATATTTCGACTATAGCAATGGATTTCTATATACCGTGACAGCGGACGGTGAGGGTCGACGACAAAGGTAGGTGCTAAGGTGCTTCGTCCCTAAAGAAAACGATGTGACCGTGCAAGATTCTGACAGGTGAGTAGACAGGGCAATCGGTCCGCCAAGTTAAACATATTGATAACAGTGAACCTCAGAAGACAGTGCCGATAATTCACTGCATATATATATATATATATATATATATATATATATATATATATATATATATATATATATATATATATATATATATATATATATATATATATATATATGTATATATATATATATATATATAATGCGTTAAATCAGATTATTTTTGTTACATCCAGGCTATATTAACTATAATTTTATTCTTTCTTTTGTTCTTTTTGTTTTTTTATCACGTGCAGCTCTACACGCACTACAATATTCATTACTCTAATTAAATTGTTGTATTTGAGTGGCTTCCTGTTTAAGTGTTTACACAGCGATAGAAAAGAGATTGCGAATAGAGAACTACATGTCGGAATCTCAAAAAATAGCTGAACACATTCATAGTGTCTACTTAAGCGGCATTATCTTAAAGTGATACTGTCTGAGTCCGGGCTAGTTGGTATTCCATTTCAAATTGTGATTTACAGCGCAGGGGAAGACACGAAACAGAGACCAACGAAGACAAGCGCCTCAGTGCAAGTCATCTTATAGATGGAATATACTGTGTTAAACATGTTCAAATCTTATAGATGGCTTGCACTGACGTCACTGAGACAGCCACGTTGGAGTACCAACATGTTGGGACGCGAAATTGTGATGTCACGTTAGAGTTATCGGTTCATCGCGTGCTAGTTCCTTTGTTATTCATGCACAGAGGCCCAATAACTAACGTCGTTACCTCACTGAAGCCGGTTAATCGCCGCGTGATTACACTGCCTTGCCGTCATCTAAGCCGCCATGTTGGAGCCATGTTGTGCGCCCGTGACGTCACGGGCAATCTATCAATTGTCCTGTAGGATCCTACACTGAATCTGACACGTAGTATGTGGAAATTTCAAGTCGCAATCTTTACAGCCTTCGGCGCATCCATGACTTCGGGTCATATTTCATGGTTCTTCTTATGCAGCAGTTATGCAGCAGTTCTTATGCAGCAGTGCTATTCAAAACAAAGAGAAAGGGTCTTCTATAGCCTTTTCGGTATTCGTTCGGTGACATCAGTTGCGTCTTCCTGATAGGTTGGGTGTTAAAAGTATATATAATTTTTCAGTTATCTTTTCAGTTATTACGTATTGCGCTGTTGAAAGACACATTGCCGACTATTTCCGCATACTTAAGTTAGCTTCAACGCGCTAGCGCCATAAATCACGGATGTGAACTAAGAGCACGTTTATTTCACAAACTTTAGTCAAGCACTGCAGTCTACGGAGGCGGGGTTGATAGTGGCGATAGTTAATGTTGCGGAATGGAAGATGCGTGGTGTATATTTGGCGTTGCATAAGCTGGTACCAAACCAGATATTTCGTAGCGCAAACCTCATTAGTTGTAGGAGCGCGCTGTTTAAACGTCAGGGTGCGCCGACGCGGTCGACAGCGGTTACATTATACTTCCAAAGTGCAGAAGGCATTAAAAAAGCGTATTTTTTTAAAACCAAGGCACGCTATCTGACTGCTAAATAAAAAAGCGTCGAGCTCTAAGTTTATACAATCAATAATTTATAGGCTGTTCCCACAAAACGAACAAATCGCGTGTTCTACTCAAAAATAATGTAGTTATCTTGAACAAGGCACGAAATCTGACTGAAATATAAAAAGACGTCGAGTTCTAACTAAGTTTACACAATCAATAATTTATAGCCTCTTCACATAAAACAAAAAAAAATGTGTGTTCTCTACTCAAAAAATAGAAACTTTTGCCTCGCGCATTATTGTTTTGAGGAGACTCGTTCCAACTTTTTTGTTGGTACTGTGTAGGCTAAACTCAACAAAGACATTAATAAAAATAACTCCACAATGGCCGGTCCTGAGGTTCCAGTACCATTCTTAGAAAATGCGACTATGACTGCACTCTATCGCGGCCTTTAGTTTGATCAGCAATTCAGCGCGAACCTCTGAAACGAATACAAAAAATACATAAATTAGACGTGAACTCGGCAAGAGTAGGTGTGTTTGAACGTTCTTATTGCGCTTCAGAGCGGAGGAAAAAGTGCGTGTTTCCCACACTCTAAAAAAAATTGCCATCGCAGCGGCTGAATTGGCGCTTTTATTGGATAAGTGCACCGATCGACATTGCGAGAACGTGATTTTGGCGAATTCTGGGCAACGCTTGGAAAAAGAACTGACCTATATTAGAAGACGTAATCATGCTTTGAGGTATGTGAGTGTATAAATATAGCACTGCCAAAAAGGAAAGCTAAGCGAAAGCAGGCAATAATCTCGACCTGACAAAGTCTAACACAAGGAGGGAAAGGAGGGGGGGAGGGGAGAGGGTGTGTTTCGCGGGCTTCCTTTTTTGTGGTGTCTTCAAACGAAATAAAAGCAAAATAAACCAGCCCTTGTTGGCTAGCTACTTCACAATAATGCGCAAGAAATGTCGAAATGAGAAGAGCGGGAGCAGTGTTTCAGCCCTTGCGGCAGATTTTCGGAGAAGCATTAATGTTGATTTGAAACAACGACTTTGGAACGCGATAAAGTTGGCATGGTGGCACGGTGCGTTTGTTCCTTTTTGTTTCTATTTCTAGAGCTTTAAATGATCTCACTTCTCGTCAGTACGTGCTTTTGGCGCCGTGAGATCGCAGGTACAGTTCGGGTGCTACAACGTGGAAAAAAATATGAGGGAGATAAGAAGCATATTAGAGGGAAACACAAGAGGGCTTTGGATGCACGACTCTATTTCAAAATACTGGTGCGAAGGTCATTTACAAGACGTAGGGAATTCAATTTAAGAACTACCTCGTTCTCAGTAGTTTTCTGTGTTTTCTCGGCAGTCGCAAGGAGTTAACGCTTGGGTATTGGCAACGTTCAGACACAACGCCATTTCCGATCTCTTTTTCAAACGAAGGAATCTTGTAAAGGTTGAGGATCGTACGAGTTGGTAGGTTTTCTTTGTCTCAGTGTGTCTTCTTTCCTAAGCATGTGTGCTCTGTAAACACCTTCTACTAGGTATCCTGTCTCTCCCAGTGACAACGTAGAACGAGGTTATCTAAGGTCCATTTTTATTTGAACACTAGGCTGCGTCCACTTAAGAAACGTACGCCTCGTATCACACACATGTAAGGTGTAATGCAACTTGTATTAAATTCACGTGGTCGGGAAACATAGAGGTAGCGTCGCTGGAAATATTTCTCGATTACTGCTCAGGCAGCTACGCATTGTATACCTACTATTGTGATCATTAGGGTGATCCTTAATCATAGCACGTGAAGTTGGCGACAAGAGCTAGTGGAAGGTAAGCATGGCAAACAGAGAGAGAGAGAGAGAGAGAGAATAATCTTATTACATCAAATAGTTGATTGACCAAGCCGCTGTTGCTGGTAAGGTTGTTGAATCTCCTCAAGGTTGTCTTCATTTTTAAAATTCGAATCGAGCCATAAAGGAGTTACTTTTCATGTGCAATGCGGTTGCTTCGATTAATAAAATAGGCCATAAAAAATTAGAGCCTTTTAATCTGATTAGAGGGAGGTGCATTTACGCATTTTGCTACCGCGCAAGCAGTTCCGAGCAATGCACTTGCAAGAGTCCGTCGCACGTGCGTTGTACCTGTGACACTATAATACAATTCACCATACGTGGGCAAGTACGGAATTACAGCGACTCCGTAACTACTGCGTCGATGCTAAAAGATGCATAAATGCCTAGTGTACCACTTCAAGTACTTTTTACTTATTGACTACTTGCTTCTTGGACCGAAACACTGTGAAATTATAGCACAGCCTTGCAAAAAACAGCGGCACTATATTTCTCTTCATCTCGAAAGGATGCCTGGCGTCGCACTGATATCGTTCCTACTTAGGACTAGCTCAGCCTGATATGCACAGTTTGGCCTGAGTGGGAGTATGAAAGAAGGGCACAGGAAAGCGAACAGTTCTCAGAATGGGCGTGGCATTGTTATTCGGAATTGAGCGGCCATTTGTAGGCTGCGCTATATTCTCGTCACCAAGTTATTTATGCACTTGAAGCATAGAGCAAAGCCGAATGAATGAGTTGCGATATATCGAGACAGACACGAAGAAATCCCTCCAACTGAGCTCAGTGAAGCGTGGTTGTGCTATACGTAATAAGTGGAGCCCGAGCGGGATTTCGATGCTACGAATAATCAACTGCTATACTGTTTGGAGGCTGTATTGAGCGATAGCGAACGTTTCGAGTAGTCTGGCAGAAGTGCAGGCTACCGAGTGCAAATAAGAGCTCCCACGCTTTACGGAACACCTCAGGCGCGTATCAGAATAAATGGAGCCCACGGGAGCGCAGCGAATGAGGCTGTTGAGAGAGGCAGCCTTTTTTCTACCGTGCCTTACGCATGAAGAACTTCGTGAGCACCGACGTTCACGTCAGTGCCGCATTTTCCGTTATTGAGGAGGCGCTGTCATTTCGATGCGTTTGGCCCAACACATATGTTGTGAAAAGAAGGAAGAGAGAGAGAACCGGTGACAAGAAACTTAGCTGCGAATACTCTACGCACCCTCAGTCCCCCCCCCCTCCTTCCCCTCCGAGGTTTAGTAATTATTCCTCTTTCTCGTATAATTGAGGTGGGGTGAGACTTCCATTGGTCAAGAAATTTGATTTTGAGATTTTGCAATCATTTGATGGAAAATTTTTTTATAATTCAGAAAAGCTATCGCACTAGGGTATTTCTGGTTTGAGAAACGATTCTCGGTCCTTTTTCTTCGACACGCTCACAGGAAATGTAGGTGTACCCCTACGTGGTCTCTGCGTTTTTCTCCAAATAACATTTTTAGAAATTTGTGTACTTTTTTCACGGGACCTATAAGACATAAGAAACCAAAAATCCTCACGTGTGTTAATCTGTGGGATTTACATATCTTTAACTAGAATGAGTAGTCTAGGTGCTTATATATATTTAGTTTAAAAAACCATTCATAAGTGTGAATTTTCGTACATCGAGAAACGTAACATCACATCATAAATCTAGTTTTTGTTGTGCGCTCACAGTTTTAGTTCCACTTCCGTAAAATGTTGGTAGCTACCACTGTGCAAAATTGCAAGGCTGTAGTAAATTTTAACAAAAAGTACATACGCAGAAATACTAAAAACAAAAATAAAGAACACTACATAGAATTTAAGGCTAATTTTGGGCTTCAATGCAACCTGCGTTTATTTTTAACATCCGTTGCAAATTTTATAGCCATAGCTTCTATTACCACTGCTGTAGAGCCAAATTTTGAAACTCACTTTCAAAGTCTCACCCAACCTTAAATATTTGTTTATTCAGCAGTCAGTGATGCTTCATTTTTAGACGAAAATAATTAATCATGGGCTCAAAATGCGTGTGAGACTTGTTTTTGGTTGTATTCATTTAGGGCAAAGAAATATAGTACTTTGGTTCTGGCCTTGGAACGCGGCAAGTCGACCGAGCCGTCTGACATCGTTGTACCTTCACAAAAGTGGCCGGCTGCAGTCATACATACCACATTGACGTTAACGAAAGACACAGTAATTACACTGAAGATTCAATTCATCCTACACGCAATGTATCTTGCTCCGTCTTGGCCGCTAGCCGGAATAAATGGCAAAAACAAGTTTCACCCAGATGTGGATGCTGTGCAACAACGGATTGAGGCCCACTTTTAGTGATCGACTTAGTGCAACCAACTGTGGGATCTTGGCTTGGCGATACAAAGAACACATTACAAGGAACACAAGACACAGTTTACCAGAACGAGCGCAATATGAGCCAGCATGCACCACACAAGCAACATGAACCAACTAGCCCCTTTCGTCGCATTACTGTGGGGTCCTGCTGCAACGCCAACGTATACCAGCAATTACATCCTCCGTATGGCTGAGTACACCTGAATCTTGTGGGCCACAAGCCTGACCGAAACTTTGTAAACAGTGTAGTCTATGTATGTATGTGTGGTTATCAGTGTATATATCATAATCATCACCCTGGAGCACCTGGAGTAGCATGTCAACTTTTCATTAAAAAATTTCTCTCTCTTGCTCTCTTGCGCTCATTTCTCCAGAAGTCAGTTCTTGGAAGAAAGATGCGCGCTTTTTGTTTTGTGCTTGCCCACAAAGGCAGTAAAAAAAAGAGAACAAAGTCACCTTCGAGAACCTCGAGTTGAAGAAACACTGGGAGGGCTAGCTGAGCATCACGAGTGATATTTCTTATGCGACGGAGCAGGACGTTGAGGGGGCGGACATCTTGAGAGATAAGCGAGACTTTTTTTTGTTTGTTTTGTCCGTTTGCGTTTTTATGCCGACATCTTGCAGATCAAAACTTTTCTAAACCAGCTCACATTTCAACTCTCATACTCTCGGCTTTGCGCTCGCAAAAGAACGATAACCCGGCTCTCCGTCTTCACGACACCGGAAAGCTTTAACGCAACGCCACGCCGGCGGACTGTGCATGAGTGTAGTACACATATGCCCTGCCAGCGCGGTCGGCGATCCTCGAGGTCTTGCAAACGCCATTTTTCTCCGAAATGGCGGAAAGGATTGTGTGCAATCCATCGTCTCCTATTCGCCCCATGCCTTCTTAGCTGACCCTATTATTCGCTGCATCCCCTCCTTCCCCTCGCCTTATATCCTTATGACCATGTTCAGCGTGCACAGCACGCTGTCCACGGCAGTTGCGCAAGCCGGGATCCGCGCACTGACCCCGCTTCAGGCTGCTTACTAGTAAGGCAGCTGCCCCACGCGCCATGTTTCCCTCCCCTCACCTCCAAGATCTTTACTGCGCAGCCCGCGGGCATAGTTCGGGAATGGACGCGGAGTGGTCGCCTCACTCTCAGCTCTCTGTAGGCAGTCTCCTCCCCGCTTCCTCCAGCTTTTGCGTGGCATCGTAGAGATGCCGGGCAGTAAGGTTATAGAGCACAACTTGGGCTTCACGCGTGCCGCACGTTCCCGACCGTTCGATAACCGCTCGCAAAGCTTGTTTTCGCACGACGCACACCGGATCAACTCTTATGCCGTCGGTGCCTCCCGAGATTTGTGGGCCTCGGGGCGCTGCTCTGCATAATCAGCCCTCGGTATATCGGAAGCCAACCTATGGCAGGGCGAAGAACGAGTCGGGTTCAGGTGCGAGGTACGAAAATCGGCTAAGGAGAAACGCGAAACTCCGGCTGCCTACGTGTGGCAACGCAATCTGAAACAAAAAATACGTGTGACAAAGCAGAGTAAAATATGGCTTTGGCTATAAGCTGCGTACCACTTCTCGAACAAAGCAAGCGCCACTGGGCTATTTGTTTATGCTAAGGCAGTAAATGGTAAATAGATATCTTTTAACTTATGAAATGCAACAGCGCCTTCTCACAATTGGCATAGTATACGTGTTTACTGGCTCAGTCTTCTTTCTGTACATATTCATATCTTATTACGATTACAACGCATACTATGTCAATCCGTGAAATATTATTGAAATCAAACACTGTTTCTTTCGCCATTGGAGCGCTACAATCTCTCGCGTACAGTTTGTTAAATCCATATATGTTTACGAACAGCCCGCATCAAAGATCCCAGCGGCCAAAAATATTTTCTCGCACTTTCCGCTACATAACAAGCTGCTTCCATGAATTTAAGATTGTAGTTCCGTGAAAGCCCTAATTCCTTACTTCTAACGTATGTAGCGTAGAGTAAGGTGTGACGCGAATATTTATTGCAACTAGCACAGGTAATTGCTGGGGTCCACTTAAACGAGACTTTTGATTCAGCATTTTTTAAATTATTTTATTGCGGATGGGAGGGGGCGGGTCAAATGTGCAATGGTATAAGCATTAATGCGTTAAATGACTAACTAGCTTCGACATATGCTGTTTGAAACATTCGTGTAAGTCATCTTCCCGAGGGATGCTTTGAACTGATTTGCCCTGACAACACAGGATTGCGGTTTACGTTCCCGTCACGTGGATCACTCAGTATTCTAGTCACCTCGGCGCTTTCGATTTGGCGGACAAATTGAGCTGTGCCTTGGCCCAAACAATATATCCATTCTATCTCGAAATTCTCTATTTTTTCGTAAATTCTACTTTTCAGCAGCACTCCACCTACGCTGTCACTAGAATCTATTGGTTTCGTGAGTGGTGAACGATGGGATGGCAACATAATCTAGCAAAAGCTGATTCTCTAATTCAATGCCGCAGTATCCTGAATCGAACATGGTTTGATCCAAGATAATTTACGGGATCCTTACTGGCATTTACCGATTTACTATATAATGACCTTCTAAATTTTAGCACACATGCCTTGCTGCCAACCCTTAAAATGAACAATACATTGTTTTCTTGTTCTGTGTTGTCTGTGAACTTCAACTCTGAAATACCAATTCTTTCTTGTAGCCTCATTGCGTTACTGTGTCTTGCAAGCTCTTCAGAGGTAGTCTAATATAACAGGTGTTTGGTACACAAGTGCTAAGTCGACAAAAAAAAAAACGCACAGTAAGCTTCAAAAACTGACATACAAATTATTTTAGGATGGGGATGGAAGTTAAATACAGAGGGGGGAGAGGGGCGTTCACCCGTGTACCTGATCAATGTTCAATAAGAAGCTTGATAGATGACACATCTATCAAATTCCTCGTTGTCGCAGCAAAAGGAATAAAGGCTAACTTTTAGCTGTTCCATTTTGTCTCGCTACCTAGTGCAAATCCATCAATAAGGCGACATTTGTTCCGAAAGACAAGTGAACAAAGCTGCACCACAAGAATGTCAAAGCAATCCCTCGCGTGCTGTCAACTTAACCTTGGGGCCGGCAGTAATGAGACCATAAGGGAACAGTAAGCTATTGCAGTTTCGCAAGAACCTGCTAGTAGTTCCTACCCGAGAACAAGAAAAAGGAACAACAGCAAAGCAAAAGGAACCATCCATCTAAAGCGAGCAAAGCAACAAAAAGCAGTGCGGTTCAATACCCTGGCTCTCGTATTTAGCACAGAGCTGTCACGTCCAACCTTAATGCAGCACGGCTGTTAAGCCGTACAATATGCCTTGGGCACTTTTCTCTCTTCCATAAAAAAAAAACATCGACGAAAGGACTGAAACTGAGCATCCAGGCGTAGGAAAGGCTTGGTCTTCATTGAATAGAACGGAAGTCCACCCAAAGACCCCTTTACAGGTGAAGAAAGCTACAGCAATGCGTCGGTTCCTTGTGAGCCAATGGGCTCTGCTCGCGTAACTTAATGCGGCCACATAGTACATCGGCTAAAGCTTCGGCATAGAATTTGTTGCAGTGGACTTAAAGGCCCACGTCAACCTTTTGTCAGAAGTTCAGTGTCCGAAACAGAATGAATGCTAATTACAGGAATATCACCAGTATGGTTCGCTATTGACAATGTCGGTACATAATTTGGATACTGCGCTCTGTTTTACCCGACTGAACAACCTGTGCCTATGAATTGTAGTATATTTTCTTTTTGCGACACTTTCACACGTCGAGCTTTTAAAATAGGCGGAGGAAGAAAGAAGGAAGAAACAAGCGAAAATACAGGGAGGTTAGCCAGTTCTTAGACCGGCTGGCTACCCTGTGCTGGGGGAAGGGTAAGGGGGATAAAATATTATAGAAGAGAGATGTTACAAAAAAAGGAGAGCAAGAAAAGGAAAAAGAAATAAAAAATTACACCATTTCCTGCTAAAGGGGACCATGAGGCGATGCGAAGCCGGAGCACTTGCACGACCGCGTTCCGTTGGCGTTCGTTCGGCATGCTACCGACTTCGCGTCGTGGAACGCGAAGTGGAACGCTACGCGCGTCTTGTCTTCCCTCTAGCCTGGCCGTTAATTCTCAGAGGGCGAGCGGTGAACGTGGTCGACAGGCGCGCGAGAGCGTGACAGCGTAGGAGAGGAGAGAGAGGGGGAGGGGACGCGCATGCGCTGGCGCTCATCGCGGCATTGCGCAGGAGACAATTTCGGCATGTCTAGCCCGCGTTTCAGAGAAAGAGTGGAGAGGGGAGAGGGGAAGTGGAGAGGGGAAGGAGAGGATGAGTGGGGAGGGGAAAGGGAAGGGGAAGTGGAGAGAAGGAGTGGTGAGGGGGAGTGGAGATGAGGGGTGTGGAGAGGGTATGCGCATGCGCAGTAAGGGGGGTCACGCCGCACACCACCACCACCACCACCGGTTTGAACTCCGCTCTAAGATGCTTTGCATATAAAAAGAAAGGAGCATACGACACTGCTTAGAGTCTCTAAGGCCAGTTGTCCGCAAGAAGCGCAATAATGCTTATAAAGCTTTCTGTCCTGACAACTGACTCGGTCAAGGTCCCAAAACCCTTTGTTCCGACAAAGGGCGATTGTCAAGTTTATCTAGCGCGTTCGAAAGTTCTTGCCTTGGTGCACTGAAACGGGGACACTCACGCAGAAGATGGGAGCTCGTTTCTTCGCAGCTGCAGTAATTGCATGTAGAGTTGTTGGCCATTCCAATCAGACAGGAGTAGGCATTCGTGAAGGCCACGCCAAGCCACAGGCGGCACAGAAGCGTCTCCTCAGCTCGCGATATTCCTGACGGAAGACGAAGGTGGAGATTGGTATCCAAGCTGGTAGACGAGCTTTAGTGAATTCCGCCGAGTTCCACTGGGGCAAGTGTGAGTTCACGTGCCAGCGAACGAAGTCTGGTAGCTGCGTCGGTTCTGGAGAACGGTATATCTGCGTAGTACTACGGTCACTGTCATGTGCAGACCGGGCGGCCTCATCCGCACGGTCGTTACCGTATGTACCACAATAACCCGGTATCCACTGATACGCTATGTTGTGTTGTTTCTCGATTGCATGGACGTGTAGGAGCCTTATAGCAGCGACTAACTGCTCATTAGGTCCATAACGAAAGAGCGACATAAGACATTGCAAAGCTACCTTCGGGTCATAGAAGATGGACCAAGCTTAGAGAACAGAAGAGAGAAGAAATAACAGAGAAGGAAAGGCAGGGAAGTTAACCAGTAGAGGACAACCGGTTTGCTACACTACACATGGGACAGGGTGGGGGAGATTAAAGATGGAGAGGAAAGAGAGAGAGAAAGATAGCACATGACACTACACACACGGGGAGTATAGTGGGTGGCAGTGGGACCATCTTCTGTCTGCGCAAAGAAGGACCTTTTCGTCAAGTAATAGCGGATCCACTGAAACATCCGTCCGCCAATGCTGAAAGCCTACAACGCCTCGAGGATCGCGCCATTTGTTGCGTTGCCGTACGCCCCTTTCACATCGAGATATAGCGCCAGTGATATGCGCTTGAGGTAATTTTGTTGCTAGACAAACGTTGTGAGGTCAAATACGTTGTCAAGTGATGACATGCCTCGCCGAAAACCCGTCATGAAGTCTGGCTACACGTTGTAGCACTCTAGATACCATTCTAGGCGTAGAAGTATCATCCTTTCCATGACTTTCTCTACACAACTTGCCAGGGCAATAGGGCGAAAGTATGTCAAATCGAATGGTGACTCTCCTGGTTTGAGTAGGGGCACAAGCCGACTTATCTTCCATTGCTGGGGAACAATGCCCACATGTCATGAGTGGTTGCAATAACTCAACAGCTATCCTCTGGCCTTTTGTTCAAGGTTGGCTTAAACGGCGTACACTCTAAGAAAAAAGAGAGTCAAAAGAGGGTCATGGAACCGTGACTCTCTTCGGGTGTCCATCTGACCCCTTTTGGAAGGTACAGGCAGAGAAAAAGAGTTCGCATTTGGGAAGGAGTCACTGGACCCTCCTGAAGCGCATTTCGATTGGCTTCGGTATACGCCTAGTGCGCGCCGACGGAAGCGCCATAGGCGGCGAACTCAATCATTGCTTTCGGGAAAGCAAGCAGACGGCCGCCGTGGTTTCCTACGTCGTTGTACGTGTGTATCCGCGTTGTTCACGTTTCCGTAGTGAAATAAGCAACGTTCGTCGTATGTGTGGTGGCCGACACTTCAAGGGATGTCGAATAACAATTGCTGTGGAGTGGAGTGCTCAAACATCTACAAACACGCGCCCGGAACACGGTTTTACTCACTTACTGCAAGGCCTCCTGAGCAAGAGCGACGGAAGCAATAGATCGCCGCTGTTCGTTGGCAAAGACGAGCCGCTTCGTCATTGTGCGGGTTAACACGTCGCTTCTTGTTCTAATGCTTTCGTTCTGTCATATCGGTGCTCGCTGGATGCACTCGATCATGTTGACACTGGTAGACGACCAAAGTTATGAGCCTGAGCATGCGTTGGTTCGGTTCGGCCGCCGTGCAGGGCACTTCGCTCAAACGTTCTGTATTTTAGAAGTGTTGTAGTTCGGGCGAGTTGGTCATCCATGAACTTAGCTTGTACTAGCGCGGTACATGTACCGCACTATTACAAGCTAAGTTCTGTATTTATTATTTACAGAAACAGGATTGCAGCAATGGTTGACTTCAGAAAGAACAAGAATTTTGAGACGTCACCTTTGTAAACAAAACAAAGCGGATGTTCACCACGAGCTGCACCTCATAGCTGGATCTTGTTACGCTGGTCTGCGCGACGCACCTTTGATATTCACCGGCATGACGATTCACTCCACGCGGACGTTCGCTCTCCTCCGCAGTCGGTCATCACATGTCTTCTCGGCAACCCTCTTCAAAACTTGTCACTGTCATCTCTTGATACTTAACTCACAGCACTAGTTCATCAAACAACAAGTCTTCTGCGGTCGAGCGAACGATGCTATCACTAGAACGACATAAATTCATCGCCGACTAACTCCCGACTGTGCCCCCGCGCGCTTGCTGCGCTTGCATTGCCTGTATCGGCTCACGCCTGGGTTCGGGAAGGTGCGTATGATTCGTCTGTGCGTAGCACAGCGAAAGCTAGAGAAACGGCGAGATCCTCTCACCGATTCGTCTGCGGAATCAGACGGCGCCGCTGGCTCGGCTTTGCTTTCTCGAATATGCCGATCTTTCGCGTTCGTTGGCTGTGTCGGTGGCGTCTTCTGCGGAGAGGGTAAGAGGCGCGCGGGCGCGCTCCCGGCGCCTTTTTGTACTTGTTTTTTTCGATGCGCGCGCTCTGTCGCGCACGAACCGTCGGCGCCAGGCTTTCATGCCGTCGTTCGAAATCGGCGACGTGCGCTTAGTTAAGCGCTCGTTCGTGACAAACGTCGTGCACAAGTCCACTTTCGTAGAGGCCCGTGCCTTTCCTGCAGCTGCCAGTGCAGAATTAGTTGTCTGGCACCCGCACGAAGGGGAAATAGCAGCCGCGAACTTCATTCATTTCCTCACAGCAAAGCTGTGCAAAGCGCTGTCGTCTGCTCGGCTTCCCGCACGTACTGTCGGCGGCGCCTGCTAGGTGGCTATCAGTGGCGCCTCTATAGGCGGTGCACAAGGCGTATACGGAAGAGCCACCGTATACGCCATACATATCGCACGCTCGCCCTTTGGCGCCGTTGTGGCGCCTTGCTCGGCAACGTAGACGGGGTTGGCGCCGGGGTGGCGCGCCGCTCTCCTCTCTCAGTCGCCTCAGTCTCTCAGTCTCCTGGTCTATTGCAATGCGCTGCGTGGTTGCGTGGTTGCGTAGGTTGCGCGTCTTCGGTGGTGTTGACGCCGGCTCGAGCCGTGCTCGAAGTGACGCTTGGAGGGCGGAATATTCATGGAGCTGCGGACACCGACAACGGGCTCCAGTTAACGGTGAGTGTACTGCTTTCGTCGGTACTAATTATACAGCTTTAGCTGGGCGTCTGCAGCAGCTCTGCGGAACCTGCCAGCCATTTCTATCAGTAGCCTGTATCCGCGGGGCTGTTGCGGATGCCCAACTAAAGCTGTCAGTTAACGAGCTGCCACCGTTATGCGTGTTGCTGTACAAGCTCCCATAAAGTGAGCGATGGAAACAATAATCGAGGGTCATTTCTTGCTCATCGCACGTCGTGTCTGCACTACTGAAGGTGCAAGATGTCGTTTTGAGATGCACTTTAGTCTACTTCATAATAACATTTCCATCGACCTTGAGTGTGCAGCGTGCTTCCACGCGTGGGAACGTGGAAAAAGAAAGCCTGTGTACAGAACGCTGAGACGCACTATATGTAATGGCTTTCGTTGGCTTAAAGACGGTAGTTTGAGGTGCAGATATAGTTCGGATGGCTTCCAGAACGTACGCGGTAGTCATTCAAGTTGGACACGCCTCGCCGGTAAAGTGAAAAAGCTCTAGACTCGACGGCGCGCGTTGTTGCGGCCGCCGGCGTGCACTCTTTTCCCTCGTTTATGTTTGCTGTTTTCGTGGTTTGCATACACTGCGGTGACGTTGGGCGCTATAACAGAATCGAGTGAGTGTACGTGATTGGGCGAGTTATGTGCGCTAATTCTAGCATATGACATGTCTGATCTCGACGTAGACGGCGTACGCACGCGCTGGGTGTCGATCGGGCCCTCTAATAATAATATCTGGGGTTTAACGTCCCAAAACCACCATATGATTATGAGAGACGCCGTAGTGGAGGGCTCCGGAAATTTCGACCACCTGGGGTTCTTTAACGTGCACCTAAATCTAAGTACACGGGCCTCAAACATTTTCGCCTCCATCGAAAATGCAGCCGCCGCGGCCGGGATTCGATCCCGCGACCTTCGGGTCAGCAGTCGAGCGCCATAACCACTAGACCACCGTGGCGGGGCGATCGGGCCCTCGTACTCGCATCTGTTTATCTGAGTATTTAAGGATGGGTTACGTTTGTAAAACATGCGGTCAATAACCGCTCACGGCATGCCCCTGACTGCCGAAGCATGTGCTTTGTTGTTTTGTTGTTAGCCTTTATTATGTCTGTGTGAACCACTTATTGTGTAGGTTTTGCAAGCCTTTACTGCGATTTCATTTTCTCATCATCATATCACGTTCTGCTTTTCAGATACCGTTTTTCATGGTGCTCACGCTGGACAGGAGCGACAACCTAGCAAGCCACAAGTCTGATGCCTCAAGCCGTCACCACTTTTCGATTTATTCTTAATCACAAGGAATAAATATGGAAACATGATGGTGATTTCTGCTGTTCATTTAGCAGCATATGACACTGTGCACATCATAGTCACACATTTTAGTTGGCTATACTCAAGAAGCATGTTAATGAGGAATACCCAAACTTCTTAATTGGAAATCACAGACCATCTTTTCGCGTTTTCTATATATCTTTGCTGGAAAATATGTGTTGTTTTGACGAGTTTTATTAAAATAATGCTAAAACTGAACTATTCTTTTTTTACAGTCGCTGGGCAGAACGGCAAGTATTATTGGACTTGCTTAAAATGAATACTACACTATTTTCAACAGTAGTCGCGCAAAAGTAGAGCAAGGATCAAATGAGTAGCTTAAAATACTTGTGGAGTCGCTTGATGCTTCGGTGCGGGCTCCTTGAACCCCCTAGGAGCGTTAGCGGCAAGAGTCGTCTGACTCCCTATAAGTGGTAACGTGATCCTTCCGATGAGAGTCTTTGCACTCTTCCTAGAGGATCAGGGGACTCTCCCAGAGCGAGCCTACCCTGACCCACCAAGAGAGTCACCGTGACTATTTAAAGAGAGTCGTATACGTGGCAAGTCAGAACTCTCCGAAAAGAGTCACGCATACTCTTTTTTTTTTCTTAGAGTGTAGGTGATGCCATCAGGCCCTGGTGAAGATGGTCGTCGGGAAGCCGCCAAAGATGCGTCAAGTTCTTCCATAGTGAAATCTTTGTACGTTTCTCGGGTTTGGAGCACTGAGAAAACACTCTGAGCTGCGGAAGCAGACATGGCACACACACCAGCAAATCGCGCACAAAAATCATTCGCCACTTCAAGTTGGGTTCGGCCTAGATGTAGGGCTAAAGCCGTGAGAGGATGCCTTGTAATACATTGTAATACACTACAATACATGGTAATACGAACTTTGCAATGTATTTGTCGGAGGTTAGCTGCTAATTAATATGTTTGCGGCGCCTTTCCCTCAAATCTTCCCGACTTGCGCTCACGCGCTAAACATTGTGACGGTGAGTAAAAGGATATGTTTGCTCTTCAGTCTTCTTTTCCGGACATCAGGGCGCGTAGTCAGCCACCGTTATCAGTCTTTGCGCAGGCGTGATTGCTCGCGGATTTGTATAAATAAAACGAGGTCGTCGATGGACGACTTGCTTTCTTCACGTGCTCCGAATCCATAGTGCTGTCACCGCCATACGCCACTTTTCCCCGCTCTTTCATTAATGCAGGGGACAAGTGATGACAGTGTGCACTCTAGAAGTTGTACTTCACCTCATCGCACTGTTTACCTTTCAGATAAACTGTTCCCCTTCCTGATGCCGCTTCCTCCTCTTCGGCATGCATCCGCGCGTCTTTGTTATGCCATTTCCCTCTCTGGTTATCGGCGCTACCGTCACACATTTCTTGTTTAATATTCTTGTCGCATTCATGCACTTCATGCGTCCCCTTTCGGCAAGCTATGTCAGCGCAAAGATAAATTTAGTGTTTCTGTTGATTCCGGAACGTGGACACGCAGTTCTGCGCAAGATATTTCTTTGTTGCTTTGTACACTTTTGTTAACTCGCTCTCATGCATTAAATGAACCCTTTTATTGTAAGAGCACTAGTGTTTTCACAGTTAATATAATTACACTTTTTTTCACGTCACTTTTGCACTGTTTCCATAGGGAACTTGGTTTATAGTTAACTGGGAAGAACTCGGCGCTGAAAGACAAGGGGCATCGACACAGGACAGTGGACCAGCGCTCATCAAATGTTTTGTCTTTGAGTTGTCCCCGTCTGTTTTGCCGCGTTATTAGTTCGTGACATTGCAGTGTTCCATGCTAAGAGTATCTTTCGCTGTTCCGTTATAACAACTGCGGAGTTACCTTTAGCGAGCTTACATTGATAATAATGGGAGTGTACCCGGCAGGAGAAGCAGTTAGGCTTTGAAGGAGCCATTCGCGAATTTGTCAAAGAGAACGGGCACTAGAGGCTACTCTTAGGTTTATCAAAACGGTGCCCACTACGGATGGCATCAATATCGTTAATAATAAGGAGTGGACTGAATATATCCGACGCCTGTTTACTTTGATGATCAGCTGTTTGTTTTATACTAGCTGCTTCTCGTATGTTTGTCGTGTACTGTTATAAGACGCACACATACACTTTTTACTGATATTATTTTGTGGCTATAACTTTTAATGGAACCATTGGTAGAGCACGCCAGCTACCGCAGGAGTTAGCTAACGTCAAAAAGCCGAACTGTATTTTCTTTTTTAGATTCCAATAGTGTACTTCTCAGCTACTGAATATTTTTGAAACTTCAGTGGTCTCACATTCTTCTAAAATGGCACTTCCTAGGGAACATTCCAAGTGCGTGCGTGAAGGGCGCGCTAATGCGAAATTTCCTTTTGTCTGCACGATGCAATCATTGCAGTTATGAACATAACGCATATTCTTGTCCCCGAGTTCATCACGAAACAAGCTACAGTGGACGTGCAGGCCAGCTTTTTCAGTTACCACTTTACGGCTTTAACTAGATTCCGATGCTCTATTGTTGAAAGTTCGGCGTAATTACGAAGATCGAGATAATGAGGGCCGTCAACGTATATGAAAATTAGGACGCACAGACAGTTTTTGACGGTTTTCTTTAAAAAAAAAGGTACTGATTGCGCAGGTCTGTCGTCTTATCGGTCGTGTCATCCTTTCTCTTTTCGCAGTTGTCGTCATATGCGCTTCCCCCGACACGGTGCGGGAGATAATGCTCACTGCAGACGACCTCGGCATGGACAACGGGGACTTCGTGTTTTTCTCCGTGGAATTATTCACCACGTAAGTGGGCATTCGTTATTTCTTATTATCTTTTCGACAGTGCTGATGATAAAAGTTTTATGCCGGGGAGCAACCCACGTTCGGTCGTTGCCCTGCTCACATTTCGAATTTATTTATTTATTTATTTATTTATTTATTTATTTATTTATTTATTTATTTATTTATTTATTTGCACTGCTTGTGGTGTCGATGAGCCATGACGTCGTTTCATAAAGCTTTCGGAACATGTGTTTATGTATATAGGCTGTCCCTCGTGACTTTCGGTGAAGTATTGAAATAAGCAAGTGTCCCGTGACGTGACAGATCTGTTGCTCGGTGCAAGCCAGGCTATGCTTGTAATTTGCATCATTATATAATTATTCGTTAAAGGACAAGCTTCTCAAATATTATAATCAAGGCACAAGTTTCAGTCAAAATATTCTAGGCCATACTCTAAAATTGCTTATCTAATTGTTTGTTCTTTTATACTGGCGCCGCAGAATTAACTTCCATAACTGAGACGAAGGCCGCGATGAACTAAAATGAGCCTCGGTGCTTGCTCTACACTCCTGTGCAACTAATTTTGTAATAATAGTTGATGATGTAATTAGGCGAAATGCAAAACAAAAAACTGTCCGACTTGCTCCAAGCACCAGCGCGCATTATTATCATGGTTCTCTCAACCTACATGACGCTCAATTTATGTTTATTCTTTTGTTGCACAAGTTACGTAGGGCAAGCACAATATGCGACGCGCGTCAGCAGTTTACTGTTTCACTCGGGCTAAATAGCCCGTAAGGGCTGCAGTATGTGCAAATATATACAGAAAACTTGAATTCCCCGACAAGTTTTATCAAATATCCCTGGCATCAACGTTGGCCAAAGCATACCTAGTCGGAAAAGATTAGGATGAGAAGGAGCAGGAGAAGGAAATATTGTAAGTGGTTATATTGTGTGCTGTTATTCCCTTTATAATTGAATCGTGTGTTTTTTTTTATATTCGTATCCAGTTTGTTGTCATATGTCGCTGTTGCAACCGCTTACGTAATTACGTAGGCATGTCACGCTAATGATCCCGCTATTAGCCAGTTAGGCTATGGGGCCAAACAAGTGTTCGTGAAGTTTTTGTTACGTGGATTTGAAAGTTACAATATAAAAAGTCACAGTTTCGCCGCAAGGGCGAAGCATTGAATGCGATAGCAAGAAACTGAAATGACACACGAAGAACGAGAAGAAGCTCGATACTTAGAGCACCTGTAACAGTTGTTACATCTTTGTGCTTGAGCAACACACTGCAAGTGTCGACAATGGACAATCAGATGCTCTGAGATATTTCTTTTTCTTTTAAACTGCGGCGCGTGGAGTGACCCCCTGCGTTTCTTGCCACACGGGGGCGTCTGATGCAAGGTGTGCCCGGTGTTCTTTGTTTTTTCTTCTTCCACATCACGAGTGGGAACAGAAAAAGGTGAGTTTGTTGTGCACGTCTCAGGGGCAGTTTTCAAATTCAAAGAAAATTAGGAGCGTTGCGTGATAGATAACGCGCTCAAGTTCCTCCGAGATTTGCTCACCACCAGCGGTAAGTGGTGTATGTAAATTGCTGGTCATTATTTCGCCGGCTCATGCATGGTTCATGGTCGAGTTGTCTAATGCAGCGGGCTGGGGAGCGAGGGGTCGATGGTCCGAATCCCCGGTCGGGTGCTTCGGGATTTTTTCTTCTGTTTTATTTTTCTTGGTACCTTTTTTATATATGTACATACACATACATATCCGGGGCATGACGGCGATGGCGACGGCAAAAATCAGCCGAGAGTGTTCATACAATTGTTATCGCAATAAAAAAGCACACGCACATACGCATTTTACACCGACGAAAGAAAAGACGGCAGGAAAGGTGAGGAGCTCAACCAGACGCGCTCACGATTTGTTAGCCTAGACAGGAAAGAGATCTTTAAGAGCGGAGCTGTATACGCTCGGAGAGACTTCGTTAGTCGCGAACAAAAAGTATCATCATCATCAACCGGCACGCGATATCTTCGTCCTCTTCTTCCTCTCCTTCATCGTCCGCTTCGCTCCCAGAACACCGACGCCTATTTGTCCGGCGTGGGATGCAATAACTCTGATAGGCGAGAGAAGGAGTACAGAGAAAGAGAGAGAATGAAAGACAGAAAAAGTAAGGTAGACAGTGAGAGAAATGGACAGAAAAGGAAAGAGATAGAAAAAGACAGAGACAACAAAAAGAGATAGAAAAACAGGGAGCGATATAGAAAGAGAAAGAAAATGAGAGAATCAAAGAAAGCGATAAAAAGAAAGAGGAAGCGAGAAATAGAAAGAACGAGAAAGAAAGAGAGGAAAGAAAGAGAAAAATAAAGACAAACATAATGGCCGCCCGGCTTCGCACTTCCTTCAGGCTTAGCAGCACTAGTGCGACGCTGACCTAACTCTTTCGTGACCGTGGGAAAATTGGCCACATTTTTATTGTGTAATAATTGTTTTTTTATGAATAATATGATAGATACAGTGTAATATTATATATCAATATGCAACTAAGTGATTGTACTTTATGCTGGAATATATAATGGAATTTATAATGGAAAGGTAATACCATGTATTACCTCTAAAAATTAATATTGAGATATAATATACAAGAATATTTATGAAAAACTGGATTTATTGAACATTGCATAGAACATTTTTACTGCTATGCCACCAACATGAAAAATAATAAAACGAAAAATAATCTGAGATATACAAAAAAATGTGCGCAACAGCTTTCTATGTTAGAGGAAAGTTTGATTGATCTAACTGAAAAAAGCGTATGAGTTGCAAATATTTTTTTTCTGCCCCGTGAAAACTGCTTTATTTCGTCAGCTTACAGGGTTATATTTTTTCCTTCTCCAATTTTTTCAAACACAGCAATACAATAATCATAACTGAGAAGAGGAATAAAACTGCTATTAAGGCGTTGGTATTTTTCAAAATTATGCTAAATAGCAACACGAGAAAAAAATCACATACCAAAAGGTAGCACTGAACACAGCACCAAAACATCCTAAAGCATGGCTTCGCCGCACGCAATAAAAACATTCTAAACTTGTAAGCTACAAAAAAGCCTTCACATTTCAATGTCTGACATTATCAAAATTGGTGGAACCATGTCTGAAAGCTGTAAGATGCAAAAAAAAAATTCTTTTTTAAGGTTGGTGTGCCAGTGGAAAAAACAGCTAGGCGTTACAATTAAGTGGCATTTCTCCAGTCGTCAAGTTTCTTGTCCTCATAGCACTTTTTATATTTTCCCCGCTTCGTCAGTCGGTCGGGCTTGTTCTGAATGTGCTTGTTTTGAGGAGTTGTAGTCGTGGAAGCTCGACG